>NC_090443.1:323298194-323610418 GCF_031143425.1 Pleurodeles waltl | reverse complement strand
CGCACAAGTGAGGTACCATTTTTATCGGGAGACTTGGGGGAACGACGGGTGGAAGGAAATATGTGGCTCCTCTCAGATTCCAGAACTTTGTGTCACCGAAATGTGAGGAAAAAGTGTTTTTTGGGCCAAATTTTGAGGTTTGCAAAGGATTCTGGGTAACAGAACCTGGTGAGAGCCCTACAAGTCACCCCATCTTGGATTCCCCTAGGTGTCTAGTTTTCACAAATGCACAGGTTTGGTAGGTTTCCCTAGGTGCCAAGTAAGCTAGAGGCCAAAATGCACAGCTAGGCAATCTTCAAAAAACAGGTCAGTTTTCTTTGGGAAAATGTGATGTGTCCACGTTGTGTTTTGGGGCATATCCTGTTGCGGGCGCTAGGCCTACCCACACAAGTGAGGTACCATTTTTATCGGGAGACTTGGGGGAACGCTGGGGAGAAGGAAATTTGTGTCTCCTCTCAGATTCCAGAACTTTCTGTCACCGAAATGTGAGGAAAAAGTGTTTTTTGGGCCAAATTTTGAGGTTTGCAAAGGATTCTGGGTAACAGAACCTGTGAGAGCGCCACAAGTCACCCCATCTTGGACTCCCCTAGGTGTCTAGTTTTCAATAATGCGCAGGTTTGGTAGGTTTCCCTTGGTGCCGACTGAGCTAGAGGCCAAAATGCACAGCTAGGCACTCTGCAAAAAACAGGTCTGTTTTCTTTGGGAAAATGTGATGTGTCCACGTTGTGTTTTGGGGGATATCCTGTAGCGGGCGCTAGGCCTACCCACACAAGTGAGGTACCATTTTTATCGGGAGACTTGGGGAAACGCTGGGTGGAAGGAAATTTGTGGCTCCTCTCAGATTCCAGAATTTTCTGTCACCGAAATGTGAGGCAAAAGTGTTTTTTTGGCCAAATTTTGAGGTTTGCGAAGGATTCTGGGTAACAGAACCTGGTGAGAGCCCCACAAGTCACCCCATCATGGATTCCCCTAGGTGTCTAGTCTTCAAAAATGCGCAGGTTTGGTAGGTTTCCCTAGGTGTCGACTGAGCTAGAGGACAAAATCCACAGCTAGGCACTCTGCAAAAAACAGGCCTGTTTTCTCTGGGAAAATGTGATGTGTCCACGTTGTGTTTTGGGGCATATCCTGTTGCGGGCGCTAGGCCTACCCACACAAGTGAGGTACCATTTGTATCGGTAGACTTGGGGGAACGATGGGTGGAAGGAAATTTGTGGCTCCTCTCAGGTTCCAGAACTTTCTGTCACCGAAATGTGAGGAAAAACTGTTTTTTTGGCCAACTTTTGAGGTTTGCAAAGGATTCTGGGTAACAGAACCTGGTGAGAGCCCCACAAGTCACCCCATCTTGGATTCCCCTAGGTGTCTAGTTTTCAAAAATGCGCAGGTTTGGTAGGTTTCCCTAGGTGCTGACTGAGCTAGAGGCCAAAATGCACAGCTAGGCACTCTGCAAAAAAAAGGTCTGTTTTCTTTGGGAAAATGTGATGTGTCCACGTTGTGTTTTGGGGCATATCCTGTTGCGGGCGCTAGGACTACCCGCACAAGTGAGGGACCATTTTTATCGGGAGACTTGGGGGAACGATGGGTGGAAGGAAATGTGTGGCTCCTCTCAGATTCCAGAACTTTCTGTCACCGAAATGTGGGGAAACGGTGTTTTCTTGGCCACCTTGTGAGGTTTGCAAAGGATTCTGGGTAACAGAACCTGGTGAGAGCCCCACAAGGCACCCGACCTTGGATTCCCCTAGGTGTCTAGTTTTCAAAAATGTGCAGGTTTGGTAGGTTTCCCTAGGTTCCGACTGAGCTAGATGCCAAAATGCACAGCTAGGCACTCTGCAAAAAACAGGTCTGTTTTCTTTGGGAACATGTGATGTGTCCACTTTGTATTTTGGGGCATATCCTGTTGCGGGCGCTAGGCCTACCCACACAAGTGAGGTACCATTTGTATCGGTAGACTTGGGGGAACGATGGGTGGAAGGAAATTTGTGGCTCCTCTCAGGTTCCAGAACTTTCTGTCACCGAAATGTGAGGAAAAACTGTTTTTTTGGCCAACTTTTGAGGTTTGCAAAGGATTCTGGGTAACAGAACCTGGTGAGAGCCCCACAAGTCACCCCATCTTGGATTCCCCTAGGTGTCTAGTTTTCAAAAATGCGCAGGTTTGGTAGGTTTCCCTAGGTGCTGACTGAGCTAGAGGCCAAAATGCACAGCTAGGCACTCTGCAAAAAAAAGGTCTGTTTTCTTTGGGAAAATGTGATGTGTCCACGTTGTGTTTTGGGGCATATCCTGTTGCGGGCGCTAGGACTACCCGCACAAGTGAGGGACCATTTTTATCGGGAGACTTGGGGGAACGATGGGTGGAAGGAAATGTGTGGCTCCTCTCAGATTCCAGAACTTTCTGTCACCGAAATGTGGGGAAACGGTGTTTTCTTGGCCACCTTGTGAGGTTTGCAAAGGATTCTGGGTAACAGAACCTGGTGAGAGCCCCACAAGGCACCCGACCTTGGATTCCCCTAGGTGTCTAGTTTTCAAAAATGCGCAGGTTTGGTAGGTTTCCCTAGGTTCCGACTGAGCTAGATGCCAAAATGCACAGCTAGGCACTCTGCAAAAAACAGGTCTGTTTTCTTTGGGAACATGTGATGTGTCCACTTTGTATTTTGGGGCATATCCTGTTGCGGGAGCTAGGCCTACCCGCACAAGTGAGGTACCATTTTTATCGGGAGACTTGGGGGAACGATGGGTGGAAGGAAATATGTGGCTCCTCTCAGATTCCAGAACTTTGTGTCACCGAAATGTGAGGAAAAAGTGTTTTTTGGGACAAATTTTGAGGTTTGCAAAGGATTCTGGGTAACAGAACCTGGTGAGAGCCCCACAAGTCACCCCATCTTGGATTCCCCTAGGTGTCTAGTTTTAAAAAATGCGCAGGTTTGGTAGGTTTCCCTAGGTGCCGACTGAGCTAGAGGCCAAAATCCACAGCTAGGCACTCTGCAAAAAACAGGTCTGTTTTCTTTGGGAAAATGTGATGTGTCCACGCTGTGTTTTGGGGCATAACCTGTCGCAGGCGCTAGGCCTACCCACACAAGTGAGGTACAATTTTTATCGGGAGACTTGGGGGAACGAAGGGTGGAAGGAAATATGTGGCTCCTCTCAGATTCCAGAACTTTCTGTCACCAAAATGTGAGGAAAAAGTGTTTTTTGGGCCAAATTTTGAGGTTTGCAAAGGATTCTGGGTAACAGAACCTGGTGAGAGCCCCACAAGTCACCCCATCTTCGATTCCCCTAGGTGTCTAGTTTTAAAAAATGCACAGGTTTGGTAGGTTTCCCTAGGTGCTGACTGAGCTAGAGGCCAAAATCCACAGCTAGGCACTCTGCAAAAAACAGGTCTGTTTTCTTTGGGAAAATGTGATGTGTCCACGTTGTGTTTTGGGGCATAACCTGTCGCAGGCGCTAGGTCTACCCACACAAGTGAGGTACCATTTTTATCGGGAGACTTGGGGGAACGATGGGTGGAAGGAAATTTGTGTCTCCTCTCAGGTTCCAGAACTTTCTGTCACCGAAATGTGAGGAAAAACAGTTTTTTTGGCCAAATTTTGAGGTTTGCAAAGGATTCTGGGTAACAGAACCTGGTGAGAGCCCCACAAGGCACCCCATCTTGGATTCCCCTAGGTGTCTAGTTTTCAAAAATGCGCGGGTTTGGTAGGTTTCCCTAGGTGCCGACTGAGCTAGAGGCCAAAATCCACAGCTAGGCACTCTGCAAAAAACAGGTCTGTTTTCTTTGGGAAAATGTGATGTGTCCACGTTGTGTTTTGGGGCATATCCTGTTGAAGGCGCTAGGCCTACCCACACAAGTGAGGTACCATTTTTATCAGTAGACTTGGGGGAACGCTGGGTGGAAGGAAATTTGTGGCTCCTCTCAGACTCCAGGACTTTCTGTCACCGAAATGTGAGGAAAAAGCGTTTTTATGGCCAAATTTTGAGGTTTGCAAAGGATTCTGGGTAACAGAACCTGGTGAGAGCCCCACAAGTCACCCCATCTTGGATTCCCCTAGGTGTCTAGTTTTCAAAAATGTGCAGGTTTGGTAGGTTTCCCTAGGTGCCGACTGAGCTAGAGGCCAAAATGCACAGCTAGGCACTCTGCAAAAAGCAGGTCTGTTTACTTTGGGAAAATGTGATGTGTCCACGTTGTGTTTTGGGGCATATCCTGTTGCGGGCGCTAGGCCTACCCACACAAGTGAGGTACCATTTTTATCAGTAGACTTGGGGGAACGCTGGGTGGAAGGAAATTTGTGGCTCCTCTCAGATTCCAGAACTTTCAGTCACCGAAATGTGAGGAAAAAGTGTTTTTTGGGCCAAATTTTGAGGTTTGCAAAGGATTCTGGGTAACAGAACCTGGTGAGAGCCCCACAAGTCACCCCATCTTGGATTCCCCTAGGTGTCTCGTTTTAAAAAAAGCGCAGGGTTGGTAGGTTTCCCTAGGTGCTGACTGAGCTAGAGGCCAAAATGCACAGCTAGGCACTCTGTAAAAAACAGGTCTGTTTTCTTTGGGAAAATGTGATGTGTCCACGTTGTGTTTTGGGGCATATCCTGTAGCGGACGCTAGGCCTACCCACACAAGTGAGGTACCATTTTTATCGGGAGACTTGGTGGAACGCTGGGTGGAAGGAAATTTGTGGCTCCTCTCAGATTCCAGAACTTTCCGTCACCGAAATGTGAGGAAAAACTGTTTTTTGGGCCAAATTTTGAGGTTTGCAAAGGATTCTGAGTAACAGAACCTGGTGAGAGCCCTACAAGTCACCCCATCTTAGATTCCCCTAGGTGTCTAGTTTTCAATAAAGTGCAGGTTTGGTAGGTTTCCCTTGGTGCCGACTGAGCTAGAGGCCAAAATGCACAGCTAGGCACTCTGCAAAAAACAGGTCTGTTTTCTTTGGGAAAATGTGATGTGTCCACGTTGTGTTTTGGGGCATATCCTGTAGCGGGCGCTAGGCCTACCCACACAAGTGAGGTACCATTTGTATCGGGAGACTTGGGGGAACGCTGGGTGGAAGGAAATTTGTGGCTCCTCTCAGGTTCCAGAACTTTCTGTCACCGAAATGTGAGGAAAAACAGTTTTTTGGCCAAATTTTGAGGTTTGCAAAGGGTTCTGGGTAACAGAACCTAGTGAGAGCCCCACAAGTCACCCCATCTTGGATTCCCCTAGGTGTCTAGTTTTCAAAAATGCGCAGGTTTGGTAGGTTTCCCTAGGTGCCGACTGAGCTAGAGGCCAAAATGCACAGCTAGGCACTCTGCAAAAAACAGGTCTGTTTTCTTTGGGAAAATGTGATGTGTCGACTTTGTGTTTTGGGGCATATCCTGTAGCGGGCGCTAGGCCTACCCACACAAGTGAGGTACCATTTTTATCGGGAGACTTGGGGGAACGCTGGGTGGAAGGAAATTTGTGGCTCCTCTCAGATTCCAGAACTTTCTGTCACCGAAATGTGAGGAAAAAGTGTTTTTTTGGCCAAATTTTGAGGTTTGCAAAGGATTCTGGGTAACAGAACCTGGTGAGAGCCCTACAAGTCACCCCATCTTGGATTCCCCTAGGTGTCTAGTTTTCACAAATGCACTGGTTTGGTAGGTTTCCCTAGGTGCCAAGTAAGCTAGAGGCCAAAATGCACAGCTAGGCACTCTTCAAAAAACAGGTCAGTTTTCTTTGTGAAAATGTGATGTGTCCACGTTGTGTTTTGGGGCATATCCTGTAGCGGGCGCTAGGCCAACCCACACAAGTGAGGTACCATTTTTATCGGGAGACTTGGGGGAACGATGGGTGGAAGGAAATTTGTGGCTCCTCTCAGGTTCCAGAACTTTCTGTCACCGAAATGTGAGGAAAAACAGTTTTTTTGGCCAAATTTTGAGGTTTGCCAAGGATTCTGGGTAACAGAACCTGGTGAGAGCCCCACAAGTCACCCCATCTTGGATTCCCCTAGGTGTCTAGTTTTCACAAATGCACAGGTTTGGTAGGTTTCCCTAGGTGCCAAGTAAGCTAGAGGCCAAAATGCACAGCTAGGCACTCTTCAAAAAACAGGTCAGTTTTCTTTGTGAAAATGTGATGTCTCCACGTTGTGTTTTGGGGCATATCCTGTAGCGGGCGCTAGGCCTACCCACACAAGTGAGGTACCATTTTTATTGGGAGACTTGGGGGAACGCTGGGTGGAAGGAAATTTGTGGCTCCTCTCAAATTCCAAAACTTTCTGTCACCGAAATGTGAGGAAAAAGTTTTTTTGGGTCCAAATTTTGAGGTTTGCAAAGGATTCTGGGTAACAGAACCTGGTGAGAGCCCCACAAGTCACCCCATCATGGATTCCCCTAGGTGTCTAGTCTTCAAAAATGCACAGGTTTGGTAGGTTTCCCTAGGCGTCGACTGAGCTAGAGGACAAAAACCACAGCTAGGCACTCTGCAAAAAACAGGTGTGTTTTCTTTGGGAAAATGTGATGTGTCCACGTTGTGTTTTGGGGCATATCCTGTAGCGGGCGCTAGGCCTATCCACAAAAGTGAGGTACCATTTTTATCGGGAGACTTGGGAGAACGATGGGTGGAAGGAAATTTGTGGCTCCTCTCAGATTCCAGAACTTTCTGTCACCGAAATGTGAGGAAAAAGTGTTTTTTTTGGCCACCTTGTGAGGTTTGCAAAGGATTCTGGGTAACAGAACCTGGTGAGAGCCCCACAAGTCACCCCTTCTTGGATTCTCCCAGGTGTCTAGTTTTCAAAAATGCGCAGGTTTGGTAGGTTTCCCTAGGTGCCGGCTGAGCTAGAGGCCAAAATCCACAGCTAGGCACTTTGCAAAAAACAGGTCTGTTTTCTTTGGGAACATGTGATGTGTCCACGTTGTGTTTTGGGGCATATCCTGTTGCGGGCGCTAGGCCTACCCGCACAAGTGAGGTTCCATTTTGTATCGGGAGACTTGGGGGAACGATAGGTGGAAGGAAATATGTGGTTCCTGTCAGATTCCAGAACTTTCTGTCACCGAAATGTGAGGAAAAAGTGTTTTTTGGGCCAAATTTTGAGGTTTGCAAAGGATTCTGGGTAACAGAACCTGGTGAGAGCCCCACAAGTCACCCCATCTTGGATTCCCCTAGGTGTCTGGTTTTCACAAATGCACAGGTTTGGTAGGTTTCCCTAGGTGCCAAGTAAGCTAGAGGCCAAAATGCACAGCTAGGCACTCTGCAAAAAACAGGTCTGTTTTCTTTGGGAAAATGTGATGTGTCCACGTTGTGTTTTGGGGCATATCCTGTAGCGGGCGCTAGGCCTGCCCACACAAGTGAGGTACCATTTTTATCGGGAGACTTGGGGAAACGCTGGGTGGAAGGAAATTTGTGGCTCCTCTTAGATTCCAGAACTTTCTGTCACCGAAATGTGAGGAAAAAGTGTTTTTTTGGCCAAATTTTGAGGTTTGCAAAGGATTCTGGGTAACAGAACCTGGTGAGAGCCCCACAAGTAACCCCATCTTGGATTCCCCTAGGTGTCTAGTTTTCAAAAATGCGCAGGTTTGGTAGGTTTCCCTAGGTGCCGACTGAGCTAGAGGCCAAAATGCACAGCTAGGCACTCTGCAAAAAGCAGGTCTGTTTACTTTGGGAAAATGTGATGTGTCCACGTTGTGTTTTGGGGCATATCCTGTTGCGTCGCTATGCCTACCCACACAAGTGAGGTACCATTTTTATCAGTAGACTTGGGGGAACGCTGGGTGGAAGGAAATTTGTGGCTCCTCTCAGATTCCAGAACTTTCAGTCACAGAAATGTGAGGAAAAAGTGTTTTTTGGGCCAAATTTTGAGGTTTGCAAAGGATTCTGGGTAACAGAACCTGGTGAGAGCCCCACAAGTAACCCCTTCTTGGATTCTCCCAGGTGTCTAGTTTTCAAAAATGCGCAGGTTTGGTAGGTTTCCCTAGGTGCCGGCTGAGCTAGAGGCCAAAATCCACAGCTAGGCACTTTGCAAAAAACAGGTCTGTTTTCTTTGGGAACATGTGATGTGTCCACGTTGTGTTTTGGGGCATATCCTGTCGCGAGCTCTAGGCCTACCCGCACAAGTGAGGTACCATTTTTATCGGGAGACTTGGGGGAACGATGGGTGGAAGGAAATGTGTGGCTCCTCTCAGATTCCAGAACTTTCTGTCACCGAAATGTGAGGAAAATCTGTTTTTTTGGCCAAATTTTGAGGTTTGCAAAGGATTCTGGGTAACAGAACCTGGTGAGAGCCCCACAAGTCACCCCATCTTGGATTTTCTTAGGTGTCTAGTTTTCAAAAATGCGCAGGTTTGGTAGGTTTCCCTACGTGCCGGCTGAGCTAGAGGCCAAAATCCACAGCTAGACATTTTCCAAAAAACAGATCTGTTTTCTTTGGGAACATGTGATGTGTCCACGTTGTGTTTTGGGGCATATCCTGTTGCGGGCGCTAGGCCTACCCGCACAAGTGAGGTACCATTTTGTATCGGGAGACTTGGGGGAACGATAGGTGGAAGGAAATATGTGGCTCCTGTCAGATTCCAGAACTTTCTGTCACCGAAATGTGAGGAAAAAGTGTTTTTTGGGCCAAATTTTGAGGTTTGCAAAGGATTCTGGGTAACAGAACCTGGTGAGAGCCCCACAAGTCACCCCATCTTGGATTCCCCTAGGTGTCTGGTTTTCACAAATGCACAGGTTTGGTAGGTTTCCCTAGGTGCCAAGTAAGCTAGAGGCCAAAATGCACAGCTAGGCACTCTTCAAAAAACAGGTCAGTTTTCTTTGGGAAAATATGATGTGTCCACGTTGTGTTTTGGGGCATATCCTATAGCGGGCGCTAGGTCTACCCACACAAGTGAGGTACCATTTTTATCGGGAGACTTGGGGGAACGCTGGGTAGAAGGAAATTTGTGTCTCCTCTCAGATTCCAGAACTTTCTGTCACCGAAATGTGAGGAAAAAGTGTTTTTTTGGCTAAATATTGAGGTTTGCAAAGGATTCTGGGTAACAGAACCTGGTGAGAGCCCCACAAGTCCCCTCATCTTGGACTCCCCTAGGTGTCTAGTTTTCAATAATGCGCAGGTTTGGTAGGTTTCCCTTTGTGCCGACTGAGCTAGAGGCTAAAATGCACAGCTAGGCACTCTGCAAAAAACAGGTCTGTTTTCTTTGGGAAAATGTGATGTGTCCACGTTGTGTTTTGGGGCATATCCTGTAGCGGGCGCTAGGCCTACCCACACAAGTGAGGTACCATTTTTATCAGGAGACTTGGGGAAACGCTGGGTGGAAGGAAATTTGTGGCTCCTCTCAGATTCCAGAACTTTCTGGCACTGAAATGTGAGGAAAAAGTGTTTTTTGGGCCAAATTTTGAGGTTTGCAAAGGATTCTGGGTAACAGAACCTGGTGAGAGCCCCACAAGTCCCCCCATCTTGGATTCCCCTAGGTGTCTAGTTTTCAGAAAAGCGCAGGTTTGGTAGGTTTCCCTAGGTGCCGACTGAGCTAGAGGCCAAAATGCACAGCTAGGCACTCTGCAAAAAAAAGGTCTGTTTTCTTTGGGAAAATGTGATGTGTCCACGTTGTGTTTTGGGGCATATCCTGTTGCGGGCGCTAGGCCTACCCGCACAAGTGAGGTACCATTTTTATCGGGAGACTTGGGGGAACGATGGGTGGAAGGAAATATGTGGCTCCTCTCAGATTCCAGAACTTTGTGTCACCGAAATGTGAGGAAAAAGTGTTTTTTGGGCCAAATTTTGAGGTTTGCAAAGGATTCTGGGTAACAGAACCTGGTGAGAGCCCTACAAGTCACCCCATCTTGGATTCCCCTAGGTGTCTAGTTTTCACAAATGCACAGGTTTGGTAGGTTTCCCTAGGTGCCAAGTAAGCTAGAGGCCAAAATGCACAGCTAGGCAATCTTCAAAAAACAGGTCAGTTTTCTTTGGGAAAATGTGATGTGTCCACGTTGTGTTTTGGGGCATATCCTGTTGCGGGCGCTAGGCCTACCCACACAAGTGAGGTACCATTTTTATCGGGAGACTTGGGGGAACGCTGGGGAGAAGGAAATTTGTGTCTCCTCTCAGATTCCAGAACTTTCTGTCACCGAAATGTGAGGAAAAAGTGTTTTTTGGGCCAAATTTTGAGGTTTGCAAAGGATTCTGGGTAACAGAACCTGTGAGAGCGCCACAAGTCACCCCATCTTGGACTCCCCTAGGTGTCTAGTTTTCAATAATGCGCAGGTTTGGTAGGTTTCCCTTGGTGCCGACTGAGCTAGAGGCCAAAATGCACAGCTAGGCACTCTGCAAAAAACAGGTCTGTTTTCTTTGGGAAAATGTGATGTGTCCACGTTGTGTTTTGGGGGATATCCTGTAGCGGGCGCTAGGCCTACCCACACAAGTGAGGTACCATTTTTATCGGGAGACTTGGGGAAACGCTGGGTGGAAGGAAATTTGTGGCTCCTCTCAGATTCCAGAATTTTCTGTCACCGAAATGTGAGGCAAAAGTGTTTTTTTGGCCAAATTTTGAGGTTTGCGAAGGATTCTGGGTAACAGAACCTGGTGAGAGCCCCACAAGTCACCCCATCATGGATTCCCCTAGGTGTCTAGTCTTCAAAAATGCGCAGGTTTGGTAGGTTTCCCTAGGTGTCGACTGAGCTAGAGGACAAAATCCACAGCTAGGCACTCTGCAAAAAACAGGCCTGTTTTCTCTGGGAAAATGTGATGTGTCCACGTTGTGTTTTGGGGCATATCCTGTTGCGGGCGCTAGGCCTACCCACACAAGTGAGGTACCATTTGTATCGGTAGACTTGGGGGAACGATGGATGGAAGGAAATTTGTGGCTCCTCTCAGGTTCCAGAACTTTCTGTCACCGAAATGTGAGGAAAAACTGTTCTTTTGGCCAACTTTTGAGGTTTGCAAAGGATTCTGGGTAACAGAACCTGGTGAGAGCCCCACAAGTCACCCCATCTTGGATTCCCCTAGGTGTCTAGTTTTCAAAAATGCGCAGGTTTGGTAGGTTTCCCTAGGTGCTGACTGAGCTAGAGGCCAAAATGCACAGCTAGGCACTCTGCAAAAAAAAGGTCTGTTTTCTTTGGGAAAATGTGATGTGTCCACGTTGTGTTTTGGGGCATATCCTGTTGCGGGCGCTAGGACTACCCGCACAAGTGAGGGACCATTTTTATCGGGAGACTTGGGGGAACGATGGGTGGAAGGAAATGTGTGGCTCCTCTCAGATTCCAGAACTTTCTGTCACCGAAATGTGGGGAAACGGTGTTTTCTTGGCCACCTTGTGAGGTTTGCAAAGGATTCTGGGTAACAGAACCTGGTGAGAGCCCCACAAGGCACCCGACCTTGGATTCCCCTAGGTGTCTAGTTTTCAAAAATGCGCAGGTTTGGTAGGTTTCCCTAGGTTCCGACTGAGCTAGATGCCAAAATGCACAGCTAGGCACTCTGCAAAAAACAGGTCTGTTTTCTTTGGGAACATGTGATGTGTCCACGTTGTATTTTGGGGCATATCCTGTTGCGGGCGCTAGGCCTACCCGCACAAGTGAGGTACCATTTTTATCGGGAGACTTGGGGGAACGATGGGTGGAAGGAAATATGTGGCTCCTCTCAGATTCCAGAACTTTGTGTCACCGAAATGTGAGGAAAAAGTGTTTTTTGGGACAAATTTTGAGGTTTGCAAAGGATTCTGGGTAACAGAACCTGGTGAGAGCCCCACAAGTCACCCCATCTTGGATTCCCCTAGGTGTCTAGTTTTAAAAAATGCGCAGGTTTGGTAGGTTTCCCTAGGTGCCGACTGAGCTAGAGGCCAAAATCCACAGCTAGGCACTCTGCAAAAAACAGGTCTGTTTTCTTTGGGAAAATGTGATGTGTCCACGCTGTGTTTTGGGGCATAACCTGTCGCAGGCGCTAGGCCTACCCACACAAGTGAGGTACAATTTTTATCGGGAGACTTGGGGGAACGAAGGGTGGAAGGAAATATGTGGCTCCTCTCAGATTCCAGAACTTTCTGTCACCAAAATGTGAGGAAAAAGTGTTTTTTGGGCCAAATTTTGAGGTTTGCAAAGGATTCTGGGTAACAGAACCTGGTGAGAGCCCCACAAGTCACCCCATCTTCGATTCCCCTAGGTGTCTAGTTTTAAAAAATGCACAGGTTTGGTAGGTTTCCCTAGGTGCTGACTGAGCTAGAGGCCAAAATCCACAGCTAGGCACTCTGCAAAAAACAGGTCTGTTTTCTTTGGGAAAATGTGATGTGTCCACGTTGTGTTTTGGGGCATAACCTGTCGCAGGCGCTAGGTCTACCCACACAAGTGAGGTACCATTTTTATCGGGAGACTTGGGGGAACGATGGGTGGAAGGAAATTTGTGTCTCCTCTCAGGTTCCAGAACTTTCTGTCACCGAAATGTGAGGAAAAACAGTTTTTTTGGCCAAATTTTGAGGTTTGCAAAGGATTCTGGGTAACAGAACCTGGTGAGAGCCCCACAAGTCACCCCATCTTGGATTCCCCTAGGTGTCTAGTTTTCAAAAATGCGCAGGTTTGGTAGGTTTCCCTAGTTGCCGACGGAGCTAGAGGCCAAAATGCACAGCTAGGCACTCTGCAAAAAAAAGGTCTGTTTTCTTTGGGAAAATGTGATGTGTCTACGTTGTGTTTTGGGGCATATCCTGTTGCGGGCGCTAGGCCTACCCGCACAAGTGAGGTACCATTTTTATCGGGAGACTTGGGGGAACGATGGGTGGAAGGAAATGTGTGGCTCCTCTCAGATTCCAGAACTTTCTGTCACCGAAATGTGAGGAAAAAGTGTTTTTTTGGCCACCTTCTGAGGTTTGCAAAGGATTCTGGGTAACAGAACCTGGTGAGAGCCCCACAAGGCACCCCATCTTGGATTCCCCTAGGTGTCTAGTTTTCAAAAATGCGCGGGTTTGGTAGGTTTCCCTAGGTGCCGACTGAGCTAGAGGCCAAAATCCACAGCTAGGCACTCTGCAAAAAACAGGTCTGTTTTCTTTGGGAAAATGTGATGTGTCCACGTTGTGTTTTGGGGCATATCCTGTTGAAGGCGCTAGGCCTACCCACACAAGTGAGGTACCATTTTTATCAGTAGACTTGGGGGAACGCTGGGTGGAAGGAAATTTGTGGCTCCTCTCAGACTCCAGGACTTTCTGTCACCGAAATGTGAGGAAAAAGCGTTTTTATGGCCAAATTTTGAGGTTTGCAAAGGATTCTGGGTAACAGAACCTGGTGAGAGCCCCACAAGTCACCCCATCTTGGATTCCCCTAGGTGTCTAGTTTTCAAAAATGTGCAGGTTTGGTAGGTTTCCCTAGGTGCCGACTGAGCTAGAGGCCAAAATGCACAGCTAGGCACTCTGCAAAAAGCAGGTCTGTTTACTTTGGGAAAATGTGATGTGTCCACGTTGTGTTTTGGGGCATATCCTGTTGCGGGCGCTAGGCCTACCCACACAAGTGAGGTACCATTTTTATCAGTAGACTTGGGGGAACGCTGGGTGGAAGGAAATTTGTGGCTCCTCTCAGATTCCAGAACTTTCAGTCACCGAAATGTGGGGAAAAAGTGTTTTTTGGGCCACATTTTGAGGTTTGCAAAGGATTCTGGGTAACAGAACCTGGTGAGAGCCCTACAAGTCACCCCATCTTGGATTCCCCTAGGTGTCTAGTTTTCACAAATGCACAGGTTTGGTTATTATATGTTTCCTAGCCTCTGGAATACGATAGGGCCGTAATCGAATAACCTGACCTGGGGTTGTTCTTATTCTGTGATGGATCAGGGATGTTCTGCCTGGTGTGTCCGAAAATACCCCTGAGTGCTGAGTTAATAGGGTATTTAACTGATCCTTCTGTGCCTTTGTCAATGAAGTGTTTGTTGACAATGGGTAAGTTTACCTCTTGTTAATTCCCCGAGGGAAATAACTCTATCTCTACTTCCTTAACGGGGATAAGAGACAATTCGCTGCTACTCTCTCGCTGACCTCTGTTTCCGCTTCCCATTTCTTGAGAAGATTCACATGATAAATTTGTGTTTTTTTGGGGTTGACACTTAACTCTATGAGATAGGTGGCAGGGGAGATTGCTCGAACAATCCTATATGGCCCTTGCCATCTAGCTAACAACTTTTGATCAGATGTGGGTCTCATAATCAACACCTGGTCATTAGGAAGGAACGTACGGAGTTTACTGCCCTTGTCGTAATAGTTTTTCTGCGACTCTTGGGCCTTTTCCATATGTTGTCTTACATTCTCCCATAAATCCTGCAAATGTGATTTCAACTTCTGAACGTATTCTAACACTGGTCTCCCCTCCTCTTCTTCTTCTTCCTCCCAGGTTTCGACTGCCATATCTAAGAGTGAACGAGGTTGCCTCCCGAAGACCAGTTCGAATGGACTATGCCCTGTAGAGGATTGTTCGTGGGTGCGAATGGCATATAATACTAAGGGTAGTTTCTGATCCCAGTCTCTACCGGTCTCATCTACTATTTTCTTTAAGAGAGTTTTAATAGTCCTGTTATAGCGTTCCACCAGTCCGTCTGTCTGTGGATGATAAACTGAAGTTTTAATCTGAGTAATGCCAAGTGTTTTACAGATCTGCTTCATAAGTTTGGACATGAAGGGTGTAACCTGGTCAGTAAGGATTTCTCTGGGAAACCCGGTCCGCGTGAATACTGTTATCATTGCCTGTGCCACCGCTTTAGTCGTCATACTGGAAAGAGGTATGGCTTCGGGATACCGGGTTGCATAGTCTACCATCACTAGTATATATGTATGTCCCTTAGTTGAGGGAAGCAAGGGTCCAATTAAATCCATTCCCACCCTACTGAATGGAATATCAATGATGGGAAGAGGTAAGAGAGGTGCTTTCCGGGGCCGGCCTGGTTCGGTGAGTTGACACCTAGGACATTGCGAGCAATATTTTAGAATATGAGCAAAAACCCCTGGCCAGTAAAATCGTCGGAGGAGATATTCTTCGGTTTTGTCTCTGCCAAAATGGCCCCCACCCGGTTGATTGTGGGCTAGGAAGAGTACTTGATCTCTATATGTCTCAGGGACTACTAATTGGAATTTGCGTTCCCCTGCCCTGGTGGTGGTCACCCTATATAAAAGATTGCGTTGTACAAAAAAATAGGGACCCACCTCGTCAGTTTCTTCCGTTTTGGCTGTTCCCCAAGCATGAGTGAGAGTCGGGTCCTCCCTCTGATGCTGTCGGAAACTGATGGGGTCCCTGTGATTCTCCGCTATAATTCTTATGGGTTGAAGTTGGTTATTATTTGCTCTAAACTGGGCCTTGCTTTCTCTCTTTTCCCGGCGAGAAAGTTTTCTACGATATGGGGGACAGTCAATGTCGCTATGAGGGAAAGGAGCCCCTGCCCACCATTCGAAGTTCTCCTTGTGGGTACTATTTAATAATTGCTGAAAGTGTACGTAGTCTGTTCCCACGATACATTCCTCTATCAGTTGTTCCATAACCCCCATTGGAAGAAAGTCTCTGTAATCTCCCCACTCTAGTTCTACTGTGGAGAGAGGATATTGTGCCTTATCGCCGTGTATACAGCAAATAGTGACTCTTTGGCAGGTGTTTTCATCTACTGGCTCTACCAAATCTTGTCGGATTACTGACTGAGTACAACCCAAGTCTATGAGGGCAGAGAGGAGCTGCCCATTGATTCGTACTTTCTGTTTAAATTTGGTGTCCCCTGTTCCTGTACATAAGACCCTGCGTCGGGTTACTCCTATTTCCATAGGTTCTGTCCCCTCTGTTTTCCTGGGACACACGCGTGCAATATGTCCCCATTCTCCACAGTTAAAACATTGGGGTCCGGGTATTGGATGGGCCTCCCCTGTTTTACGTGAAATAGGGTCTTCTACAGGATATCTCTGTATGGGCCGTGTTGGAATGGAAATGGGTTTGGGATTGGGCCGAGATGATGTTGCTCTTACATCCGTGGATCGGTGATACGCACAAGCCAGATCTATAGCCATGTCCGTATCCACATTAGGATGTTGTCTTATCCAGCTTTTTGTACCTGTGGGTAATGAGTCCAAATATTGCTCGAGGATAATTGTTTTAATAACATCCTCTCGACTCGTGCCTATAGGCCCTAGCCATTTGAGCGCCAAATCCTTAACCCTAAAGTAAAAGGTTCGGGGGTCCTCATTTTGACCCCATCTAACCTTACTGAACCTCACTCAGTAATACTCAGTGTCGTGACCAATCCGTTCTAAAATGCTCTTTTTAATGTCTTTATAAGGTGTAGTTCCATCAGGGTTGGCCGCCTGATAGGCTGCCTGTATAAGACCGGTGAGTAAGGGTGCGATGTATTGTCCCCATCGGTCTTCGGGCCACTGAGCCGAAGAGGCGACCCGCTCAAAGTTAGTAAAGAACGAATCAGGATCTTCCCCTTCCTCTTCCTGATACCGTTGAAGAACCGAACTGGGGACATTAGGGTGCACTTTACTAGCAGCTATGGTCTCAGTCAACTTTTTCATGGCCGTCACGTGGACCAGCTGATTGTTTGCCAATATAGTGGCTTGGCTCTTTAGAGCGGACTGTAAGGCTTCCCTATCTTCTTTGGCCTCGCGATGGTGAGCTTCCCAAACCAGCTGTAAATGTCGCTGGCCTTCTGCCAGTTGTTTAATCATGTCCTCTAGGCTCGGATGTTCACTCATGGTTATACCGTTCCTCAGCCGCTGGGACTCACAGGTCCCACTTCTGACACCACTGTGGCAGGCTGAACAGTATACACCAGACAGGGATCCGATAGTATGGTAAGTAATGGTTTATTTTATAGGTGTTATCTTTGTTCATTCAAGTTTATATCGTGAAATATGGCGTGGCCCCGTTAAATGTCTCTTCTTTAACTTGGTCTTCCTTCCTTCTCTTTTCTTTCTTGGTCAGGTTTCTCGGATAACGTGGCAAGGCTCCAGGGAGGTACCGACAAGAAAACAGAAGAAGGCTTGGGTAAGTATATAGGTATTTACTGGGACTCTCTAGAGTGACGAAAGAATAGGGAATGGGTAAGTAGGGGAAGAGGAGAAAGGTGCGTCCACCCGTGAACTGTGACAAAGCCTAATAATATCTGTGCTTCAGGTAAGTTTTACGGTGCGCCCGAGAGGTTAGGTTTTCTCATTCACTCTATGTCCTTTTGTTATCCCTCTCCCCTCTCACCCCTCTCATGTTCCCTTTCCCAGCGTAGATTTAGGGTTCCCGCCCCTTGTCCCTAAGAGGGACCGTACCTTTGTAAGCCACGACCCTCCAGGGTCGTGGCTAGGCTCCTTCGTCTATCTCTCCTGTTCTCTGGTACTGTTCTGCTCCTGGCTTCTGGTGGCCTGCTCCGTCGTGGGATCACCAAAGTCCGTCCTCTCCGTGCTCTCGACGTTCCTCTCTCCGCTGTGGTTCTTCTCTCTCTGCCGCTCCGCGGCTTCTTTTAATCCGAGCGTTTCCCCGGGAACGGGGAAACGCAGCTGCGGCCGGTTGCGCGTCCCCATGGCAACATGGGGACGCGGAAATGACGTATCGGGCTCGCCCGATACGTCAGTTCCTGTAGTGGCTGTTACCGTGATCGGGTTCGCCCGATCACAGTGTGGCTCCTGTCAGATTCCAGAACTTTCTGTCACCGAAATATGAGAAAAAAGTACTTTTTTGGCCACCTTGTGAGGTTTGCAAAGGATTCTGGGTAACAGAACCTGGTGAGAGCCCCACAAGGCACCCCATCGTAGATTCCCCTAGGTGTCTATTTTTCAAAAATGCACAGGTTTGGTAGGTTTCCCTAGGTGCCGACTGAGCTAGAGGGCAAAATCCACAGCTAGGCACTCTGCAAAAAACAGGTCTGTTTTCTTTGGGAAAATGTGATGTGTCCACGTTGTGTTTTGGGGCATATCCTGTTGCAGGCGCTAGGCCTACCCACACAAGTGAGGTACCATTTTTATCAGTAGACTTGGGGGAACGCTGGGTGGAAGGAAATTTGTGGCTCCTCTCAGATTCCAGAATTTTCTGTCACCGAAATGTGAGGAAAAAGTGTTTTTTGGGCCAAATTTTGAGGTTTGCAAAGGATTCTGGGTAACAGAACCTGGTGAGAGCCCCACAAGTCACCCCATCTTGGATTCCCCTAGGTGTCTAGTTTTCAAAAATGCGCAGGTTTGGTAGATTTCCCTAAGTGCCGACTGAGCTAGAGGCCAAAATGCACAGCTAGGCACTCTGCAAAAAAAGGTTTGTTTTCTGTGGGAAAATGTGATGTGTCCACGTTGTGTTTTGGGGCATATCCTGTTGCGGGCGCTAGGCCTACCCGCACAAGTGAGGTACCATTTGTATCGGGAGACTTGGGGGAACGATGGGTGGAAGGAAATGTGTGGCTCCTCTCAGATTCCAGAACTTTCTGTCACCGAAATGTGAGGAAAAAGTGTTTTTTTGGCCACCTTGTGAGGTTTGCAAAGGATTCTGGGTAACAGAACCTGGTGAGAGCCCCTCAAGGCACCCCATCTTGGATTCCCCTAGGTCTCTAGTTTTCAAAAATGCGCAGGTTTGGTAGGTTTCCCTAGGTGCCGACTGAGCTAGAGGCCAAAATCCACAGCTAGGCACTCTGCAAAAAACAGGTCTGTTTTCTTTGGGAAAATGTGATGTGTCCACGATGTGTTTTGGGGCATATCCTGTAGTGGGCGCTAGGCCTACCCACACAAGTGAGGTACCATTTTTATCGGGAGACTTGGGGGAACGCTGGGTGGAAGGAAATTTGTGGCTCCTCTCAGATTCCAGAACTTTCTGTCACCGAAATGTGAGGAAAAAGTGTTTTTTTGGCCAAATTTTGAGCTTTGCAAAGGATTCTGGGTAACAGAACCTGGTGAGAGCCCCACAAGTCACCCCATCTTGGATGCCCCTAGGTGTCAAGTTTTAAAAAATGCGCAGGTTTGGTAGGTTTCCCTAAATGCCGACTGAGCTAGAGGCCAAAATGCATAGCTAGGCACTCTGTAAAAAACAGGTCTGTTTTCTTTGGGAAAATGTGATGTGTCCACGTTGTGTTTTGGGGCATATCCTGTAGCGGGCGCTAGGCCTACCCACACAAGTGAGGTACCATTTGTATCGGGAGACTTGGGGGAACGCTGGGTGGAAGGAAATGTGTGGCTCCTCTCAGATTCCAGAACTTTCTGTCACCGAAATGTGAGGAAAAAGTGTTTTTTTGGCCACCTTGTGAGGTTTGCAAAGGATTCTGGGTAACAGAACCTGGTGAGAGCCCCACAAGGCACCCCATCTTGGATTCCCCTAGGTCTCTAGTTTTCAAAAATGCGCAGGTTTGGTAGGTTTCCATAGGTGCCGACTGAGCTAGAGGCCAAAATCCACAGCTAGGCACTCTGCAAAAAACAGGTCTGTTTTCTTTGGGAAAATGTGATGTGTCCACGTTGTGTTTTGGGGCATATCCTGTTGCAGGCGCTAGGCCTACCACACAAGTGAGGTACTATTTTTATCAGTAGACTTGGGGGAACGCTGGGTGGAAGGAAATTTGTGGCTCCTCTCAGATTCCAGAACTTTCTGTCACCGAAATGTGAAGAAAAACAGTTTTTTTGGCCAAATGTTGAGGTTTGCAAAGGATTCTGGGTAACAGAACCTGGTGAGAGCCCCACAAGTCACCCCATCTTGGATTCCCCTAGGTGTCTAGTTTTCAAAAATGCACAGGTTTGGTAGGTTTCCCTAGGTGTCGACTGAGCTAGAGGACAAAATCCACAGCTAGGCACTCTGCAAAAAACAGGTCTGTTTTCTCTGGGAAAATGTGATGTGTCCACGTTGTGTTTTGGGGCATAACCTGTCGCGGGCGCTAGGCCTACCCGCACAAGTGAGGTACCATTTTTAGTGGGAGACTTGTGGGGAACAATGGGTGGAAGGAAATTTGTGGCTCCTCTCAGGTTCCAGAACTTTCTGTCACCGAAATGTGAGGAAAAAGTGTTTTTTGGGCCAAATTTTGAGGTTTGCAAAGGATTCTAGGTAACAGAACCTGGTGAGAGCCCCACAAGTCACCCCATCTTGGATTCCCCTAGGTGTCTAGTTTTAAAAAATGTGCAGGTTTCGTAGGTTTCCATAGGTGTCGACTAAGCTAGAGGACAAAATCCACAGCTAGGCACTTTGCAAAAAACAGGTCTGTTTTCTCTGGGAAAATGTGATGTGTCCACGTTGTGTTTTGAGGCATAACCTGTCGCGGGCGCTAGGCCTACCCGCACAAGTGAGGTACCATTTTTATCAGGAGACTTGGGGGAACGATGGGTGGAAGGAAATTTGTGGCTCCTCTCAGGTTCCAGAACTTTCTGTCACCGAAATGTGAGGAAAAAGTGTTTTTTAGGCCAAATTTTGAGGTTTGCAAGGGATTCTGGGTAACAGAACCTGGTGAGAGCCCCACAAGTCACCCCATCTTGGATGCCCCTAGGTGTCTAGTTTTAAGAAATGCGCAGGTTTGGTAGGTTTCCCCAAATGCCGACTGAGCTAGAGGCCAAAATGCATAGCTAGGCACTCTGTGAAAAACAGGTCTGTTTTCTTTGGGAAAATGTGATGTGTCCACGTTGTGTTTTGGGGCATATCCTGTAGCGGGCGCTAGGCCTACCCACACAAGTGAGGTACCATTTGTATCGGGAGACTTGGGGGAACGCTGGGTGGAAGGAAATGTGTGGCTCCTCTCAGATTCCAGAACTTTCTGTCACCGAAATGTGAGGAAAAAGTGTTTTTTTGGCCACCTTGTGAGGTTTGCAAAGGATTCTGGGTAACAGAACCTGGTGAGAGCCCCACAAGGCACCCCATCTTGGACTCCCCTAGGTCTCTAGTTTTCAAAAATGCGCAGGTTTGGTAGGTTTCCATAGGTGCCGACTGAGCTAGAGGCCAAAATCCACAGCTAGGCACTCTGCAAAAAAAAGGTCTGTTTTCTTTGGGAAAATGTGATGTGTCCACGTTGTGTTTTGGGGCATATCCTGTTGCAGGCGCTAGGCCTACCACACAAGTGAGGTACTATTTTTATCAGTAGACTTGGGGGAACGCTGGGTGGAAGGAAATTTGTGGCTCCTCTCAGATTCCAGAACTTTCTGTCACCGAAATGTGAAGAAAAACAGTTTTTTTGGACAAATTTTGAGGTTTGCAAAGGATTCTGGGTAACAGAACCTGGTGAGAGCCCCACAAGTCACCCCATCTTGGATTCCCCTAGGTGTCTAGTTTTCAAAAATGCACAGGTTTGGTAGGTTTCCCTAGGTGTCGACTGAGCTAGAGGACAAAATCCACAGCTAGGCACTCTGCAAAAAACAGGTCTGTTTTCTCTGGGAAAATGTGATGTGTCCACGTTGTGTTTTGGGGCATAACCTGTCGCGGGCCCTAGGCCTACCCGCACAAGTGAGGTACCATTTTTATTGGGAGACTTGTGGGAACGATGGGTGGAAGGAAATTTGTGGCTCCTCTCAGGTTCCAGAACTTTCTGTCACCGAAATGTGAGGAAAAAGTGTTTTTTGGGCCAAATTTTGAGGTTTGCAAAGGATTCTAGGTAACAGAACCTGGTGAGAGCCCCACAAGTCACCCCATCTTGGATTCCCCTAGGTGTCTAGTTTTAAAAAATGTGCAGGTTTCGTAGGTTTCCATAGGTGTCGACTGAGCTAGAGGACAAAATCCACAGCTAGGCACTTTGCAAAAAACAGGTCTGTTTTCTCTGGGAAAATGTGATGTGTCCACGTTGTGTTTTGGGGCATAACCTGTCGCAGGCGCTAGGCCTACCCGCACAAGTGAGGTACCATTTTTATCAGGAGACTTGGGGGAACGATGGGTGGAAGGAAATTTGTGGCTCCTCTCAGGTTCCAGAACTTTCTGTCACCGAAATGTGAGGAAAAAGTGTTTTTTGGGCCAAATTTTGAGGTTTTCAAAGGATTCTGGGTAACAGAACCTGGTGAGAGCCCCACAAGGCACCCCATCTTGGATTCCCCTAGGTCTCTAGTCTTCAAAAATGCGCAGGTTTGGTAGGTTTCCATAGTGCCGACTGAGCTAGAGGCCAAAATCCACAGCTAGGCACTCTCAAAAAACAGGTCTGTTTTCTTTGGGAAAATGTGATGTGTCCACGTTGTGTTTTGGGGCATATCCTGTTGCAGGCGCTAGGCCTACCACACAAGTGAGGTACTATTTTTATCAGTAGACTTGGGGGAACGCTGGGTGGAAGGAAATTTGTGGCTCCTCTCAGATTCCAGAACTTTCTGTCACCGAAATGTGAAGAAAAACAGTTTTTTTGGCCAAATTTTGAGGTTTGCAAAGGATTCTGGGTAACAGAACCTGGTGAGAGCCCCACAAGTCACCCCATCTTAGATTCCCCTAGGTGTCTAGTTTTCAAAAATGCACAGGTTTGGTAGGTTTCCCTAGGTGTCGACTGAGCTAGAGGACAAAATCCACAGCTAGGCACTCTGCAAAAAACAGGTCTGTTTTCTCTGGGAAAATGTGATGTGTCCACGTTGTGTTTTGGGGCATAACCTGTCGCGGGCGCTAGGCCTACCCGCACAAGTGAGGTACCATTTTTATCGGGAGACTTGTGGGGAACGATGGGTGGAAGGAAATTTGTGGCTCCTCTCAGGTTCCAGAACTTTCTGTCACCGAAATGTGAGGAAAAAGTGTTTTTTGGGCCAAATTTTGAGGTTTGCAAAGGATTCTAGGTAACAGAACCTGGTGAGAGCCCCACAAGTCACCCCATCTTGGATTCCCCTAGGTGTCTAGTTTTAAAAAATGTGCAGGTTTCGTAGGTTTCCATAGGTGTCGACTGAGCTAGAGGACAAAATCCACAGCTAGGCACTCTGCAAAAAACAGGTCTGTTTTCTCTGGGAAAATGTGATGTGTCCACGTTGTGTTTTGGGGCATATCCTGTTGCGGGCGCTAGGCCTACCCGCACAAGTGAGGTACCATTTTTATCGGGAGACTTGGGGGAACGATGGGTGGAAGGAAATGTGTGGCTCCTCTCAGACTCCAGAACTTTCTGTCACCGAAATGTGAGGAAAAAGTGTTTTTTTGGCCACCTTGTGAGGTTTGCAAAGGATTCTGGGTAACAGAACCTGGTGAGAGCCCCACAAGGCACCCCATCTTGGATTCCCCTAGGTGTCTAGTTTTCAAAAATGCACAGGTTTGGTAGGTTTCCCTAGGTGTCGACTGAGCTAGAGGACAAAATCCACAGCTAGGCATTCTGCAAAAAACAGGTCTGTTTTCTCTGGGAAAATGTGATGTGTCCACGTTGTGTTTTGGGGCATAACCTGTCGCGGGCGCTAGGCCTACCCGCACAAGTGAGGTACCATTTTTATCGGGAGACTTGTGGGGAACGATGGGTGGAAGGAAATTTGTGGCTTCTCTCAGGTTCCAGAACTTTCTGTCACCGAAATGTGAGGAAAAAGTGTTTTTTGGGCCAAATTTTGAGGTTTGCAAAGGATTCTACGTAACAGAACCTGGTGAGAGCCCCACAAGTCACCCCATCTTGGATTCCCCTAGGTGTCTAGTTTTAAAAAATGTGCAGGTTTCGTAGGTTTCCATAGGTGTCGACTGAGCTAGAGGACAAAATCCACAGCTAGGCACTCTGCAAAAAACAGGTCTGTTTTCTCTGGGAAAATGTGATGTGTCCACGTTGTGTTTTGGGGCATATCCTGTTGCGGGCGCTAGGCCTACCCGCACAAGTGAGGTACCATTTTTATCGGGAGACTTGTGGGGAACGATGGGTGGAAGGAAATTTGTGGCTCCTCTCAGGTTCCAGAACTTTCTGTCACCGAAATGTGAGGAAAAAGTGTTTTTTGGGCCAAATTTTGAGGTTTGCAAAGGATTCTAGGTAAAAGAACCTGGTGAGAGCCCCACAAGTCACCCCATCTTGGATTCCCCTAGGTGTCTAGTTTTAAAAAATGTGCAGGTTTCGTAGGTTTCCATAGGTGTCGACTGAGCTAGAGGACAAAATCCACAGCTAGGCACTCTGCAAAAAAAGGTCTGTTTTCTCTGGGAAAATGTGATGTGTCCACGTTGTGTTTTGGGGCATATCCTGTTGCGGGCGCTAGGCCTACCCGCACAAGTGAGGTACCATTTTTATCGGGAGACTTGGGGGAACGATGGGTGGAAGGAAATGTGTGGCTCCTCTCAGATTCCAGAACTTTCTGTCACCGAAATGTGAGGAAAAAGTGTTTTTTTGGCCACCTTGTGAAGTTTGCAAAGGATTCTGGGTAACAGAACCTGGTGAGAGCCCCACAAGGCACCCCATCTTGGATTCCCCTAGGTGTCTAGTTTTCAAAAATGCGCAGGTTTGTTGGTTTCCCTAGGTGCCGACTGAGCTAGAGGCCAAAATCCACAGCTAGGCACTCTGCAAAAAACAGGTCTGTTTTCTTTGGGAAAATGTGATGTGTCCACGTTGTGTTTTGGGGCATATCCTGTTGCAGGCGCTAGGCCTACCCACACAAGTGAGGTACCATTTTTATCAGTAGACTTGGGGGAACGCTGGGTGGAAGGAAATTTGTGACTCCTCTCAGATTCCAGAACTTTCTGTCACCGAAATGTGAGGAAAAGGTGTTTTTTTGGTAAAATTGTGAGGTTTGCAAAGGATTCTGGGTAACAAAACCTGGTGAGAGCCCCACAAGTCACCCCATCTTGGATTCCCCTAGGTTTCTACTTTTAAAAAATGTGCAGGTTTGGTAGGTTTCCCTAGGTGTCGACTGAGCTAGAGGACAAAATCCACAGCTAGGCACTCTGCAAAAAACAGGTCTGTTTTCTCTGGGAAAATGTGATGTGTCCACGTTGTGTTTTGGGGCATAACCTGTCGCGGGCGCTAGGCCTACCCGCACAAGTGAGGTACCATTTTTATCGGGAGACTTGGGGGAACGATGGGTGGAAGGAAATGTGTGGCTCCTCTCAGATTCCAGAACTTTCTGTTACCGAAATATGAGGGAAAAGTGTTTTTTTGGCCAAATTTTGAGGTTTGCAAAGGATTCTGGGTAACAGAACCTGGTGAGAGCCCCACAAGTCACCCCATCTTGGATTCCCCTAGGTGTCTAGTTTTCAAAAATGCGCAGGTTTGGTAGGTTTCCCTATGTGTCGACTGAGCTAGAGGACAAAATCCACAGCTAGGCACTCTGCAAAAAACAGGTCTGTTTTCTCTGGGAAAATGTGATATGTCCACGTTGTGTTTTGGGGCATAACCTGTCGTGGGCGCTAGGCCTACCCGCACAAGTGAGGTACCATTTTTATCGGGAGACTTGGGGGAACGATGGGTGGAAGGAAATGTGTGGCTCCTCTCAGATTCCAGAACTTTCTGTGACCGAAATGTGAGGAAAAAGTGTTTTTTTGGCCACCTTGTGAGGTTTGCAAAGGATTCTGGGTAACAGAACCTGGTGAGAGCCCCACAAGTCACCCCATCTTGGATGCCCCTAGGTGTCTAGTTTTAAAAAATGCGCAGGTTTGGTAGGTTTCCCTAAATGCCGACTGAGCTAGAGGCCAAAATGCATAGCTAGGCACTCTGTAAAAAACAGGTCTGTTTTCTTTGGGAAAATGTGATGTGTCCACGTTGTGTTTTGGGGGCATATCCTGTAGCGGGCGCTAGGCCTACCCACACAAGTGAGGTACCATTTGTATCGGGAGACTTGGGGGAACGCTGGGTGGAAGGAAATGTGTGGCTCCTCTCAGATTCCAGAACTTTCTGTCACCGAAATGTGAGGAAAAAGTGTTTTTTTGGCCACCTTGTGAGGTTTGCAAAGGATTCTGGGTAACAGAACCTGGTGAGAGCCCCACAAGGCACCCCATCTTGGATTCCCCTAGGTCTCTAGTTTTCAAAAATGCGCAGGTTTGATAGGTTTCCATAGGTGCCGACTGAGCTAGAGGCCAAAATCCACAGCTAGGCACTCTGCAAAAAACAGGTCTGTTTTCTTTGGGAAAATGTGATGTGTCCACGTTGTGTTTTGGGGCATAACCTGTTGCAGGCGCTAGGCCTACCACACAAGTGAGGTACTATTTTTATCAGTAGACTTGGAGGAACGCTGGGTGGAAGGAAATTTGTGGCTCCTCTCAGATTCCAGAGCTTTCTGTCACCGAAATATGAGGAAAAAGTGTTTTTTTGGCCAAATTTTTAGGTTTGCAAAGGATTCTGGGTAACAGAACCTGGTGAGAGCCCCACAAGTCACCCCATCTTGGATTCCCCTAGGTGTCTAGTTTTCAAAAATGCGCAGGTTTAATAGGTTTCCCTATGCGTCGACTGAGCTAGAGGACAAAATCCACAGCTAGGCACTCTGCAAAAAACAGGTCTGTTTTCTCTGGGAAAATGTGATATGTCCACGTTGTGTTTTGGGGCATAACCTGTCGTGGGCGCTAGGCCTACCCGCACAAGTGAGGTACCATTTTTATCGGGAGACTTGGGGGAACGATGGGTGGAAAGAAATGTGTGGCTCCTCTCAGATTCCAGAACTTTCTGTGACCGAAATGTGAGGAAAAAGTGTTTTTTTGGCCACCTTGTGAGGTTTGCAAAGGATTCTGGGTAACAGAACCTGGTGAGAGCCCCACAAGTCACCCCATCTTGGATGCCCCTAGGTGTCTAGTTTTCAAAAATGCGCAGGTTTGGTAGGTTTCCCTAAATGCCGACTGAGCTAGAGGCCAAAATGCATAGCTAGGCACTCTGTAAAAAACAGGTCTGTTTACTTTGGGAAAATGTGATGTGTCCACGTTGTGTTTTGGGGCATATCCTGTAGCGGGCGCTAGGCCTACCCACACAAGTGAGGTACCATTTGTATCGGGAGACTTGGGGGAACGCTGGGTGGAAGGAAATGTGTGGCTCCTCTCAGATTCCAGAACTTTCTGTCACCGAAATGTGAGGAAAAAGTGTATTTTTGGCCACCTTGTGAGGTTTGCAAAGGATTCTGGGTAACAGAACCTGGTGAGAGCCCCACAAGGCACCCCATCTTGGATTCCCCTAGGTCTCTAGTTTTCAAAAATGCGCAGGTTTGGTAGGTTTCCATAGGTGCTGACTGAGCTAGAGGCCAAAATCCACAGCTAGGCACTCTGCAAAAAACAGGTCTGTTTTCTTTGGGAAAATGTGATGTGTCCACGTTGTGTTTTGGGGCATAACCTGTCGCGGGCGCTAGGCATACCCGCACAAGTGAGGTACCATTTTTATTGGGAGACTTGTGGGGAACGATGGGTGGAAGGAAATTTGTGGCTCCTCTCAGGTTCCAGAACTTTCTGTCACCGAAATGTGAGGAAAAAGTATTTTTTGGGCCAAATTTTGAGGTTTGCAAAGGATTCTAGGTAACAGAACCTGGTGAGAGCCCCACAAGTCACCCCATCTTGGATTCCCCTAGGTGTCTAGTTTTCAAAAATGTGCAGGTTTCGTAGGTTTCCATAGGTGTCGACTGAGCTAGAGGACAAAATCCACAGCTAGGCACTTTGCAAAAAACAGGTCTGTTTTCTCTGGGAAAATGTGATGTGTCCACGTTGTGGTTTGGGGCATAACCTGTCGCGGGCGCGAGGCCTACCCGCACAAGTGAGGTACCATTTTTATCAGGAGACTTGGGGGAACGATGGGTGGAAGGAAATTTGTGGCTCCCCTCAGGTTCCAGAACTTTCTGTCACCGAAATGTGAGGAAAAAGTGTTTTTTGGGCCAAATTTTGAGGTTTTCAAAGGATTCTGGGTAACAGAACCTGGTGAGAGCCCCACAAGTCGCCCCATCTTGGATTCCCCTAGGTGTCTAGTTATCAGAAATGCGCAGGTTTGGTAGGTTTCCCCAGGTGTCGACTGAGCTAGAGGACAAAATCCACAGCTAGGCACTCTGCAAAAAACAGGTCTGTTTTCTCTGGGAAAATGTGATGTGTCCACGTTGTGTTTTGGGGCATATCCTGTTGCGGGCGCTAGGCCTACCCACACAAGTGAGGTACCATTTTTATCGGGAGACTTGGGGGAACGATGGGAGGAAGGAAATGTGTGGCTCCTCTCAGATTCCAGAACTTTCTGTCACCGAAATGTGAGGAAAAAGTGTTTTTTTGGCCACCTTGTGAGGTTTGCAAAGGATTCTGGGTAACAGAACCTGGTGAGAGCCCCACAAGGCACCCCATCTTGGATTCCCCTAGGTGTCTAGTTTTCAAAAATGCGCAGGTTTGGTAGGTTTCCCTAGGTGCCGACTGAGCTAGAGGCCAAAATCCACAGCTAGGCACTCTGCAAAAAACAGGTCTGTTTTCTTTGGGAAAATGTGATGTGTCCACGTTGTGTTTTGGGGCATATCCTGTTGCAGGCGCTAGGCCTACCCACACAAGTGAGGTACCATTTTTATCAGTAGACTTGGGGGAACGCTGGGTGGAAGGAAATTTGTGACTCCTCTCAGATTCCAGAACTTTCTGTCACCGAAATGTGAGGAAAAAGTGTTTTTTTGGCCAAATTTTGAGGTTTGCAAAGGATTCTGGGTAACAAAACCTGGTGAGAGCCCCACAAGTCACCCCATCTTGGATTCCCCTAGGTGTCTAGTTTTAAAAAATGCGCAGGTTTGGTAGGTTTCCCTAGGTGTCGACTGAGCTGGAGGACAAAATCCACAGCTAGGCACTCTGCAAAAAACAGGTCTGTTTTCTCTGGGAAAATGTGATGTGTCCACGTTGTGTTTTGGGGCATAACCTGTCGCGGGCGCTAGGCCTACCCGCACAAGTGAGGTACCATTTTTATCGGGAGACTTGGGGGAACGAAGGGTGGAAGGAAATGTGGGGCTCCTCTCAGATTCCAGAACTTTCTGTCACCGAAATATGAGGAAAAAGTGTTTTTTTGACCAAATTTTGAGGTTTGCAAAGGATTCTGGGTAACAGAACCTGGTGAGAGCCCCACAAGTCACCCCATCTTGGATTCCCCTAGGTGTCTAGTTTTCAAAAATGCGCAGGTTTGGTAGGTTTCCCTATGTGTCGACTGAGCTAGAGGACAAAATCCACAGCTAGGCACTCTGCAAAAAACAGGTCTGTTTTCTCTGGGAAAATGTGATATGTCCACGTTGTGTTTTGGAGCATAACCTGTCGTGGGCGCTAGGCCTACCCGCACAAGTGAGGTACCATTTTTATCGGGAGACTTGTGGGAACGATGGGTGGAAGGAAATGTGTGGCTCCTCTCAGATTCCAGAACTTTCTGTGACCGAAATGCGAGGAAAAAGTGTTTTTTTGGACACCTTGTGAGGTTTGCAAAGGATTCTGGGTAACAGAACCTGGTGAGAGCCCCACAAGGCACCCCATCTTGGATACCCCTAGGTGTCTGGTTTTCAAAAATGCGCAGGTTTGGTAGGTTTCCCTAGGTGCCGACTGAGCTAGAGGCCAAAATCCACAGCTAGGCACTCTGCAAAAAACAGGTCTGTTTTCTTTGGGAAAATGTGATGTGTCCACGTTGTGTTTTGGGGCATATCCTGTTGCAGGCGCTAGGCCTACCCACACAAGTGACGTACCATTTTTATCAGTAGACTTGGGGGAACGCTGGGTGGAAGGAAATTTGTGGCTCCTCTCAGATTCCAGAACTTTCTGTCACCGAAATGTGAGGAAAAAGTGTTTTTTTAGCCAAATTTTGAGGTTTGCAAAGGATTCTGGGTAACAGAACCTTGTGAGAGCCCTACAAGTCACCCCATCTTGGATTCCCCTAGGTGTCTAGTTTTAAAAAATGTGCAGGTTTGGTAGGTTTCACTAGCGGTCGACTGAGCTAGAGGACAAAATCCACAGCTAGGCACTCTGCAAAAAACAGGTTTGTTTTCTTTGGGAAAATGTGATGTGTCCACGTTGTGTTTTGGGGCATAACCTGTCGCGGGCGCTAGGCCTACCCGCACAAGTGAGGTACCATTTTTATCGGAAGACTTGGGGGAACGATAGGTGGAAGGAAATTTGTGGCTCCTCTCAGTTTCCAGAACTTTCTGTCACCGAAATGTGAGGAAAAACCGTTTTTTTGGCCAAATCTTGAGGTTTGCAAAGGATTCTGGGTAACAGAACCTGGTGAGAGCCCCACAAGTCATCCCATTTGGATTCCCCTAGGTGTCTAGTTTTCAAAAATGCGCAGGTTTGGTAGGTTTCCCTAAGTGCCGACTGAGCTAGAGGCCAAAATGCACAGCTAGGCACTCTGCAAAAAAAGGTCTGTTTTCTGTGGGAAAATGTGATGTGTCCACGTTGTGTTTTGGGGCATATCCTGTTGCGGGCGCTAGGCCTACCCGCACAAGTGAGGTACCATTTGTATCGGGAGACTTGGGGGAACGATGGGTGGAAGGAAATGTGTGGCTCCTCTAAGATTCCAGAACTTTCTGTCACCGAAATGTGAGGAAAAAGTGTTTTTTTGGCCACCTTGTGAGGTTTGCAAAGGATTCTGGGTAACAGAACCTGGTGAGAGCCCCACAAGGCACCCCATCTTGGATTCCCCTAGGTGTCTAGTTTTCAAAAATGCACAGGTTTGGTAGGTTTCCCTTGGTGCCGACTGAGCTAGAGGCCAAAATCCACAGCTAGGCACTCTGCAAAAAACAGGTCTGTTTTCTTTGGGAAAATGTGATGTGTCCACGTTGTGTTTTGGGGCATATCCTGTAGCGGGCGCTAGGCCTATCCACACAAGTGACGTACCATTTTTATCAGTAGACTTGGGGGAACGCTGGGTGGAAGGAAATGTGTGGCTCCTCTCAGATTCCAGAACTTTCTGTCACCGAAATATGAGGGAAAAGTGTTTTTTTCGCCAAATTTTGAGGTTTGCAAAGGATTCTGGGTAACAGAACCTGGTGAGAGCCCCACAAGTCACCCCATCTTGAATTCCCCTAGGTGTCTAGTTTTAAAAAATGCGCAGGTTTGGTAGGTTTCCCTATGTGTCGACTGAGCTAGAGGACAAAATCCACAGCTAGGCACTCTGCAAAAAACAGGTCTGTTTTCTCTGGGAAAATGTGATATGTCCACGTTGTGTTTTGGGGCATAACCTGTCGTGGGCGCTAGGCCTACCCGCACAAGTGAGGTACCATTTTTATCGGGAGACTTGGGGGAACGATGGGTGGAAGGAAATGTGTGGCTCCTCTCAGATTCCAGAACTTTCTGTGACCGAAATGTGAGGAAAAAGTGTTTTTTTGGCCACCTTGTGAGGTTTGCAAAGGATTCTGGGTAACAGAACCTGGTGAGAGCCCCACAAGTCACCCCATCTTGGATGCCCCTAGGTGTCTAGTTTTAAAAAATGCGCAGGTTTGGTAGGTTTCCCTAAATGCCGACTGAGCTAGAGGCCAAAATGCATAGCTAGGCACTCTGTAAAAAACAGGTCTGTTTTCTTTGGGAAAATGTGGTGTGTCCACGTTGTGTTTTGGGGGCATATCCTGTAGCGGGCGCTAGGCCTACCCACACAAGTGAGGTACCATTTGTATCGGGAGACTTGGGGGAACGCTGGGTGGAAGGAAATGTGTGGCTCCTCTCAGATTCCAGAACTTTCTGTCACCGAAATGTGAGGAAAAAGTGTTTTTTTGGCCACCTTGTGTGGTTTGCAAAGGATTCTGGGTAACAGAACCTGGTGAGAGCCCCACAAGGCACCCCATCTTGGATTCCCCTAGGTCTCTAGTTTTCAAAAATGCGCAGGTTTGGTAGGTTTCCATAGGTGCCGACTGAGCTAGAGGCCAAAATCCACAGCTAGGCACTCTGCAAAAAACAGGTCTGTTTTCTTTGGGAAAATGTGATGTGTCCACGTTGTGTTTTGGGGCATAACCTGTTGCAGGCGCTAGGCCTACCACACAAGTGAGGTACTATTTTTATCAGTAGACTTGGGGGAACGCTGGGTGGAAGGAAATTTGTGGCTCCTCTCAGATTCCAGAACTTTCTGTCACCGAAATATGAGGAAAAAATGTTTTTTTTGGCCAAATTTTTAGGTTTGCAAAGGATTCTGGGTAACAGAACCTGGTGAGAGCCCCACAAGTCACCCCATCTTGGATTCCCCTAGGTGTCTAGTTTTCAAAAATGCGCAGGTTTAATAGGTTTCCCTATGCGTCGACTGAGCTAGAGGACAAAATCCACAGCTAGGCACTCTGCAAAAAACAGGTCTGTTTTCTCTGGGAAAATGTGATATGTCCACGTTGTGTTTTGGGGCATAACCTGTCGTGGGCGCTAGGCCTACCCGCACAAGTGAGGTACCATTTTTATCGGGAGACTTGGGGGAACGATGGGTGGAAAGAAATGTGTGGCTCCTCTCAGATTCCAGAACTTTCTGTGACCGAAATGTGAGGAAAAAGTGTTTTTTTGGCCACCTTGTGAGGTTTGCAAAGGATTCTGGGTAACAGAACCTGGTGAGAGCCCCACAAGTCACCCCATCTTGGATGCCCCTAGGTGTCTAGTTTTCAAAAATGCGCAGGTTTGGTAGGTTTCCCTAAATGCCGACAGAGCTAGAGGCCAAAATGCATAGCTAGGCACTCTGTAAAAAACAGGTCTGTTTACTTTGGGAAAATGTGATGTGTCCACGTTGTGTTTTGGGGCATATCCTGTAGCGGGCGCTAGGCCTACCCACACAAGTGAGGTACCATTTGTATCGGGAGACTTGGGGGAACGCTGGGTGGAAGGAAATGTGTGGCTCCTCTCAGATTCCAGAACTTTCTGTCACCGAAATGTGAGGAAAAAGTGTATTTTTGGCCACCTTGTGAGGTTTGCAAAGGATTCTGGGTAACAGAACCTGGTGAGAGCCCCACAAGGCACCCCATCTTGGATTCCCCTAGGTCTCTAGTTTTCAAAAATGCGCAGGTTTGGTAGGTTTCCATAGGTGCTGACTGAGCTAGAGGCCAAAATCCACAGCTAGGCACTCTGCAAAAAACAGGTCTGTTTTCTTTGGGAAAATGTGATGTGTCCACGTTGTGTTTTGGGGCATAACCTGTCGCGGGCGCTAGGCATACCCGCACAAGTGAGGTACCATTTTTATTGGGAGACTTGTGGGGAACGATGGGTGGAAGGAAATTTGTGGCTCCTCTCAGGTTCCAGAACTTTCTGTCACCGAAATGTGAGGAAAAAGTATTTTTTGGGCCAAATTTTGAGGTTTGCAAAGGATTCTAGGTAACAGAACCTGGTGAGAGCCCCACAAGTCACCCCATCTTGGATTCCCCTAGGTGTCTAGTTTTCAAAAATGTGCAGGTTTCGTAGGTTTCCATAGGTGTCGACTGAGCTAGAGGACAAAATCCACAGCTAGGCACTTTGCAAAAAACAGGTCTGTTTTCTCTGGGAAAATGTGATGTGTCCACGTTGTGGTTTGGGGCATAACCTGTCGCGGGCGCGAGGCCTACCCGCACAAGTGAGGTACCATTTTTATCAGGAGACTTGGGGGAACGATGGGTGGAAGGAAATTTGTGGCTCCCCTCAGGTTCCAGAACTTTCTGTCACCGAAATGTGAGGAAAAAGTGTTTTTTGGGCCAAATTTTGAGGTTTTCAAAGGATTCTGGGTAACAGAACCTGGTGAGAGCCCCACAAGTCGCCCCATCTTGGATTCCCCTAGGTGTCTAGTTTTAAAAAATGCGCAGGTTTGGTAGGTTTCCCTAGGTGTCGACTGAGCTGGAGGACAAAATCCACAGCTAGGCACTCTGCAAAAAACAGGTCTGTTTTCTCTGGGAAAATGTGATGTGTCCACGTTGTGTTTTGGGGCATAACCTGTCGCGGGCGCTAGGCCTACCCGCACAAGTGAGGTACCATTTTTATCGGGAGACTTGGGGGAACGAAGGGTGGAAGGAAATGTGGGGCTCCTCTCAGATTCCAGAACTTTCTGTCACCGAAATATGAGGAAAAAGTGTTTTTTTGACCAAATTTTGAGGTTTGCAAAGGATTCTGGGTAACAGAACCTGGTGAGAGCCCTACAAGTCACCCCATCTTGGATTCCCCTAGGTGTCTAGTTTTCAAAAATGCGCAGGTTTGGTAGGTTTCCCTATGTGTCGACTGAGCTAGAGGACAAAATCCACAGCTAGGCACTCTGCAAAAAACAGGTCTGTTTTCTCTGGGAAAATGTGATATGTCCACGTTGTGTTTTGGAGCATAACCTGTCGTGGGCGCTAGGCCTACCCGCACAAGTGAGGTACCATTTTTATCGGGAGACTTGTGGGAACGATGGGTGGAAGGAAATGTGTGGCTCCTCTCAGATTCCAGAACTTTCTGTGACCGAAATGCGAGGAAAAAGTGTTTTTTTGGACACCTTGTGAGGTTTGCAAAGGATTCTGGGTAACAGAACCTGGTGAGAGCCCCACAAGGCACCCCATCTTGGATACCCCTAGGTGTCTAGTTTTCAAAAATGCGCAGGTTTGGTAGGTTTCCCTAGGTGCCGACTGAGCTAGAGGCCAAAATCCACAGCTAGGAACTCTGCAAAAAACAGGTCTGTTTTCTTTGGGAAAATGTGATGTGTCCACGTTGTGTTTTGGGGCATATCCTGTTGCAGGCGCTAGGCCTACCCACACAAGTGACGTACCATTTTTATCAGTAGACTTGGGGGAACGCTGGGTGGAAGGAAATTTGTGGCTCCTCTCAGATTCCAGAACTTTCTGTCACCGAAATGTGAGGAAAAAGTGTTTTTTTAGCCAAATTTTGAGGTTTGCAAAGGATTCTGGGTAACAGAACCTTGTGAGAGCCCTACAAGTCACCCCATCTTGGATTCCCCTAGGTGTCTAGTTTTAAAAAATGTGCAGGTTTGGTAGGTTTCACTAGCGGTCGACTGAGCTAGAGGACAAAATCCACAGCTAGGCACTCTGCAAAAAACAGGTTTGTTTTCTTTGGGAAAATGTGATGTGTCCACGTTGTGTTTTGGGGCATAACCTGTCGCGGGCGCTAGGCCTACCCGCACAAGTGAGGTACCATTTTTATCGGAAGACTTGGGGGAACGATAGGTGGAAGGAAATTTGTGGCTCCTCTCAGTTTCCAGAACTTTCTGTCACCGAAATGTGAGGAAAAACCGTTTTTTTGGCCAAATCTTGAGGTTTGCAAAGGATTCTGGGTAACAGAACCTGGTGAGAGCCCCACAAGTCATCCCATTTGGATTCCCCTAGGTGTCTAGTTTTCAAAAATGCGCAGGTTTGGTAGGTTTCCCTAAGTGCCGACTGAGCTAGAGGCCAAAATGCACAGCTAGGCACTCTGCAAAAAAAGGTCTGTTTTCTGTGGGAAAATGTGATGTGTCCACGTTGTGTTTTGGGGCATATCCTGTTGCGGGCGCTAGGCCTACCCGCACAAGTGAGGTACCATTTGTATCGGGAGACTTGGGGGAACGATGGGTGGAAGGAAATGTGTGGCTCCTCTAAGATTCCAGAACTTTCTGTCACCGAAATGTGAGGAAAAAGTGTTTTTTTGGCCACCTTGTGAGGTTTGCAAAGGATTCTGGGTAACAGAACCTGGTGAGAGCCCCACAAGGCACCCCATCTTGGATTCCCCTAGGTGTCTAGTTTTCAAAAATGCACAGGTTTGGTAGGTTTCCCTTGGTGCCGACTGAGCTAGAGGCCAAAATCCACAGCTAGGCACTCTGCAAAAAACAGGTCTGTTTTCTTTGGGAAAATGTGATGTGTCCACGTTGTGTTTTGGGGCATATCCTGTAGCGGGCGCTAGGCCTATCCACACAAGTGACGTACCATTTTTATCAGTAGACTTGGGGGAACGCTGGGTGGAAGGAAATGTGTGGCTCCTCTCAGATTCCAGAACTTTCTGTCACCGAAATATGAGGGAAAAGTGTTTTTTTTCGCCAAATTTTGAGGTTTGCAAAGGATTCTGGGTAACAGAACCTGGTGAGAGCCCCACAAGTCACCCCATCTTGAATTCCCCTAGGTGTCTAGTTTTAAAAAATGCGCAGGTTTGGTAGGTTTCCCTATGTGTCGACTGAGCTAGAGGACAAAATCCACAGCTAGGCACTCTGCAAAAAACAGGTCTGTTTTCTCTGGGAAAATGTGATATGTCCACGTTGTGTTTTGGGGCATAACCTGTTGTGGGCGCTAGGCCTACCCGCACAAGTGAGGTACCATTTTTATCGGGAGACTTGGGGGAACGATGGGTGGAAGGAAATGTGTGGCTCCTCTCAGATTCCAGAACTTTCTGTGACCGAAATGTGAGGAAAAAGTGTTTTTTTGGCCACCTTGTGAGGTTTGCAAAGGATTCTGGGTAACAGAACCTGGTGAGAGCCCCACAAGTCACCCCATCTTGGATGCCCCTAGGTGTCTAGTTTTAAAAAATGCGCAGGTTTGGTAGGTTTCCCTAAATGCCGACTGAGCTAGAGGCCAAAATGCATAGCTAGGCACTCTGTAAAAAACAGGTCTGTTTTCTTTGGGAAAATGTGGTGTGTCCACGTTGTGTTTTGGGGGCATATCCTGTAGCGGGCGCTAGGCCTACCCACACAAGTGAGGTACCATTTGTATCGGGAGACTTGGGGGAACGCTGGGTGGAAGGAAATGTGTGGCTCCTCTCAGATTCCAGAACTTTCTGTCACCGAAATGTGAGGAAAAAGTGTTTTTTTGGCCACCTTGTGTGGTTTGCAAAGGATTCTGGGTAACAGAACCTGGTGAGAGCCCCACAAGGCACCCCATCTTGGATTCCCCTAGGTCTCTAGTTTTCAAAAATGCGCAGGTTTGGTAGGTTTCCATAGGTGCCGACTGAGCTAGAGGCCAAAATCCACAGCTAGGCACTCTGCAAAAAACAGGTCTGTTTTCTTTGGGAAAATGTGATGTGTCCACGTTGTGTTTTGGGGCATATCCTGTTGCAGGCGCTAGGCCTACCACACAAGTGAGGTACTATTTTTATCAGTAGACTTGGGGGAACGCTGGGTGGAAGGAAATTTGTGGCTCCTCTCAGATTCCAGAACTTTCTGTCACCGAAATATGAGGAAAAAGAGTTTTTTGGCCACATTTTGAGGTTTGCAAAGGATTCTGGGTAACAGAACCTGGTGAGAGCCCCACAAGTCACCCCATCTTGGATTCCCCTAGGTGTCTAGTTTTCAAAAATGCGCAGGTTTGCTAGGTTTCCCTATGTGTCGACTGAGCTAGAGGACAAAATCCACAGCTAGGCACTCTGCAAAAAACAGGTCTGTTTTCTCTGGGAAAATGTGATATGTCCACGTTGTGTTTTGGGGCATAACCTGTCGTGGGCGCTAGGCCTACCCGCACAAGTGAGGTACCATTTTTATCGGGAGACTTGGGGGAACGATGGGTGGAAGGAAATGTGTGGCTCCTCTCAGATTCCAGAACTTTCTGTGACCGAAATGTGAGGAAAAAGTGTTTTTTTGGCCACCTTGTAAGGTTTGCAAAGGATTCTGGGTAACAGAACCTGGTGAGAGCCCCACAAGTCACCCCATCTTGGATGCCCCTAGGTGTCTAGTTTTCAAAAATGCTCAGGTTTGGTAGGTTTCCCTAAATGCCGACTGAGCTAGAGGCCAAAATGCATAGCTAGGCACTCTGTAAAAAACAGGTCTGTTTTCTTTGGGAAAATGTGATGTGTCCACGTTGTGTTTTGGGGCATATCCTGTAGCGGGCACTAGGCCTACCCACACAAGTGAGGTACCATTTGTATCGGGAGACTTGGGGGAACGCTGGGTGGAAGGAAATGTGTGGCTCCTCTCAGATTCCAGAACTTTCTGTCACCGAAATGTGAGGAAAAAGTGTATTTTTGTCCACCTTGTGAGGTTTGCAAAGGATTCTGGGTAACAGAACCTGGTGAGAGCCCCACAAGGCACCCCATCTTGGATTCCCCTAGGTCTCTAGTTTTCAAAAATGCGCAGGTTTGGTAGGTTTCCATAGGTGCTGACTGAGCTAGAGGCCAAAATCCACAGCTAGGCACTCTGCAAAAAACAGGTCTGTTTTCTTTGGGAAAATGTGATGTGTCCACGTTGTGTTTTGGGGCATAACCTGTCGCGGGCGCTAGGCATACCCGCACAAGTGAGGTACCATTTTTATTGGGAGACTTGTGGGGAACGATGAGTGGAAGGAAATTTGTGGCTCCTCTCAGGTTCCAGAACTTTCTGTCACCGAAATGTGAGGAAAAAGTGTTTTTTGGGCCAAATTTTGAGGTTTGCAAAGGATTCTAGGTAACAGAACCTGGTGAGAGCCCCACAAGTCACCCCATCTTGGATTCCCCTAGGTGTCTAGTTTTCAAAAATGTGCAGGTTTCGTAGGTTTCCATAGGTGTCGACTGAGCTAGAGGACAAAATCCACAACTAGGCACTTTGCAAAAAACAGGTCTGTTTTCTCTGGGAAAATGTGATGTGTCCACGTTGTGTTTTGGGGCATAACCTGTCGTGGGCGCTAGGCCTACCCGCACAAGTGAGGTACCATTTTTATCGGGAGACTTGGGGGAACGATGGGTGGAAGGAAATGTGTGGCTCCTCTCAGATTCCAGAACTTTCTGTGACCGAAATGTGAGGAAAAAGTGTTTTTTTGGCCACCTTGTAAGGTTTGCAAAGGATTCTGGGTAACAGAACCTGGTGAGAGCCCCACAAGTCACCCCATCTTGGATGCCCCTAGGTGTCTAGTTTTCAAAAATGCGCAGGTTTGGTAGGTTTCCCTAAATGCCGACTGAGCTAGAGGCCAAAATGCATAGCTAGGCACTCTGTAAAAAACAGGTCTGTTTTCTTTGGGAAAATGTGATGTGTCCACGTTGTGTTTTGGGGCATATCCTGTAGCGGGCACTAGGCCTACCCACACAAGTGAGGTACCATTTGTATCGGGAGACTTGGGGGAACGCTGGGTGGAAGGAAATGTGTGGCTCCTCTCAGATTCCAGAACTTTCTGTCACCGAAATGTGAGGAAAAAGTGTATTTTTGTCCACCTTGTGAGGTTTGCAAAGGATTCTGGGTAACAGAACCTGGTGAGAGCCCCACAAGGCACCCCATCTTGGATTCCCCTAGGTCTCTAGTTTTCAAAAATGCGCAGGTTTGGTAGGTTTCCATAGGTGCTGACTGAGCTAGAGGCCAAAATCCACAGCTAGGCACTCTGCAAAAAACAGGTCTGTTTTCTTTGGGAAAATGTGATGTGTCCACGTTGTGTTTTGGGGCATAACCTGTCGCGGGCGCTAGGCATACCCGCACAAGTGAGGTACCATTTTTATTGGGAGACTTGTGGGGAACGATGAGTGGAAGGAAATTTGTGGCTCCTCTCAGGTTCCAGAACTTTCTGTCACCGAAATGTGAGGAAAAAGTGTTTTTTGGGCCAAATTTTGAGGTTTGCAAAGGATTCTAGGTAACAGAACCTGGTGAGAGCCCCACAAGTCACCCCATCTTGGATTCCCCTAGGTGTCTAGTTTTCAAAAATGTGCAGGTTTCGTAGGTTTCCATAGGTGTCGACTGAGCTAGAGGACAAAATCCACAGCTAGGCACTTTGCAAAAAACAGGTCTGTTTTCTCTGGGAAAATGTGATGTGTCCACGTTGTGTTTTGGGGCATAACCTGTCGCGGGCGCTAGGCCTACCCGCACAAGTGAGGTACCATTTTTATCGGGAGACTTGGGGGAACGATGGGTGGAAGGAAATTTGTGGCTCCCCTCAGGTTCCAGAACTTTCTGTCACCGAAATGTGAGGAAAAAGTGTTTTTTGGGCCAAATTTTGAGGTTTTCAAAGGATTCTGGGTAACAGAACCTGGTGAGAGCCCCACAAGTCGCCCCATCTTGGATTCCCCTAGGTGTCTAGTTTTCAGAAATGCGCAGGTTTGGTAGGTTTCCCCAGGTGTCGACTGAGCTAGAGGACAAAATCCACAGCTAGGCACTCTGCAAAAAACAGGTCTGTTTTCTCTGGGAAAATGTGATGTGTCCACGTTGTGTTTTGGGGCATATCCTGTTGCGGGCGCTAGGCCTACCCACACAAGTGAGGTACCATTTTTATCGGGAGACTTGGGGGAACGATGGGAGGAAGGAAATGTGTGGCTCCTCTCAGATTCCAGAACTTTCTGTCACCGAAATGTGAGGAAAAAGTGTTTTTTTGGCCACCTTGTGAGGTTTGCAAAGGATTCTGGGTAACAGAACCTGGTGAGAGCCCCACAAGGCACCCCATCTTGGATTCCCCTAGGTGTCTAGTTTTCAAAAATGCGCAGGTTTGGTAGGTTTCCCTAGGTGCCGACTGAGCTAGAGGCCAAAATCCACAGCTAGGCACTCTGCAAAAAACAGGTCTGTTTTCTTTGGGAAAATGTGATGTGTCCACGTTGTGTTTTGGGGCATATCCTGTTGCAGGCGCTAGGCCTACCCACACAAGTGAGGTACCATTTTTATCAGTAGACTTGGGGGAACGCTGGGTGGAAGGAAATTTGTGACTCCTCTCAGATTCCAGAACTTTCTGTCACCGAAATGTGAGGAAAAAGTGTTTTTTTGGCCAAATTTTGAGGTTTGCAAAGGATTCTGGGTAACAAAACCTGGTGAGAGCCCCACAAGTCACCCCATCTTGGATTCCCCTAGGTGTCTAGTTTTAAAAAATGCGCAGGTTTGGTAGGTTTCCCTAGGTGTCGACTGAGCTAGAGGACAAAATCCACAGCTAGGCACTCTGCAAAAAACAGGTCTGTTTTCTCTGGGAAAATGTGATGTGTCCATGTTGTGTTTTGGGGCATATCCTGTCGCGGGCGCTAGGCCTACCCGCACAAGTGAGGTACCATTTTTATCGGGAGACTTGGGGGAAACGAAGGGTGGAAGGAAATGTGTGGCTCCTCTCAGATTCCAGAACTTTCTGTCACCGAAATATGAGGAAAAAGTGTTTTTTTGACCAAATTTTGAGGTTTGCAAAGGATTCTGGGTAACAGAACCTGGTGAGAGCCCCACAAGTCACCCCATCTTGGATTCCCCTAGGTGTCTAGTTTTCAAAAATGCGCAGGTTTGGTAGGTTTCCCTATGTGTCGACTGAGCTAGAGGACAAAATCCACAGCTAGGCACTCTGCAAAAAACAGGTCTGTTTTCTCTGGGAAAATGTGATATGTCCACGTTGTGTTTTGGGGCATAACCTGTCGTGGGCGCTAGGCCTACCCGCACAAGTGAGGTACCATTTTTATCGGGAGACTTGGGGGAACGATGGGTGGAAGGAAATGTGTGGCTCCTCTCAGATTCCAGAACTTTCTGTGACCGAAATGTGAGGAAAAAGTGTTTTTTTAGCCAAATTTTGAGGTTTGCAAAGGATTCTGGGTAACAGAACCTTGTGAGAGCCCTACAAGTCACCCCATCTTGGATTCCCCTAGGTGTCTAGTTTTAAAAAATTTGCAGGTTTGGTAGGTTTCACTAGCGGTCGACTGAGCTAGAGGACAAAATCCACAGCTAGGCACTCTGCAAAAAACAGGTTTGTTTTCTTTGGGAAAATGTGATGTGTCCACGTTGTGTTTTGGGGCATAACCTGTCGCGGGCGCTAGGCCTACCCGCACAAGTGAGGTACCATTTTTATCGGGAGACTTGGGGGAACGATAGGTGGAAGGAAATTTGTGGCTCCTCTCAGGTTCCAGAACTTTCTGTCACCGAAATGTGAGGAAAAACCGTTTTTTTGGCCAAATCTTGAGGTTTGCAAAGGATTCTGGGTAACAGAACCTGGTGAGAGCCCCACAAGTCACCCCATCTTGGATTCCCCTAGGTGTCTAGTTTTAAAAAATGCGCAGGTTTGGTAGGTTTCCCTAGGTGCCGACTGAGCTAGAGGCCAAAATCCACAGCTAGGCACTCTGCAAAAAACAGGTCTGTTTTCTTTGAGAAAATGTGATGTGTCCACGTTGTTTTTTGGGGGCATATCCTGTAGCGGGCACTAGGCCTACCCACACAAGTGAGGTACCATTTGTATCGGGAGACTTGGGGGAACGCTGGGTGGAAGGAAATGTGTGGCTCCTCTCAGATTCCAGAACTTTCTGTCACCGAAATGTGAGGAAAAAGTGTATTTTTGTCCACCTTGTGAGGTTTGCAAAGGATTCTGGGTAACAGAACCTGGTGAGAGCCCCACAAGGCACCCCATCTTGGATTCCCCTAGGTCTCTAGTTTTCAAAAATGCGCAGGTTTGGTAGGTTTCCATAGGTGCTGACTGAGCTAGAGGCCAAAATCCACAGCTAGGCACTCTGCAAAAAACAGGTCTGTTTTCTTTGGGAAAATGTGATGTGTCCACGTTGTGTTTTGGGGCATAACCTGTTGCGGGCGCTAGGCATACCCGCACAAGTGAGGTACCATTTTTATTGGGAGACTTGTGGGGAACGATGGGTGGAAGGAAATTTGTGGCTCCTCTCAGGTTCCAGAACTTTCTGTCACCGAAATGTGAGGAAAAAGTGTTTTTTGGGCCAAATTTTGAGGTTTGCAAAGGATTCTAGGTAACAGAACCTGGTGAGAGCCCCACAAGTCACCCCATCTTGGATTCCCCTAGGTGTCTAGTTTTCAAAAATGCGCAGGTTTGGTAGGTTTCCATAGGTGCCGACTGAGCTAGAGGCCAAAATCCACAGCTAGGCACTCTGCAAAAAACAGGTCTGTTTTCTTTGGGAAAATGTGATGTGTCCACGTTGTGTTTTGGGGCATATCCTGTTGCAGGCGCTAGGCCTACCACACAAGTGAGGTACTATTTTTATCAGTAGACTTGGGGGAACGCTGGGTGGAAGGAAATTTGTGGCTCCTCTCAGATTCCAGAACTTTCTGTCACCGAAATATGAGGAAAAAGAGTTTTTTGGCCACATTTTGAGGTTTGCAAAGGATTCTGGGTAACAGAACCTGGTGAGAGCCCCACAAGTCACCCCATCTTGGATTCCCCTAGGTGTCTAGTTTTCAAAAATGCGCAGGTTTGCTAGGTTTCCCTATGTGTCGACTGAGCTAGAGGACAAAATCCACAGCTAGGCACTCTGCAAAAAACAGGTCTGTTTTCTCTGGGAAAATGTGATATGTCCACGTTGTGTTTTGGGGCATAACCTGTCGTGGGCGCTAGGCCTACCCGCACAAGTGAGGTACCATTTTTATCGGGAGACTTGGGGGAACGATGGGTGGAAGGAAATGTGTGGCTCCTCTCAGATTCCAGAACTTTCTGTGACCGAAATGTGAGGAAAAAGTGTTTTTTTGGCCACCTTGTAAGGTTTGCAAAGGATTCTGGGTAACAGAACCTGGTGAGAGCCCCACAAGTCACCCCATCTTGGATGCCCCTAGGTGTCTAGTTTTCAAAAATGCTCAGGTTTGGTAGGTTTCCCTAAATGCCGACTGAGCTAGAGGCCAAAATGCACAGCTAGGCACTCTGTAAAAAACAGGTCTGTTTTCTTTGGGAAAATGTGATGTGTCCACGTTGTGTTTTGGGGCATATCCTGTAGCGGGCACTAGGCCTACCCACACAAGTGAGGTACCATTTGTATCGGGAGACTTGGGGGAACGCTGGGTGGAAGGAAATGTGTGGCTCCTCTCAGATTCCAGAACTTTCTGTCACCGAAATGTGAGGAAAAAGTGTATTTTTGTCCACCTTGTGAGGTTTGCAAAGGATTCTGGGTAACAGAACCTGGTGAGAGCCCCACAAGGCACCCCATCTTGGATTCCCCTAGGTCTCTAGTTTTCAAAAATGCGCAGGTTTGGTAGGTTTCCATAGGTGCTGACTGAGCTAGAGGCCAAAATCCACAGCTAGGCACTCTGCAAAAAACAGGTCTGTTTTCTTTGGGAAAATGTGATGTGTCCACGTTGTGTTTTGGGGCATAACCTGTCGCGGGCGCTAGGCATACCCGCACAAGTGAGGTACCATTTTTATTGGGAGACTTGTGGGGAACGATGAGTGGAAGGAAATTTGTGGCTCCTCTCAGGTTCCAGAACTTTCTGTCACCGAAATGTGAGGAAAAAGTGTTTTTTGGGCCAAATTTTGAGGTTTGCAAAGGATTCTAGGTAACAGAACCTGGTGAGAGCCCCACAAGTCACCCCATCTTGGATTCCCCTAGGTGTCTAGTTTTCAAAAATGTGCAGGTTTCGTAGGTTTCCATAGGTGTCGACTGAGCTAGAGGACAAAATCCACAGCTAGGCACTTTGCAAAAAACAGGTCTGTTTTCTCTGGGAAAATGTGATGTGTCCACGTTGTGTTTTGGGGCATAACCTGTCGTGGGCGCTAGGCCTACCCGCACAAGTGAGGTACCATTTTTATCGGGAGACTTGGGGGAACGATGGGTGGAAGGAAATGTGTGGCTCCTCTCAGATTCCAGAACTTTCTGTGACCGAAATGTGAGGAAAAAGTGTTTTTTTGGCCACCTTGTAAGGTTTGCAAAGGATTCTGGGTAACAGAACCTGGTGAGAGCCCCACAAGTCACCCCATCTTGGATGCCCCTAGGTGTCTAGTTTTCAAAAATGCGCAGGTTTGGTAGGTTTCCCTAAATGCCGACTGAGCTAGAGGCCAAAATGCATAGCTAGGCACTCTGTAAAAAACAGGTCTGTTTTCTTTGGGAAAATGTGATGTGTCCACGTTGTGTTTTGGGGCATATCCTGTAGCGGGCACTAGGCCTACCCACACAAGTGAGGTACCATTTGTATCGGGAGACTTGGGGGAACGCTGGGTGGAAGGAAATGTGTGGCTCCTCTCAGATTCCAGAACTTTCTGTCACCGAAATGTGAGGAAAAAGTGTATTTTTGTCCACCTTGTGAGGTTTGCAAAGGATTCTGGGTAACAGAACCTGGTGAGAGCCCCACAAGGCACCCCATCTTGGATTCCCCTAGGTCTCTAGTTTTCAAAAATGCGCAGGTTTGGTAGGTTTCCATAGGTGCTGACTGAGCTAGAGGCCAAAATCCACAGCTAGGCACTCTGCAAAAAACAGGTCTGTTTTCTTTGGGAAAATGTGATGTGTCCACGTTGTGTTTTGGGGCATAACCTGTCGCGGGCGCTAGGCATACCCGCACAAGTGAGGTACCATTTTTATTGGGAGACTTGTGGGGAACGATGAGTGGAAGGAAATTTGTGGCTCCTCTCAGGTTCCAGAACTTTCTGTCACCGAAATGTGAGGAAAAAGTGTTTTTTGGGCCAAATTTTGAGGTTTGCAAAGGATTCTAGGTAACAGAACCTGGTGAGAGCCCCACAAGTCACCCCATCTTGGATTCCCCTAGGTGTCTAGTTTTCAAAAATGTGCAGGTTTCGTAGGTTTCCATAGGTGTCGACTGAGCTAGAGGACAAAATCCACAGCTAGGCACTTTGCAAAAAACAGGTCTGTTTTCTCTGGGAAAATGTGATGTGTCCACGTTGTGTTTTGGGGCATAACCTGTCGCGGGCGCTAGGCCTACCCGCACAAGTGAGGTACCATTTTTATCGGGAGACTTGGGGGAACGATGGGTGGAAGGAAATTTGTGGCTCCCCTCAGGTTCCAGAACTTTCTGTCACCGAAATGTGAGGAAAAAGTGTTTTTTGGGCCAAATTTTGAGGTTTTCAAAGGATTCTGGGTAACAGAACCTGGTGAGAGCCCCACAAGTCGCCCCATCTTGGATTCCCCTAGGTGTCTAGTTTTCAGAAATGCGCAGGTTTGGTAGGTTTCCCCAGGTGTCGACTGAGCTAGAGGACAAAATCCACAGCTAGGCACTCTGCAAAAAACAGGTCTGTTTTCTCTGGGAAAATGTGATGTGTCCACGTTGTGTTTTGGGGCATATCCTGTTGCGGGCGCTAGGCCTACCCACACAAGTGAGGTACCATTTTTATCGGGAGACTTGGGGGAACGATGGGAGGAAGGAAATGTGTGGCTCCTCTCAGATTCCAGAACTTTCTGTCACCGAAATGTGAGGAAAAAGTGTTTTTTTGGCCACCTTGTGAGGTTTGCAAAGGATTCTGGGTAACAGAACCTGGTGAGAGCCCCACAAGGCACCCCATCTTGGATTCCCCTAGGTGTCTAGTTTTCAAAAATGCGCAGGTTTGGTAGGTTTCCCTAGGTGCCGACTGAGCTAGAGGCCAAAATCCACAGCTAGGCACTCTGCAAAAAACAGGTCTGTTTTCTTTGGGAAAATGTGATGTGTCCACGTTGTGTTTTGGGGCATATCCTGTTGCAGGCGCTAGGCCTACCCACACAAGTGAGGTACCATTTTTATCAGTAGACTTGGGGGAACGCTGGGTGGAAGGAAATTTGTGACTCCTCTCAGATTCCAGAACTTTCTGTCACCGAAATGTGAGGAAAAAGTGTTTTTTTGGCCAAATTTTGAGGTTTGCAAAGGATTCTGGGTAACAAAACCTGGTGAGAGCCCCACAAGTCACCCCATCTTGGATTCCCCTAGGTGTCTAGTTTTAAAAAATGCGCAGGTTTGGTAGGTTTCCCTAGGTGTCGACTGAGCTAGAGGACAAAATCCACAGCTAGGCACTCTGCAAAAAACAGGTCTGTTTTCTCTGGGAAAATGTGATGTGTCCATGTTGTGTTTTGGGGCATAACCTGTCGCGCGCGCTAGGCCTACCCGCACAAGTGAGGTACCATTTTTATCGGGAGACTTGGGGGAAACGAAGGGTGGAAGGAAATGTGTGGCTCCTCTCAGATTCCAGAACTTTCTGTCACCGAAATATGAGGAAAAAGTGTTTTTTTGACCAAATTTTGAGGTTTGCAAAGGATTCTGGGTAACAGAACCTGGTGAGAGCCCCACAAGTCACCCCATCTTGGATTCCCCTAGGTGTCTAGTTTTCAAAAATGCGCAGGTTTGGTAGGTTTCCCTATGTGTCGACTGAGCTAGAGGACAAAATCCACAGCTAGGCACTCTGCAAAAAACAGGTCTGTTTTCTCTGGGAAAATGTGATATGTCCACGTTGTGTTTTGGGGCATAACCTGTCGTGGGCGCTAGGCCTACCCGCACAAGTGAGGTACCATTTTTATCGGGAGACTTGGGGGAACGATGGGTGGAAGGAAATGTGTGGCTCCTCTCAGATTCCAGAACTTTCTGTGACCGAAATGTGAGGAAAAAGTGTTTTTTTAGCCAAATTTTGAGGTTTGCAAAGGATTCTGGGTAACAGAACCTTGTGAGAGCCCTACAAGTCACCCCATCTTGGATTCCCCTAGGTGTCTAGTTTTAAAAAATTTGCAGGTTTGGTAGGTTTCACTAGCGGTCGACTGAGCTAGAGGACAAAATCCACAGCTAGGCACTCTGCAAAAAACAGGTTTGTTTTCTTTGGGAAAATGTGATGTGTCCACGTTGTGTTTTGGGGCATAACCTGTCGCGGGCGCTAGGCCTACCCGCACAAGTGAGGTACCATTTTTATCGGGAGACTTGGGGGAACGATAGGTGGAAGGAAATTTGTGGCTCCTCTCAGGTTCCAGAACTTTCTGTCACCGAAATGTGAGGAAAAACCGTTTTTTTGGCCAAATCTTGAGGTTTGCAAAGGATTCTGGGTAACAGAACCTGGTGAGAGCCCCACAAGTCACCCCATCTTGGATTCCCCTAGGTGTCTAGTTTTAAAAAATGCGCAGGTTTGGTAGGTTTCCCTAGGTGCCGACTGAGCTAGAGGCCAAAATCCACAGCTAGGCACTCTGCAAAAAACAGGTCTGTTTTCTTTGAGAAAATGTGATGTGTCCACGTTGTTTTTTGGGGCATATCCTGTAGCGGGCACTAGGCCTACCCACACAAGTGAGGTACCATTTGTATCGGGAGACTTGGGGGAACGCTGGGTGGAAGGAAATGTGTGGCTCCTCTCAGATTCCAGAACTTTCTGTCACCGAAATGTGAGGAAAAAGTGTATTTTTGTCCACCTTGTGAGGTTTGCAAAGGATTCTGGGTAACAGAACCTGGTGAGAGCCCCACAAGGCACCCCATCTTGGATTCCCCTAGGTCTCTAGTTTTCAAAAATGCGCAGGTTTGGTAGGTTTCCATAGGTGCTGACTGAGCTAGAGGCCAAAATCCACAGCTAGGCACTCTGCAAAAAACAGGTCTGTTTTCTTTGGGAAAATGTGATGTGTCCACGTTGTGTTTTGGGGCATAACCTGTCGCGGGCGCTAGGCATACCCGCACAAGTGAGGTACCATTTTTATTGGGAGACTTGTGGGGAACGATGGGTGGAAGGAAATTTGTGGCTCCTCTCAGGTTCCAGAACTTTCTGTCACCGAAATGTGAGGAAAAAGTGTTTTTTGGGCCAAATTTTGAGGTTTGCAAAGGATTCTAGGTAACAGAACCTGGTGAGAGCCCCACAAGTCACCCCATCTTGGATTCCCCTAGGTGTCTAGTTTTCAAAAATGTGCAGGTTTCGTAGGTTTCCATAGGTGTCGACTGAGCTAGAGGACAAAATCCACAGCTAGGCACTTTGCAAAAAACAGGTCTGTTTTCTCTGGGAAAATGTGATGTGTCCACGTTGTGTTTTGGGGCATAACCTGTCGCGGGCGCTAGGCCTACCCGCACAAGTGAGGTACCATTTTTATCAGGAGACTTGGGGGAACGATGGGTGGAAGGAAATTTGTGGCTCCCCTCAGGTTCCAGAACTTTCTGTCACCGAAATGTGAGGAAAAAGTGTTTTTTGGGCCAAATTTTGAGGTTTTCAAAAGATTCTGGGTAACAGAACCTGGTGAGAGCCCCACAAGTCGCCCCATCTTGGATTCCCCTAGGTGTCTAGTTTTCAGAAATGCGCAGGTTTGGTAGGTTTCCCCAGGTGTCGACTGAGCTAGAGGACAAAATCCACAGCTAGGCACTCTGCAAAAAACAGGTCTGTTTTCTCTGGGAAAATGTGATGTGTCCACGTTGTGTTTTGGGGCATATCCTGTTGCGGGCGCTAGGCCTACCCACACAAGTGAGGTACCATTTTTATCGGGAGACTTGGGGGAACGATGGGAGGAAGGAAATGTGTGGCTCCTCTCAGATTCCAGAACTTTCTGTCACCGAAATGTGAGGAAAAAGTGTTTTTTTGGCCACCTTGTGAGGTTTGCAAAGGATTCTGGGTAACAGAACCTGGTGAGAGCCCCACAAGGCACCCCATCTTGGATTCCCCTAGGTGTCTAGTTTTCAAAAATGCGCTTGTTTGGAAGGTTTCCCTAGGTGCCGACTGAGCTAGAGGCCAAAATCCACAGCTAGGCACTCTGCAAAAAACAGGTCTGTTTTCTTTGGGAAAATGTGATGTGTCCACGTTGTGTTTTGGGGCATATCCTGTTGCAGGCGCTAGGCCTACCCACACAAGTGAGGTACCATTTTTATCAGTAGACTTGGGGGAACGCTGGGTGGAAGGAAATTTGTGACTCCTCTCAGATTCCAGAACTTTCTGTCACCGAAATGTGAGGAAAAAGTATTTTTTTGGCCAAATTTTGAGGTTTGCAAAGGATTCTGGGTAACAAAACCTGGTGAGAGCCCCACAAGTCACCCCATCTTGGATTCCCCTAGGTGTCTAGTTTTAAAAAATGCGCAGGTTTGGTAGGTTTCCCTAGGTGTCGACTGAGCTAGAGGACAAAATCCACAGCTAGGCACTCTGCAAAAAACAGGTCTGTTTTCTCTGGGAAAATGTGATGTGTCCATGTTGTGTTTTGGGGCATAACCTGTCGCGCGCGCTAGGCCTACCCGCACAAGTGAGGTACCATTTTTATCGGGAGACTTGGGGGAAACGAAGGGTGGAAGGAAATGTGTGGCTCCTCTCAGATTCCAGAACTTTCTGTCACCGAAATATGAGGAAAAAGTGTTTTTTTGACCAAATTTTGAGGTTTGCAAAGGATTCTGGGTAACAGAACCTGGTGAGAGCCCCACAAGTCACCCCATCTTGGATTCCCCTAGGTGTCTAGTTTTCAAAAATGCGCAGGTTTGGTAGGTTTCCCTATGTGTCGACTGAGCTAGAGGACAAAATCCACAGCTAGGCACTCTGCAAAAAACAGGTCTGTTTTCTCTGGGAAAATGTGATATGTCCACGTTGTGTTTTGGGGCATAACCTGTCGTGGGCGCTAGGCCTACCCGCACAAGTGAGGTACCATTTTTATCGGGAGACTTGGGGGAACGATGGGTGGAAGGAAATGTGTGGCTCCTCTCAGATTCCAGAACTTTCTGTGACCGAAATGTGAGGAAAAAGTGTTTTTTTAGCCAAATTTTGAGGTTTGCAAAGGATTCTGGGTAACAGAACCTTGTGAGAGCCCTACAAGTCACCCCATCTTGGATTCCCCTAGGTGTCTAGTTTTAAAAAATTTGCAGGTTTGGTAGGTTTCACTAGCGGTCGACTGAGCTAGAGGACAAAATCCACAGCTAGGCACTCTGCAAAAAACAGGTTTGTTTTCTTTGGGAAAATGTGATGTGTCCACGTTGTGTTTTGGGGCATAACCTGTCGCGGGCGCTAGGCCTACCCGCACAAGTGAGGTACCATTTTTATCGGGAGACTTGGGGGAACGATAGGTGGAAGGAAATTTGTGGCTCCTCTCAGGTTCCAGAACTTTCTGTCACCGAAATGTGAGGAAAAACCGTTTTTTTGGCCAAATCTTGAGGTTTGCAAAGGATTCTGGGTAACAGAACCTGGTGAGAGCCCCACAAGTCACCCCATCTTGGATTCCCCTAGGTGTCTAGTTTTAAAAAATGCGCAGGTTTGGTAGGTTTCCCTAGGTGCCGACTGAGCTAGAGGCCAAAATCCACAGCTAGGCACTCTGCAAAAAACAGGTCTGTTTTCTTTGAGAAAATGTGATGTGTCCACGTTGTTTTTTGGGGCATATCCTGTAGCGGGCACTAGGCCTACCCACACAAGTGAGGTACCATTTGTATCGGGAGACTTGGGGGAACGCTGGGTGGAAGGAAATGTGTGGCTCCTCTCAGATTCCAGAACTTTCTGTCACCGAAATGTGAGGAAAAAGTGTATTTTTGTCCACCTTGTGAGGTTTGCAAAGGATTCTGGGTAACAGAACCTGGTGAGAGCCCCACAAGGCACCCCATCTTGGATTCCCCTAGGTCTCTAGTTTTCAAAAATGCGCAGGTTTGGTAGGTTTCCATAGGTGCTGACTGAGCTAGAGGCCAAAATCCACAGCTAGGCACTCTGCAAAAAACAGGTCTGTTTTCTTTGGGAAAATGTGATGTGTCCACGTTGTGTTTTGGGGCATAACCTGTCGCGGGCGCTAGGCATACCCGCACAAGTGAGGTACCATTTTTATTGGGAGACTTGTGGGGAACGATGGGTGGAAGGAAATTTGTGGCTCCTCTCAGGTTCCAGAACTTTCTGTCACCGAAATGTGAGGAAAAAGTGTTTTTTGGGCCAAATTTTGAGGTTTGCAAAGGATTCTAGGTAACAGAACCTGGTGAGAGCCCCACAAGTCACCCCATCTTGGATTCCCCTAGGTGTCTAGTTTTCAAAAATGTGCAGGTTTCGTAGGTTTCCATAGGTGTCGACTGAGCTAGAGGACAAAATCCACAGCTAGGCACTTTGCAAAAAACAGGTCTGTTTTCTCTGGGAAAATGTGATGTGTCCACGTTGTGTTTTGGGGCATAACCTGTCGCGGGCGCTAGGCCTACCCGCACAAGTGAGGTACCATTTTTATCAGGAGACTTGGGGGAACGATGGGTGGAAGGAAATTTGTGGCTCCCCTCAGGTTCCAGAACTTTCTGTCACCGAAATGTGAGGAAAAAGTGTTTTTTGGGCCAAATTTTGAGGTTTTCAAAAGATTCTGGGTAACAGAACCTGGTGAGAGCCCCACAAGTCGCCCCATCTTGGATTCCCCTAGGTGTCTAGTTTTCAGAAATGCGCAGGTTTGGTAGGTTTCCCCAGGTGTCGACTGAGCTAGAGGACAAAATCCACAGCTAGGCACTCTGCAAAAAACAGGTCTGTTTTCTCTGGGAAAATGTGATGTGTCCACGTTGTGTTTTGGGGCATATCCTGTTGCGGGCGCTAGGCCTACCCACACAAGTGAGGTACCATTTTTATCGGGAGACTTGGGGGAACGATGGGAGGAAGGAAATGTGTGGCTCCTCTCAGATTCCAGAACTTTCTGTCACCGAAATGTGAGGAAAAAGTGTTTTTTTGGCCACCTTGTGAGGTTTGCAAAGGATTCTGGGTAACAGAACCTGGTGAGAGCCCCACAAGGCACCCCATCTTGGATTCCCCTAGGTGTCTAGTTTTCAAAAATGCGCTTGTTTGGAAGGTTTCCCTAGGTGCCGACTGAGCTAGAGGCCAAAATCCACAGCTAGGCACTCTGCAAAAAACAGGTCTGTTTTCTTTGGGAAAATGTGATGTGTCCACGTTGTGTTTTGGGGCATATCCTGTTGCAGGCGCTAGGCCTACCCACACAAGTGAGGTACCATTTTTATCAGTAGACTTGGGGGAACGCTGGGTGGAAGGAAATTTGTGGCTCCTCTCAGATTCCAGAACTTTCTGTCACCGAAATATGAGGAAAAAGTGTTTTTTTGACCAAATTTTGAGGTTTGCAAAGGATTCTGGGTAACAGAACCTGGTGAGAGCCCCACAAGTCACCCCATCTTGGATTCCCCTAGGTGTCTAGTTTTCAAAAATGCGCAGGTTTGGTAGGTTTCCCTATGTGTCGACTGAGCTAGAGGACAAAATCCACAGCTAGGCACTCTGCAAAAAACAGGTCTGTTTTCTCTGGGAAAATGTGATATGTCCACGTTGTGTTTTGGGGCATAACCTGTCGTGGGCGCTAGGCCTACCCGCACAAGTGAGGTACCATTTTTATCGGGAGACTTGGGGGAACGATGGGTGGAAGGAAATGTGTGGCTCCTCTCAGATTCCAGAACTTTCTGTGACCGAAATGTGAGGAAAAAGTGTTTTTTTAGCCAAATTTTGAGGTTTGCAAAGGATTCTGGGTAACAGAACCTTGTGAGAGCCCTACAAGTCACCCCATCTTGGATTCCCCTAGGTGTCTAGTTTTAAAAAATGTGCAGGTTTGGTAGGTTTCACTAGCGGTCGACTGAGCTAGAGGACAAAATCCACAGCTAGGCACTCTGCAAAAAACAGGTTTGTTTTCTTTGGGAAAATGTGATGTGTCCACGTTGTGTTTTGGGGCATAACCTGTCGCGGGCGCTAGGCCTACCCGCACAAGTGAGGTACCATTTTTATCGGGAGACTTGGGGGAACGATAGGTGGAAGGAAATTTGTGGCTCCTCTCAGGTTCCAGAACTTTCTGTCACCGAAATGTGAGGAAAAACCGTTTTTTTGGCCAAATCTTGAGGTTTGCAAAGGATTCTGGGTAACAGAACCTGGTGAGAGCCCCACAAGGCCCCCCATCTTGGATTCCCCTAGGTGTCTAGTTTTCAAAAATGCGCAGGTTTGGTAGGTTTCCCTAAGTGCCGACTGAGCTAGAGGCCAAAATGCACAGCTAGGCACTCTGCAAAAAAAGGTCTGTTTTCTGTGGGAAAATGTGATGTGTCCACGTTGTGTTTTGGGGCATATCCTGTTGCGGGCGCTAGGCCTACCCGCACAAGTGAGGTACCATTTGTATCGGGAGACTTGGAGGAACGATGGGTGGAAGGAAATGTGTGGCTCCTCTAAGATTCCAGAACTTTCTGTCACCGAAATGTGAGGAAAAAGTGTTTTTTTGGCCACCTTGTGAGGTTTGCAAAGGATTCTGGGTAACAGAACCTGGTGAGAGCCCCACAAGGCACCCCATCTTGGATTCCCCTAGGTGTCTAGTTTTCAAAAATGCACAGGTTTGGTAGGTTTCCCTTGGTGCCGACTGAGCTAGAGGCCAAAATCCACAGCTAGGCACTCTGCAAAAAACAGGTCTGTTTTCTTTGGGAAAATGTGATGTGTCCACGTTCTGTTTTGGGGCATAACCTGTAGCGGGCGCTAGGCCTACCCACACAAGTGAGGTACCATTTATATCGGGAGACTTGGTGGAACGATGGGTGGAAGGAAATGTGTGGCTCCTCTAAGATTCCAGAACTTTCTGTCACCGAAATGTGAGGAAAAAGTGTTTTTTTGGCCACCTTGTGAGGTTTGCAAAGGATTCTGGGTAACAGAACCTGGTGAGAGCCCCACAAGTCACCCCATCTTGGATGCCCCTAGGTGTCTAGTTTTAAAAAATGCGCAGGTTTGGTAGGTTTCCCTAAATGCCGACTGAGCTAGAGGCCAAAATGCATAGCTAGGCACTCTGTAAAAAACAGGTCTGTTTTCTTTGGGAAAATGTGATGTGTCCACGTTGTGTTTTGGGGGCATATCCTGTAGCGGGCGCTAGGTCTACCCACACAAGTGAGGTACCATTTGTATCGGGAGACTTGGGGGAACGCTGGGTGGAAGGAAATGTGTGGCTCCTCTCAGATTCCAGAACTTTCTGTCACCGAAATGTGAGGAAAAAGTGTTTTTTTGGCCACCTTGTGAGGTTTGCAAAGGATTCTGGGTAACAGAACCTGGTGAGAGCCCCACAAGGCACCCCATCTTGGATTCCCCTAGGTCTCTAGTTTAAAAAAATGCGCAGGTTTGGTAGGTTTCCATAGGTGCCGACTGAGCTAGAGGCCAAAATCCACAGCTAGGCACTCTGCAAAAAACAGGTCTGTTTTCTTTGGGAAAATGTGATGTGTCCACGTTGTGTTTTGGGGCATATCCTGTTGCAGGCGCTAGGCCTACCACACAAGTGAGGTACTATTTTTATCAGTAGACTTGGGGGAACGCTGGGTGGAAGGAAATTTGTGGCTCCTCTCAGATTCCAGAACTTTCTGTCACCGAAATATGAGGAAAAAGTGTTTTTTTTGGCCAAATTTTGAGGTTTGCAAAGGATTCTGGGTAACAGAACCTGGTGAGAGCCCCACAAGTCACCCCATCTTGGATTCCCCTAGGTGTCTAGTTTTCAAAAATGCGCAGGTTTAGTAGGTTTCCCTATGTGTCGACTGAGCTAGAGGACAAAATCCACAGCTAGGCACTCTGCAAAAAACAGGTCTGTTTTCTCTGGGAAAATGTGATATGTCCACGTTGTGTTTTGGGGCATAACCTGTCGTGGGCGCTAGGCCTACCCGCACAAGTGAGGTACCATTTTTATCGGGAGACTTGGGGGAACGATGGGTGGAAGGAAATGTGTGGCTCCTCTCAGATTCCAGAACTTTCTGTCACCGAAATGTGAGGAAAAAGTGTTTTTTTGGCCACCTTGTGAGGTTTGCAAAGGATTCTGGGTAACAGAACCTGGTGAGAGCCCCACAAGTCACCCCATCTTGGATGCCCCTAGGTGTCTAGTTTTCAAAAATGCGCAGGTTTGGTAGGTTTCCCTAAATGCCGACTGAGCTAGAGGCCAAAATGCATAGCTAGGCACTCTGTAAAAAACAGGTCTGTTTTCTTTGGGAAAATGTGATGTGTCCACGTTGTGTTTTGGGGCATATCCTGTAGCGGGCACTAGGCCTACCCACACAAGTGAGGTACCATTTGTATCGGGAGACTTGGGGGAACGCTGGGTGGAAGGAAATGTGTGGCTCCTCTCAGATTCCAGAACTTTCTGTCACCAAAATGTGAGGAAAAAGTGTATTTTTGGCCACCTTGTGAGGTTTGCAAAGGATTCTGGGTAACAGAACCTGGTGAGAGCCCCACAAGGCACCCCATCTTGGATTCCCCTAGGTCTCTAGTTTTCAAAAATGCGCAGGTTTGGTAGGTTTCCATAGGTGCTGACTGAGCTAGAGGCCAAAATCCACAGCTAGGCACTCTGCAAAAAACAGGTCTGTTTTCTTTGGGAAAATGTGATGTGTCCACGTTGTGTTTTGGGGCATAACCTGTCGCGGGCGCTAGGCCTACCCGCACAAGTGAGGTACCATTTTTATTGGGAGACTTGTGGGGAACGATGGGTGGAAGGAAATTTGTGGCTCCTCTCAGGTTCCAGAACTTTCTGTCACCGAAATGTGAGGAAAAAGTGTTTTTTGGGCCAAATTTTGAGGTTTGCAAAGGATTCTGGGTAACAGAACCTGGTAAGAGTCCCTCAAGTCACCCCATCTTGGATTCCCCTAGGTGTCTAGTTTTAAAAAATGTCGCAGGTTTGGTAGGTTTCCCTAGGTGTCGACTGAGCTAGAGGACAAAATCCACAGCTAGGCACTGTGCAAAAAACAGGTCTGTTTTCTCTGGGAAAATCTGATGTGTCCACGTTGTGTTTTGGGGCATAACCTGTCGCGGGCGCTAGGCCTACCCGCACAAGTGAGGTACCATTTTTATCGGGAGACTTGGGGGAACGATGGGTAGAAGGAAATGTCTGGCTCCACTCAGATTCCAGAACTTTCTGTCACCGAAATGTGAGGAAAAAGTGTTTTTTTGGCCAGATTTTGAGGTTTGCAAAGGATTCTGGGTAACAGAACCTGGAGAGAGCCCCACAAGTCACCCCATCTTGGATTCCCCTAGGTGTCTAGTTTTCAAAAATGCGCAGGTTTGGTAGGTTTCCCTAGGTGCCGACTGAGCTAGAGGCCAAAATGCACAGCTAGGCACTCTGCAAAAAAAAGGTCTGTTTTCATTGGGAAAATGTGATGTGTCCACGTTGTGTTTTGGGGCATAACGTGTCGCGGGCGCTAGGCCTACCCGCACAAGTGAGGTACCATTTTTATCGGGAGACTTGGGGGAACGATGGGTGGAAGGAAATTTGTGGCTCCTCTCAGGTTCCAGAACTTTCTGTCACCGAAATGTGAGGAAAAACTATTTTTTTGGCCAAATTTTGAGGTTTGCAAAGGATTCTGGGAAACAGAACCTGGTGAGAGCCCCACAAGTCACCCCATCTTGGATTCCCCTAGGTGTCTAGTTTTCAAAAATGCGCAGGTTTGGTAGGTTTCCCTAGGTGCCGACTGAGCTAGAGGCCAAAATCCACAGCTAGGCACTCTGCAAAAAAAAGGTCTGTTTTCTTTGGGAAAATGTGATGTGTCCACGTTGTGTTTTGGGGCATATCCTGTTGCAGGCGCTAGGCCTACCCACACAAGTGAGGTACCATTTTTATCGGGAGACTTGGGGGAACGCTGGGTGGAAGGAAATCTGTGGCTCCTCTTAGATTCCAGAACTTTCTGTCACCGAAATGTGAGGAAAAAGTGTTTTTTGGCCAAATTTTGAGGTCTGCAAAGGATTCTGGGTAACAGAACCTGGTAAGAGCCCCTCAAGTCACCCCATCTTGGATTCCCCTAGGTGTCTAGTTTTAAAAAATGTCGCAGGTTTGGTAGGTTTCCCTAAATGCCGACTGAGCTAGAGGCCAAAATGCATAGCTAGGCACTCTGTAAAAAACAGGTCTGTTTTCTTTGGGAAAATGTGATGTGTCCACGTTGTGTTTTGGGGTATATCCTGTAGCGGGCACTAGGCCTACCCACACAAGTGAGGTACCATTTGTATCGGGAGACTTGGGGGAACGCTGGGTGGAAGGAAATGTGTGGCTCCTCTCAGATTCCAGAACTTTCTGTCACCGAAATGTGAGGAAAAAGTGTATTTTTGGCCACCTTGTGAGGTTTGCAAAGGATTCTGGGTAACAGAACCTGGTGAGAGCCCCACAAGGCACCCCATCTTGGATTCCCCTAGGTCTCTAGTTTTCAAAAATGCGCAGGTTTGGTAGGTTTCCATAGGTGCTGACTGAGCTAGAGGCCAAAATCCACAGCTAGGCACTCTGCAAAAAACAGGTCTGTTTTCTTTGGGAAAATGTGATGTGTCCACGTTGTGTTTTGGGGCATAACCTGTCGCGGGCGCTAGGCCTACCCGCACAAGTGAGGTACCATTTTTATTGGGAGACTTGTGGGGAACGATGGGTGGAAGGAAATTTGTGGCTCCTCTCAGGTTCCAGAACTTTCTGTCACCGAAATGTGAGGAAAAAGTGTTTTTTGGGCCAAATTTTGAGGTTTGCAAAGGATTCTGGGTAACAGAACCTGGTAAGAGTCCCTCAAGTCACCCCATCTTGGATTCCCCTAGGTGTCTAGTTTTAAAAAATGTCGCAGGTTTGGTAGGTTTCCCTAGGTGTCGACTGAGCTAGAGGACAAAATCCACAGCTAGGCACTGTGCAAAAAACAGGTCTGTTTTCTCTGGGAAAATGTGATGTGTCCACGTTGTGTTTTGGGGCATAACCTGTCGCGGGCGCTAGGCCTACCCGCACAAGTGAGGTACCATTTTTATCGGGAGACTTGGGGGAACGATGGGTGGAAGGAAATGTCTGGCTCCACTCAGATTCCAGAACTTTCTGTCACCGAAATGTGAGGAAAAAGTGTTTTTTTGGCCAGATTTTGAGGTTTGCAAAGGATTCTGGGTAACAGAACCTGGTGAGAGCCCCACAAGTCACCCCATCTTGGATTCCCCTAGGTGTCTAGTTTTCAAAAATGCGCAGGTTTGGTAGGTTTCCCTAGGTGCCGACTGAGCTAGAGGCCAAAATGCACAGCTAGGCACTCTGCAAAAAAAAGGTCTGTTTTCATTGGGAAAATGTGATGTGTCCACGTTGTGTTTTGGGGCATAACGTGTCGCGGGCGCTAGGCCTACCCGCACAAGTGAGGTACCATTTTTATCGGGAGACTTGGGGGAACGATGGGTGGAAGGAAATTTGTGGCTCCTCTCAGGTTCCAGAACTTTCTGTCACCGAAATGTGAGGAAAAACTATTTTTTTGGCCAAATTTTGAGGTTTGCAAAGGATTCTGGGAAACAGAACCTGGTGAGAGCCCCACAAGGCACCCCATCTTGGATTCCCCTAGGTGTCTAGTTTTCAAAAATGCGCAGGTTTGGTAGGTTTCCCTAGGTGCCGACTGAGTTAGAGGCCAAAATCCACAGCTAGGCACTCTGCAAAAAAAAGGTCTGTTTTCTTTGGGAAAATGTGATGTGTCCACGTTGTGTTTTGGGGCATATCCTGTTGCAGGCGCTAGGCCTACCCACACAAGTGAGGTACCATTTTTATCAGTAGACTTGGGGGAGCGCTGGGTGGAAGGAAATTTGTGGCTCCTCTCAGATTCCAGAACTTTCTGTCACCGAAATGTGAGGAAAAAGTGTTTTTTTGGCCAAATTTTGAGGTTTGCAAAGGATTCTGGGTAACAGAACCTGGTGAGAGCCCCACAAGTCATCCCATCTTGCATTCCCCTAGGTGTCCAGTTTTAAAAAATGCGCAGGTTTGGTAGGTTTCCCTAGGTGTCGACTGAGCTAGAGGACAAAATCCACAGCTAGGCACTCTGCAAAAAACAGGTCTGTTTTCTCTGGGAAAATGTGATGTGTCCACGTTGTGTTTTGGGGCATAACCTGTCGCTGGCGCTAGGCCTACCCGCACAAGTGAGGTACCATTTTTATCGGGAGACTTGGGGGAACGCTGGGTGGAAGGAAATCTGTGGCTCCTCTTAGATTCCAGAACTTTCTGTCACCGAAATGTGAGGAAAAAGTGTTTTTTGGCCAAATTTTGAGGTCTGCAAAGGATTCTGGGTAACAGAACCTGGTAAGAGCCCCTCAAGTCACCCCATCTTGGATTCCCCTAGGTGTCTAGTTTTAAAAAATGTCGCAGGTTTGGTAGGTTTCCCTAGGTGTCGACTGAGCTAGAGGACAAAATCCACAGCTGGGCACTCTGCAAAAAACAGGTCTGTTTTCTCTGGGAAAATGTGATGTGTCCACGTTGTGTTTTGGGGCATAACCTGTCGCAGGCGCTAGGCCTACCCGCACAAGTGAGGTACCATTTTTATCGGGAGACTTGGGGGAACGATGGGTGGAAGGAAATGTCTGGCTCCACTCAGATTCCAGAACTTTCTGTCACCGAAATGTGAGGAAAAAGTGTTTTTTTGGCCAGATTTTGAGGTTTGCAAAGGATTCTGGGTAACAGAACCTGGTGAGAGCCCCACAAGTCACCCCATCTTGGATTCCCCTAGGTGTCTAGTTTTCAAAAATGCGCAGGTTTGGTAGGTTTCCCTAGGTGCCGACTGAGCTAGAGGCCAAAATGCACAGCTAGGCACTCTGCAAAAAAAAGGTCTGTTTTCATTGGGAAAATGTGATGTGTCCACGTTGTGTTTTGGGGCATAACCTGTCGCGGGCGCTAGGCCTACCCGCACAAGTGAGGTACCATTTTTATCGGGAGACTTGGGGGAACGATGGGTGGAAGGAAATTTGTGGCTCCTCTCAGGTTCCAGAACTTTCTGTCACCGAAATGTGAGGAAAAACTATTTTTTTGGCCAAATTTTGAGGTTTGCAAAGGATTCTGGGTAACAGAACCTGGTGAGAGCCCCACAAGTCACATCCATCTTGGATTTCCCTAGGTGTCTACTTTAAAAAAATGCGCAGGTTTGGTATGTTTCCCCAGGTGCCGACTGAGCTAGAGGCCAAAATCCACAGCTAGGCACTCTGCAAAAAACAGGTCTGTTTTTTTTGCGAAAATGTGATGTGTCCACGTTGTGTTTTGGGGCATATCCTGTTGCAGGCGCTAGGCCCACCCACACAAGTGAGGTACCATTTTTATCAGTAGACTTGGGGGAAAGCTGGGTGGAAGGAAATTTGTGGCTCCTCTCAGATTCCAGAACTTTCTGTCACCGAAATGTGAGGAAAAACAGTTTTTTTGGCTAAATTTTGAGGTTTGCAAAGGATTCTGGGTAACAGAACCTGGTGAGAGCCCCACAAGTCACCCCATCTTGGATTTTCCTAGGTGTCTAGTTTTCAAAAATGCACAGGTTTGGTAGGTTTCCCTAGGTGTCGACTGAGCTAGAGGACAAAATCCACAGATAGGCACTCTGCAAAAAACAGGTCTGTTTTCTCTGGGAAAATGTGATGTGTTCACGTTGAGTTTTGGCACATAACCTGTCGCGGGCGCTAGGCCTACCCGCACAAGTGAGGTACCATTTTTATCGGGAGACTTGTGGGAACGATGGGTGGAAGGAAATTTGTAGCTCCTCTCAGGTTCCAGAACTTTCTGTCACCGAAATGTGAGGAAAAACTGTTTTTTTGGCCAAATTTTGAGGTTTGCAAAGGATTCTGGGTAACAGAACCTGGTGAGAGCCCCACAAGTCACCCCATCTTGGTTTCCCCTAGGTGTCTAGTTTTCAAAAATGCGCAGGTTTGGTAGGTTTCCCTAGGTGCCGACTGAGCTAGAGGATAAAATGCACAGCTAGGCACTCTGCACAAAAAGGTCTGTTTTCTTTGGGAAAATGTGATGTGTCCACGTTGTGTTTTGGGGCATATCCTGTTGCGGGCGCTAGGCCTACCCGCACAAGTGAGGTACCATTTTTATCGGGAGACTTGGGGGAACGATGGGTGGAAGGAAATGTGTGGCTCCTCTCAGATTCCAGAACTTTCTGTCACCGAAATGTGAGGAAAAAGTGTTTTTTTGGCCACCTTGTGAGGTTTGCAAAGGATTCTGGGTAACAGAACCTTGTGAGAGCCCCACAAGGCACCCCATCTTGGATTCCCCTAGGTGTCTAGTTTTCAAAAATGCGCAGGTTTGGTAGGTTTCCCTAGGTGCCGACTGAGCTAGAGGCCAAAATCCACAGCTAGGCACTCTGCAAAAAACAGGTCTGTTTTCTTTGGGAAAATGTGATGTGTCCACGTTGTGTTTTGGGGCATATCCTGTTGCAGGCGCTAGGCCTACCCACACAAGTGAGGTTCCATTTTTATCAGTAGACTTGGGGGAACGCTGGGTGGAAGGAAATTTGTGGCTCCTCTCAGACTCCGGGACTTTCTGTCACCAAAATGTGAGGAAAAACTGTTTTTTTGGCCAAATGTTGAGGTTTGCAAAGGATTCTGGGTAACAGAACCTGGTGAGAGCCCCACAAGTCACATCCATCTTGGATTTCCCTAGGTGTCTACTTTTAAAAAATGCGCAGGTTTGGTATGTTTCCCCAGGTGCCGACTGAGCTAGAGGCCAAAATCCACAGCTAGGCACTCTGCAAAAAACAGGTCTGTTTTTTTTGCGAAAATGTGATGTGTCCACGTTGTGTTTTGGGGCATATCCTGTTGCAGGCGCTAGGCCCACCCACACAAGTGAGGTACCATTTTTATCAGTAGACTTGGGGGAAAGCTGGGTGGAAGGAAATTTGTGGCTCCTCTCAGATTCCAGAACTTTCTGTCACCGAAATGTGAGGAAAAACAGTTTTTTTGGCTAAATTTTGAGGTTTGCAAAGGATTCTGGGTAACAGAACCTGGTGAGAGCCCCACAAGTCACCCCATCTTGGATTTTCCTAGGTGTCTAGTTTTCAAAAATGCACAGGTTTGGTAGGTTTCCCTAGGTGTCGACTGAGCTAGAGGACAAAATCCACAGATAGGCACTCTGCAAAAAACAGGTCTGTTTTCTCTGGGAAAATGTGATGTGTTCACGTTGAGTTTTGGCACATAACCTGTCGCGGGCGCTAGGCCTACCCGCACAAGTGAGGTACCATTTTTATCGGGAGACTTGTGGGAACGATGGGTGGAAGGAAATTTGTAGCTCCTCTCAGGTTCCAGAACTTTCTGTCACCGAAATGTGAGGAAAAACTGTTTTTTTGGCCAAATTTTGAGGTTTGCAAAGGATTCTGGGTAACAGAACCTGGTGAGAGCCCCACAAGTCACCCCATCTTGGTTTCCCCTAGGTGTCTAGTTTTCAAAAATGCGCAGGTTTGGTAGGTTTCCCTAGGTGCCGACTGAGCTAGAGGATAAAATGCACAGCTAGGCACTCTGCACAAAAAGGTCTGTTTTCTTTGGGAAAATGTGATGTGTCCACGTTGTGTTTTGGGGCATATCCTGTTGCGGGCGCTAGGCCTACCCGCACAAGTGAGGTACCATTTTTATCGGGAGACTTGGGGGAACGATGGGTGGAAGGAAATGTGTGGCTCCTCTCAGATTCCAGAACTTTCTGTCACCGAAATGTGAGGAAAAAGTGTTTTTTTGGCCACCTTGTGAGGTTTGCAAAGGATTCTGGGTAACAGAACCTTGTGAGAGCCCCACAAGGCACCCCATCTTGGATTCCCCTAGGTGTCTAGTTTTCAAAAATGCGCAGGTTTGGTAGGTTTCCCTAGGTGCCGACTGAGCTAGAGGCCAAAATCCACAGCTAGGCACTCTGCAAAAAACAGGTCTGTTTTCTTTGGGAAAATGTGATGTGTCCACGTTGTGTTTTGGGGCATATCCTGTTGCAGGCGCTAGGCCTACCCACACAAGTGAGGTTCCATTTTTATCAGTAGACTTGGGGGAACGCTGGGTGGAAGGAAATTTGTGGCTCCTCTCAGACTCCGGGACTTTCTGTCACCAAAATGTGAGGAAAAACTGTTTTTTTGGCCAAATGTTGAGGTTTGCAAAGGATTCTGGGTAACAGAACCTGGTGAGAGCCCCACAAGTCACATCCATCTTGGATTTCCCTAGGTGTCTACTTTTAAAAAATGCGCAGGTTTGGTAGGTTTCCCTAGGTGCCGACTGAGCTAGAGGCCAAAATCCACAGCTAGGCACTCTGCAAAAAACAGGTCTGTTTTTTTTGGGAAAATGTGATGTGTCCACGTTGTGTTTTGGGGCATATCCTGTTGCAGGCGCTAGGCCCACCCACACAAGTGAGGTACCATTTTTATCAGTAGACTTGGGGGAAAGCTGGGTGGAAGGAAATTTGTGGCTCCTCTCAGATTCCAGAACTTTCTGTCACCGAAATGTGAGGAAAAACAGTTTTTTTGGCCAAATTTTGAGGTTTGCAAAGGATTCTGGGTAACAGAACCTGGTGAGAGCCCCACAAGTCACCCCATCTTGGATTTTCCTAGGTGTCTAGTTTTCAAAAATGCACAGGTTTGGTAGGTTTCCCTAGGTGTCGACTGAGCTAGAGGACAAAATCCACAGATAGGCACTCTGCAAAAAACAGGTCTGTTTTCTCTGGGAAAATGTGATGTGTTCACGTTGTGTTTTGGGGCATAACCTGTCGCGGGCGCTAGGCCTACCCGCACAAGTGAGGTACCATTTTTATCGGGAGACTTGTGGGAACGATGGGTGGAAGGAAATTTGTAGCTCCTCTCAGGTTCCAGAACTTTCTGTCACCGAAATGTGAGGAAAAACTATTTTTTTGGCCAAATTTTGAGGTTTGCAAAGGATTCTGGGTAACAGAACCTGGTGAGAGCCCCACAAGTCACCCCATCTTGGTTTCCCCTAGGTGTCTAGTTTTCAAAAATGCGCAGGTTTGGTAGGTTTCCCTAGGTGCCGACTGAGCTAGAGGCCAAAATGCACAGCTAGGCACTCTGCACAAAAAGGTATGTTTTCTTTGGGAAAATGTGATGTGTCCACGTTTTGTTTTGGGGCATAACCTGTCGTGGGCGCTAGGCCTACCCGCACAAGTGAGGTACCATTTTTATCGGGAGACTTGGGGGAACGATGGGTGGAAGGAAATGTGTGGCTCCTCTCAGATTCCAGAACTTTCTGTGACCGAAATGTGAGGAAAAAGTGTTTTTTTAGCCAAATTTTGAGGTTTGCAAAGGATTCTGGGTAACAGAACCTTGTGAGAGCCCTACAAGTCACCCCATCTTGGATTCCCCTAGGTGTCTAGTTTTAAAAAATGTGCAGGTTTGGTAGGTTTCACTAGCGGTCGACTGAGCTAGAGGACAAAATCCACAGCTAGGCACTCTGCAAAAAACAGGTTTGTTTTCTTTGGGAAAATGTGATGTGTCCACGTTGTGTTTTGGGGCATAACCTGTCGCGGGCGCTAGGCCTACCCGCACAAGTGAGGTACCATTTTTATCGGGAGACTTGGGGGAACGATAGGTGGAAGGAAATTTGTGGCTCCTCTCAGGTTCCAGAACTTTCTGTCACCGAAATGTGAGGAAAAACCGTTTTTTTGGCCAAATCTTGAGGTTTGCAAAGGATTCTGTGTAACAGAACCTGGTGAGAGCCCCACAAGTCACCCCATCTTGGATTCCCCTAGGTGTCTAGTTTTCAAAAATGCACAGGTTTGGTAGGTTTCCCTAAGTGCCGACTGAGCTAGAGGCCAAAATGCACAGCTAGGCACTCTGCAAAAAAAGGTCTGTTTTCTGTGGGAAAATGTGATGTGTCCACGTTGTGTTTTGGGGCATATCCTGTTGCGGGCGCTAGGCCTACCCACACAAGTGAGGTACCATTTGTATTGGGAGACTTGGGGGAACGATGGGTGGAAGGAAATGTGTGGCTCCTCTAAGATTCCAGAACTTTCTGTCACCGAAATGTGAGGAAAAAGTGTTTTTTTGGCCACCTTGTGAGGTTTGCAAAGGATTCTGGGTAACAGAACCTGGTGAGAGCCCCACAAGGCACCCCATCTTGGATTCCCCTAGGTGTCTAGTTTTCAAAAATGCACAGGTTTGGTAGGTTTCCCTTGGTGCCGACTGAGCTAGAGGCCAAAATCCACAGCTAGGCACTCTGCAAAAAACAGGTCTGTTTTCTTTGGGAAAATGTGATGTGTCCACGTTCTGTTTTGGGGCATATCCTGTAGCGGGCGCTAGGCCTACCCACACAAGTGAGGTACCATTTTTATCGGGAGACTTGGGGGAACGATGGGTGTAAGGAAATGTGTGGCTCCTCTAAGATTCCAGAACTTTCTGTCACCGAAATGTGAGGAAAAAGTGTTTTTTTGGCCACCTTGTGAGGTTTGCAAAGGATTCTGGGTAACAGAACCTGGTGAGAGCCCCACAAGTCACCCCATCTTGGATGCCCCTAGGTGTCTAGTTTTAAAAAATGCGCAGGTTTGGTAGGTTTCCCTAAATGCCGACTGAGCTAGAGGCCAAAATGCATAGCTAGGCACTCTGTAAAAAACAGGTCTGTTTTCTTTGGGAAAATGTGATGTGTCCACGTTGTGTTTTGGGGGCATATCCTGTAGCGGGCGCTAGGTCTACCCACACAAGTGAGGTACCATTTGTATCGGGAGACTTGGGGGAACGCTGGGTGGAAGGAAATGTGTGGCTCCTCTCAGATTCCAGAACTTTCTGTCACCGAAATGTGAGGAAAAAGTGTTTTTTTGGCCACCTTGTGAGGTTTGCAAAGGATTCTGGGTAACAGAACCTGGTGAGAGCCCCACAAGGCACCCCATCTTGGATTCCCCTAGGTCTCTAGTTTAAAAAAATGCGCAGGTTTGGTAGGTTTCCATAGGTGCCGACTGAGCTAGAGGCCAAAATCCACAGCTAGGCACTCTGCAAAAAACAGGTCTGTTTTCTTTGGGAAAATGTGATGTGTCCACGTTGTGTTTTGGGGCATATCCTGTTGCAGGCGCTAGGCCTACCACACAAGTGAGGTACTATTTTTATCAGTAGACTTGGGGGAACGCTGGGTGGAAGGAAATTTGTGGCTCCTCTCAGATTCCAGAACTTTCTGTCACCGAAATATGAGGAAAAAGTGTTTTTTTGGCCAAATTTTGAGGTTTGCAAAGGATTCTGGGTAACAGAACCTGGTGAGAGCCCCACAAGTCACCCCATCTTGGATTCCCCTAGGTGTCTAGTTTTCAAAAATGCGCAGGTTTAGTAGGTTTCCCTATGTGTCGACTGAGCTAGAGGACAAAATCCACAGCTAGGCACTCTGCAAAAAACAGGTCTGTTTTCTCTGGGAAAATGTGATATGTCCACGTTGTGTTTTGGGGCATAACCTGTCGTGGGCGCTAGGCCTACCCGCACAAGTGAGGTACCATTTTTATCGGGAGACTTGGGGGAACGATGGGTGGAAGGAAATGTGTGGCTCCTCTCAGATTCCAGAACTTTCTGTGACCGAAATGTGAGGAAAAAGTGTTTTTTTGGCCACCTTGTGAGGTTTGCAAAGGATTCTGGGTAACAGAACCTGGTGAGAGCCCCACAAGTCACCCCATCTTGGATGCCCCTAGGTGTCTAGTTTTCAAAAATGCGCAGGTTTGGTAGGTTTCCCTAAATGCCGACTGAGCTAGAGGCCAAAATGCATAGCTAGGCACTCTGTAAAAAACAGGTCTGTTTTCTTTGGGAAAATGTGATGTTTCCACGTTGTGTTTTGGGGCATATCCTGTAGCGGGCACTAGGCCTACCCACACAAGTGAGGTACCATTTGTATCGGGAGACTTGGGGGAACGCTGGGTGGAAGGAAATGTGTGGCTCCTCTCAGATTCCAGAACTTTCTGTCACCGAAATGTGAGGAAAAAGTGTATTTTTGGCCACCTTGTGAGGTTTGCAAAGGATTCTGGGTAACAGAACCTGGTGAGAGCCCCACAAGGCACCCCATCTTGGATTCCCCTAGGTCTCTAGTTTTCAAAAATGCGCAGGTTTGGTAGGTTTCCATAGGTGCTGACTGAGCTAGAGGCCAAAATCCACAGCTAGGCACTCTGCAAAAAACAGGTCTGTTTTCTTTGGGAAAATGTGATGTGTCCACGTTGTGTTTTGGGGCATAACCTGTCGCGGGCGCTAGGCCTACCCGCACAAGTGAGGTACCATTTTTATTGGGAGACTTGTGGGGAACGATGGGTGGAAGGAAATTTGTGGCTCCTCTCAGGTTCCAGAACTTTCTGTCACCGAAATGTGAGGAAAAAGTGTTTTTTGGGCCAAATTTTGAGGTTTGCAAAGGATTCTGGGTAACAGAACCTGGTAAGAGTCCCTCAAGTCACCCCATCTTGGATTCCCCTAGGTGTCTAGTTTTAAAAAATGTCGCAGGTTTGGTAGGTTTCCCTAGGTGTCGACTGAGCTAGAGGACAAAATCCACAGCTAGGCACTGTGCAAAAAACAGGTCTGTTTTCTCTGGGAAAATGTGATGTGTCCACGTTGTGTTTTGGGGCATAACCTGTCGCGGGCGCTAGGCCTACCCGCACAAGTGAGGTACCATTTTTATCGGGAGACTTGGGGGAACGATGGGTGGAAGGAAATGTCTGGCTCCACTCAGATTCCAGAACTTTCTGTCACCGAAATGTGAGGAAAAAGTGTTTTTTTGGCCAGATTTTGAGGTTTGCAAAGGATTCTGGGTAACAGAACCTGGTGAGAGCCCCACAAGTCACCCCATCTTGGATTCCCCTAGGTGTCTAGTTTTCAAAAATGCGCAGGTTTGGTAGGTTTCCCTAGGTGCCGACTGAGCTAGATGCCAAAATGCACAGCTAGGCACTCTGCAAAAAAAAGGTCTGTTTTCATTGGGAAAATGTGATGTGTCCACGTTGTGTTTTGGGGCATAACGTGTCGCGGGCGCTAGGCCTACCCGCACAAGTGAGGTACCATTTTTATCGGGAGACTTTGGGGAACGATGGGTGGAAGGAAATTTGTGGCTCCTCTCAGGTTCCAGAACTTTCTGTCACCGAAATGTGAGGAAAAACTATTTTTTTGGCCAAATTTTGAGGTTTGCAAAGGATTCTGGGAAACAGAACCTGGTGAGAGCCCCACAAGGCACCCCATCTTGGATTCCCCTAGGTGTCTAGTTTTCAAAAATGCGCAGGTTTGGTAGGTTTCCCTAGGTGCCGACTGAGCTAGAGGCCAAAATCCACAGCTAGGCACTCTGCAAAAAAAAGGTCTGTTTTCTTTGGGAAAATGTGATGTGTCCACGTTGTGTTTTGGGGCATATCCTGTTGCAGGCGCTAGGCCTACCCACACAAGTGAGGTACCATTTTTATCAGTAGACTTGGGGGAGCGCTGGGTGGAAGGAAATTTGTGGCTCCTCTCAGATTCCAGAACTTTCTGTCACCGAAATGTGAGGAAAAAGTGTTTTTTTGGCCAAATTTTGAGGTTTGCAAAGGATTCTGGGTAACAGAACCTGGTGAGAGCCCCACAAGTCACCCCATCTTGCATTCCCCTAGGTGTCCAGTTTTAAAAAATGCGCAGGTTTGGTAGGTTTCCCTAGGTGTCGACTGAGCTAGAGGACAAAATCCACAGCTAGGCACTCTGCAAAAAACAGGTCTGTTTTCTCTGGGAAAATGTGATGTGTCCACGTTGTGTTTTGGGGCATAACCTGTCGCTGGCGCTAGGCCTACCCGCACAAGTGAGGTACCATTTTTATCGGGAGACTTGGGGGAACGCTGGGTGGAAGGAAATCTGTGGCTCCTCTTAGATTCCAGAACTTTCTGTCACCGAAATGTGAGGAAAAAGTGTTTTTTGGCCAAATTTTGAGGTCTGCAAAGGATTCTGGGTAACAGAACCTGGTAAGAGCCCCTCAAGTCACCCCATCTTGGATTCCCCTAGGTGTCTAGTTTTAAAAAATGTCGCAGGTTTGGTAGGTTTCCCTAAATGCCGACTGAGCTAGAGGCCAAAATGCATAGCTAGGCACTCTGTAAAAAACAGGTCTGTTTTCTTTGGGAAAATGTGATGTGTCCACGTTGTGTTTTGGGGCATATCCTGTAGCGGGCACTAGGCCTACCCACACAAGTGAGGTACCATTTGTATCGGGAGACTTGGGGGAACGCTGGGTGGAAGGAAATGTGTGGCTCCTCTCAGATTCCAGAACTTTCTGTCACCGAAATGTGAGGAAAAAGTGTATTTTTGGCCACCTTGTGAGGTTTGCAAAGGATTCTGGGTAACAGAACCTGGTGAGAGCCCCACAAGGCACCCCATCTTGGATTCCCCTAGGTCTCTAGTTTTCAAAAATGCGCAGGTTTGGTAGGTTTCCATAGGTGCTGACTGAGCTAGAGGCCAAAATCCACAGCTAGGCACTCTGCAAAAAACAGGTCTGTTTTCTTTGGGAAAATGTGATGTGTCCACGTTGTGTTTTGGGGCATAACCTGTCGCGGGCGCTAGGCCTACCCGCACAAGTGAGGTACCATTTTTATTGGGAGACTTGTGGGGAACGATGGGTGGAAGGAAATTTGTGGCTCCTCTCAGGTTCCAGAACTTTCTGTCACCGAAATGTGAGGAAAAAGTGTTTTTTGGGCCAAATTTTGAGGTTTGCAAAGGATTCTGGGTAACAGAACCTGGTAAGAGTCCCTCAAGTCACCCCATCTTGGATTCCCCTAGGTGTCTAGTTTTAAAAAATGTCGCAGGTTTGGTAGGTTTCCCTAGGTGTCGACTGAGCTAGAGGACAAAATCCACAGCTAGGCACTGTGCAAAAAACAGGTCTGTTTTCTCTGGGAAAATGTGATGTGTCCACGTTGTGTTTTGGGGCATAACCTGTCGCGGGCGCTAGGCCTACCCGCACAAGTGAGGTACCATTTTTATCGGGAGACTTGGGGGAACGATGGGTGGAAGGAAATGTCTGGCTCCACTCAGATTCCAGAACTTTCTGTCACCAAAATGTGAGGAAAAAGTGTTTTTTTTGGCCAGATTTTGAGGTTTGCAAAGGATTCTGGGTAACAGAACCTGGTGAGAGCCCCACAAGTCACCCCATCTTGGATTCCCCTAGGTGTCTAGTTTTCAAAAATGCGCAGGTTTGGTAGGTTTCCCTAGGTGCCGACTGAGCTAGAGGCCAAAATGCACAGCTAGGCACTCTGCAAAAAAAAGGTCTGTTTTCATTGGGAAAATGTGATGTGTCCACGTTGTGTTTTGGGGCATAACGTGTCGCGGGCGCTAGGCCTACCCGCACAAGTGAGGTACCATTTTTATCGGGAGACTTGGGGGAACGATGGGTGGAAGGAAATTTGTAGCTCCTCTCAGGTTCCAGAACTTTCTGTCACCGAAATGTGAGGAAAAACTATTTTTTTGGCCAAATTTTGAGGTTTGCAAAGGATTCTGGGAAACAGAACCTGGTGAGAGCCCCACAAGGCACCCCATCTTGGATTCCCCTAGGTGTCTAGTTTTCAAAAATGCGCAGGTTTGGTAGGTTTCCCTAGGTGCCGACTGAGCTAGAGGCCAAAATCCACAGCTAGGCACTCTGCAAAAAAAAGGTCTGTTTTCTTTGGGAAAATGTGATGTGTCCACGTTGTGTTTTGGGGCATATCCTGTTGCAGGCGCTAGGCCTACCCACACAAGTGAGGTACCATTTTTATCAGTAGACTTGGGGGAGCGCTGGGTGGAAGGAAATTTGTGGCTCCTCTCAGATTCCAGAACTTTCTGTCACCGAAATGTGAGGAAAAAGTGTTTTTTTGGCCAAATTTTGAGGTTTGCAAAGGATTCTGGGTAACAGAACCTGGTGAGAGCCCCACAAGTCACCCCATCTTGCATTCCCCTAGGTGTCCAGTTTTAAAAAATGCGCAGGTTTGGTAGGTTTCCCTAGGTGTCGACTGAGCTAGAGGACAAAATCCACAGCTAGGCACTCTGCAAAAAACAGGTCTGTTTTCTCTGGGAAAATGTGATGTGTCCACGTTGTGTTTTGGGGCATAACCTGTCGCTGGCGCTAGGCCTACCCGCACAAGTGAGGTACCATTTTTATCGGGAGACTTGGGGGAACGCTGGGTGGAAGGAAATCTGTGGCTCCTCTTAGATTCCAGAACTTTCTGTCACCGAAATGTGAGGAAAAAGTGTTTTTTGGCCAAATTTTGAGGTCTGCAAAGGATTCTGGGTAACAGAACCTGGTAAGAGCCCCTCAAGTCACCCCATCTTGGATTCCCCTAGGTGTCTAGTTTTAAAAAATGTCGCAGGTTTGGTAGGTTTCCCTAAATGCCGACTGAGCTAGAGGCCAAAATGCATAGCTAGGCACTCTGTAAAAAACAGGTCTGTTTTCTTTGGGAAAATGTGATGTGTCCACGTTGTGTTTTGGGGCATATCCTGTAGCGGGCACTAGGCCTACCCACACAAGTGAGGTACCATTTGTATCGGGAGACTTGGGGGAACGCTGGGTGGAAGGAAATGTGTGGCTCCTCTCAGATTCCAGAACTTTCTGTCACCGAAATGTGAGGAAAAAGTGTATTTTTGGCCACCTTGTGAGGTTTGCAAAGGATTCTGGGTAACAGAACCTGGTGAGAGCCCCACAAGGCACCCCATCTTGGATTCCCCTAGGTCTCTAGTTTTCAAAAATGCGCAGGTTTGGTAGGTTTCCATAGGTGCTGACTGAGCTAGAGGCCAAAATCCACAGCTAGGCACTCTGCAAAAAACAGGTCTGTTTTCTTTGGGAAAATGTGATGTGTCCACGTTGTGTTTTGGGGCATAACCTGTCGCGGGCGCTAGGCATACCCGCACAAGTGAGGTACCATTTTTATTGGGAGACTTGTGGGGAACGATGGGTGGAAGGAAATTTGTGGCTCCTCTCAGGTTCCAGAACTTTCTGTCACCGAAATGTGAGGAAAAAGTGTTTTTTGGGCCAAATTTTGAGGTTTGCAAAGGATTCTAGGTAACAGAACCTGGTGAGAGCCCCACAAGTCACCCCATCTTGGATTCCCCTAGGTGTCTAGTTTTCAAAAATGTGCAGGTTTCGTAGGTTTCCATAGGTGTCGACTGAGCTAGAGGACAAAATCCACAGCTAGGCACTTTGCAAAAAACAGGTCTGTTTTCTCTGGGAAAATGTGATGTGTCCACGTTGTGTTTTGGGGCATAACCTGTCGCGGGCGCTAGGCCTACCCGCACAAGTGAGGTACCATTTTTATCAGGAGACTTGGGGGAACGATGGGTGGAAGGAAATTTGTGGCTCCCCTCAGGTTCCAGAACTTTCTGTCACCGAAATGTGAGGAAAAAGTGTTTTTTGGGCCAAATTTTGAGGTTTTCAAAAGATTCTGGGTAACAGAACCTGGTGAGAGCCCCACAAGTCGCCCCATCTTGGATTCCCCTAGGTGTCTAGTTTTCAGAAATGCGCAGGTTTGGTAGGTTTCCCCAGGTGTCGACTGAGCTAGAGGACAAAATCCACAGCTAGGCACTCTGCAAAAAACAGGTCTGTTTTCTCTGGGAAAATGTGATGTGTCCACGTTGTGTTTTGGGGCATATCCTGTTGCGGGCGCTAGGCCTACCCACACAAGTGAGGTACCATTTTTATCGGGAGACTTGGGGGAACGATGGGAGGAAGGAAATGTGTGGCTCCTCTCAGATTCCAGAACTTTCTGTCACCGAAATGTGAGGAAAAAGTGTTTTTTTGGCCACCTTGTGAGGTTTGCAAAGGATTCTGGGTAACAGAACCTGGTGAGAGCCCCACAAGGCACCCCATCTTGGATTCCCCTAGGTGTCTAGTTTTCAAAAATGCGCTTGTTTGGAAGGTTTCCCTAGGTGCCGACTGAGCTAGAGGCCAAAATCCACAGCTAGGCACTCTGCAAAAAACAGGTCTGTTTTCTTTGGGAAAATGTGATGTGTCCACGTTGTGTTTTGGGGCATATCCTGTTGCAGGCGCTAGGCCTACCCACACAAGTGAGGTACCATTTTTATCAGTAGACTTGGGGGAACGCTGGGTGGAAGGAAATTTGTGGCTCCTCTCAGATTCCAGAACTTTCTGTCACCGAAATATGAGGAAAAAGTGTTTTTTTTACCAAATTTTGAGGTTTGCAAAGGATTCTGGGTAACAGAACCTGGTGAGAGCCCCACAAGTCACCCCATCTTGGATTCCCCTAGGTGTCTAGTTTTCAAAAATGCGCAGGTTTGGTAGGTTTCCCTATGTGTCGACTGAGCTAGAGGACAAAATCCACAGCTAGGCACTCTGCAAAAAACAGGTCTGTTTTCTCTGGGAAAATGTGATATGTCCACGTTGTGTTTTGGGGCATAACCTGTCGTGGGCGCTAGGCCTACCCGCACAAGTGAGGTACCATTTTTATCGGGAGACTTGGGGGAACGATGGGTGGAAGGAAATGTGTGGCTCCTCTCAGATTCCAGAACTTTCTGTGACCGAAATGTGAGGAAAAAGTGTTTTTTTAGCCAAATTTTGAGGTTTGCAAAGGATTCTGGGTAACAGAACCTTGTGAGAGCCCTACAAGTCACCCCATCTTGGATTCCCCTAGGTGTCTAGTTTTAAAAAATGTGCAGGTTTGGTAGGTTTCACTAGCGGTCGACTGAGCTAGAGGACAAAATCCACAGCTAGGCACTCTGCAAAAAACAGGTTTGTTTTCTTTGGGAAAATGTGATGTGTCCACGTTGTGTTTTGGGGCATAACCTGTCGCGGGCGCTAGGCCTACCCGCACAAGTGAGGTACCATTTTTATCGGGAGACTTGGGGGAACGATAGGTGGAAGGAAATTTGTGGCTCCTCTCAGGTTCCAGAACTTTCTGTCACCGAAATGTGAGGAAAAACCGTTTTTTTGGCCAAATCTTGAGGTTTGCAAAGGATTCTGGGTAACAGAACCTGGTGAGAGCCCCACAAGGCCCCCCATCTTGGATTCCCCTAGGTGTCTAGTTTTCAAAAATGCGCAGGTTTGGTAGGTTTCCCTAAGTGCCGACTGAGCTAGAGGCCAAAATGCACAGCTAGGCACTCTGCAAAAAAAGGTCTGTTTTCTGTGGGAAAATGTGATGTGTCCACGTTGTGTTTTGGGGCATATCCTGTTGCGGGCGCTAGGCCTACCCGCACAAGTGAGGTACCATTTGTATCGGGAGACTTGGAGGAACGATGGGTGGAAGGAAATGTGTGGCTCCTCTAAGATTCCAGAACTTTCTGTCACCGAAATGTGAGGAAAAAGTGTTTTTTTGGCCACCTTGTGAGGTTTGCAAAGGATTCTGGGTAACAGAACCTGGTGAGAGCCCCACAAGGCACCCCATCTTGGATTCCCCTAGGTGTCTAGTTTTCAAAAATGCACAGGTTTGGTAGGTTTCCCTTGGTGCCGACTGAGCTAGAGGCCAAAATCCACAGCTAGGCACTCTGCAAAAAACAGGTCTGTTTTCTTTGGGAAAATGTGATGTGTCCACGTTCTGTTTTGGGGCATAACCTGTAGCGGGCGCTAGGCCTACCCACACAAGTGAGGTACCATTTTTATCGGGAGACTTGGTGGAACGATGGGTGGAAGGAAATGTGTGGCTCCTCTAAGATTCCAGAACTTTCTGTCACCGAAATGTGAGGAAAAAGTGTTTTTTTGGCCACCTTGTGAGGTTTGCAAAGGATTCTGGGTAACAGAACCTGGTGAGAGCCCCACAAGTCACCCCATCTTGGATGCCCCTAGGTGTCTAGTTTTAAAAAATGCGCAGGTTTGGTAGGTTTCCCTAAATGCCGACTGAGCTAGAGGCCAAAATGCATAGCTAGGCACTCTGTAAAAAACAGGTCTGTTTTCTTTGGGAAAATGTGATGTGTCCACGTTGTGTTTTGGGGGCATATCCTGTAGCGGGCGCTAGGTCTACCCACACAAGTGAGGTACCATTTGTATCGGGAGACTTGGGGGAACGCTGGGTGGAAGGAAATGTGTGGCTCCTCTCAGATTCCAGAACTTTCTGTCACCGAAATGTGAGGAAAAAGTGTTTTTTTGGCCACCTTGTGAGGTTTGCAAAGGATTCTGGGTAACAGAACCTGGTGAGAGCCCCACAAGGCACCCCATCTTGGATTCCCCTAGGTCTCTAGTTTAAAAAAATGCGCAGGTTTGGTAGGTTTCCATAGGTGCCGACTGAGCTAGAGGCCAAAATCCACAGCTAGGCACTCTGCAAAAAACAGGTCTGTTTTCTTTGGGAAAATGTGATGTGTCCACGTTGTGTTTTGGGGCATATCCTGTTGCAGGCGCTAGGCCTACCACACAAGTGAGGTACTATTTTTATCAGTAGACTTGGGGGAACGCTGGGTGGAAGGAAATTTGTGGCTCCTCTCAGATTCCAGAACTTTCTGTCACCGAAATATGAGGAAAAAGTGTTTTTTTGGCCAAATTTTGAGGTTTGCAAAGGATTCTGGGTAACAGAACCTGGTGAGAGCCCCACAAGTCACCCCATCTTGGATTCCCCTAGGTGTCTAGTTTTCAAAAATGCGCAGGTTTAGTAGGTTTCCCTATGTGTCGACTGAGCTAGAGGACAAAATCCACAGCTAGGCACTCTGCAAAAAACAGGTCTGTTTTCTCTGGGAAAATGTGATATGTCCACGTTGTGTTTTGGGGCATAACCTGTCGTGGGCGCTAGGCCTACCCGCACAAGTGAGGTACCATTTTTATCGGGAGACTTGGGGGAACGATGGGTGGAAGGAAATGTGTGGCTCCTCTCAGATTCCAGAACTTTCTGTCACCGAAATGTGAGGAAAAAGTGTTTTTTTGGCCACCTTGTGAGGTTTGCAAAGGATTCTGGGTAACAGAACCTGGTGAGAGCCCCACAAGTCACCCCATCTTGGATGCCCCTAGGTGTCTAGTTTTCAAAAATGCGCAGGTTTGGTAGGTTTCCCTAAATGCCGACTGAGCTAGAGGCCAAAATGCATAGCTAGGCACTCTGTAAAAAACAGGTCTGTTTTCTTTGGGAAAATGTGATGTGTCCACGTTGTGTTTTGGGGCATATCCTGTAGCGGGCACTAGGCCTACCCACACAAGTGAGGTACCATTTGTATCGGGAGACTTGGGGGAACGCTGGGTGGAAGGAAATGTGTGGCTCCTCTCAGATTCCAGAACTTTCTGTCACCGAAATGTGAGGAAAAAGTGTATTTTTGGCCACCTTGTGAGGTTTGCAAAGGATTCTGGGTAACAGAACCTGGTGAGAGCCCCACAAGGCACCCCATCTTGGATTCCCCTAGGTCTCTAGTTTTCAAAAATGCGCAGGTTTGGTAGGTTTCCATAGGTGCTGACTGAGCTAGAGGCCAAAATCCACAGCTAGGCACTCTGCAAAAAACAGGTCTGTTTTCTTTGGGAAAATGTGATGTGTCCACGTTGTGTTTTGGGGCATAACCTGTCGCGGGCGCTAGGCCTACCCGCACAAGTGAGGTACCATTTTTATTGGGAGACTTGTGGGGAACGATGGGTGGAAGGAAATTTGTGGCTCCTCTCAGGTTCCAGAACTTTCTGTCACCGAAATGTGAGGAAAAAGTGTTTTTTGGGCCAAATTTTGAGGTTTGCAAAGGATTCTGGGTAACAGAACCTGGTAAGAGTCCCTCAAGTCACCCCATCTTGGATTCCCCTAGGTGTCTAGTTTTAAAAAATGTCGCAGGTTTGGTAGGTTTCCCTAGGTGTCGACTGAGCTAGAGGACAAAATCCACAGCTAGGCACTGTGCAAAAAACAGGTCTGTTTTCTCTGGGAAAATGTGATGTGTCCACGTTGTGTTTTGGGGCATAACCTGTCGCGGGCGCTAGGCCTACCCGCACAAGTGAGGTACCATTTTTATCGGGAGACTTGGGGGAACGATGGGTGGAAGGAAATGTCTGGCTCCACTCAGATTCCAGAACTTTCTGTCACCGAAATGTGAGGAAAAAGTGTTTTTTTGGCCAGATTTTGAGGTTTGCAAAGGATTCTGGGTAACAGAACCTGGTGAGAGCCCCACAAGTCACCCCATCTTGGATTCCCCTAGGTGTCTAGTTTTCAAAAATGCGCAGGTTTGGTAGGTTTCCCTAGGTGCCGACTGAGCTAGAGGCCAAAATGCACAGCTAGGCACTCTGCAAAAAAAAGGTCTGTTTTCATTGGGAAAATGTGATGTGTCCACGTTGTGTTTTGGGGCATAACGTGTCGCGGGCGCTAGGCCTACCCGCACAAGTGAGGTACCATTTTTATCGGGAGACTTTGGGGAACGATGGGTGGAAGGAAATTTGTGGCTCCTCTCAGGTTCCAGAACTTTCTGTCACCGAAATGTGAGGAAAAACTATTTTTTTGGCCAAATTTTGAGGTTTGCAAAGGATTCTGGGAAACAGAACCTGGTGAGAGCCCCACAAGGCACCCCATCTTGGATTCCCCTAGGTGTCTAGTTTTCAAAAATGCGCAGGTTTGGTAGGTTTCCCTAGGTGCCGACTGAGCTAGAGGCCAAAATCCACAGCTAGGCACTCTGCAAAAAAAAGGTCTGTTTTCTTTGGGAAAATGTGATGTGTCCACGTTGTGTTTTGGGGCATATCCTGTTGCAGGCGCTAGGCCTACCCACACAAGTGAGGTACCATTTTTATCAGTAGACTTGGGGGAGCGCTGGGTGGAAGGAAATTTGTGGCTCCTCTCAGATTCCAGAACTTTCTGTCACCGAAATGTGAGGAAAAAGTGTTTTTTTGGCCAAATTTTGAGGTTTGCAAAGGATTCTGGGTAACAGAACCTGGTGAGAGCCCCACAAGTCACCCCATCTTGCATTCCCCTAGGTGTCCAGTTTTAAAAAATGCGCAGGTTTGGTAGGTTTCCCTAGGTGTCGACTGAGCTAGAGGACAAAATCCACAGCTAGGCACTCTGCAAAAAACAGGTCTGTTTTCTCTGGGAAAATGTGATGTGTCCACGTTGTGTTTTGGGGCATAACCTGTCGCTGGCGCTAGGCCTACCCGCACAAGTGAGGTACCATTTTTATCGGGAGACTTGGGGGAACGCTGGGTGGAAGGAAATCTGTGGCTCCTCTTAGATTCCAGAACTTTCTGTCACCGAAATGTGAGGAAAAAGTGTTTTTTGGCCAAATTTTGAGGTCTGCAAAGGATTCTGGGTAACAGAACCTGGTAAGAGCCCCTCAAGTCACCCCATCTTGGATTCCCCTAGGTGTCTAGTTTTAAAAAATGTCGCAGGTTTGGTAGGTTTCCCTAAATGCCGACTGAGCTAGAGGCCAAAATGCATAGCTAGGCACTCTGTAAAAAACAGGTCTGTTTTCTTTGGGAAAATGTGATGTGTCCACGTTGTGTTTTGGGGCATATCCTGTAGCGGGCACTAGGCCTACCCACACAAGTGAGGTACCATTTGTATCGGGAGACTTGGGGGAACGCTGGGTGGAAGGAAATGTGTGGCTCCTCTCAGATTCCAGAACTTTCTGTCACCGAAATGTGAGGAAAAAGTGTATTTTTGGCCACCTTGTGAGGTTTGCAAAGGATTCTGGGTAACAGAACCTGGTGAGAGCCCCACAAGGCACCCCATCTTGGATTCCCCTAGGTCTCTAGTTTTCAAAAATGCGCAGGTTTGGTAGGTTTCCATAGGTGCTGACTGAGCTAGAGGCCAAAATCCACAGCTAGGCACTCTGCAAAAAACAGGTCTGTTTTCTTTGGGAAAATGTGATGTGTCCACGTTGTGTTTTGGGGCATAACCTGTCGCGGGCGCTAGGCCTACCCGCACAAGTGAGGTACCATTTTTATTGGGAGACTTGTGGGGAACGATGGGTGGAAGGAAATTTGTGGCTCCTCTCAGGTTCCAGAACTTTCTGTCACCGAAATGTGAGGAAAAAGTGTTTTTTGGGCCAAATTTTGAGGTTTGCAAAGGATTCTGGGTAACAGAACCTGGTAAGAGTCCCTCAAGTCACCCCATCTTGGATTCCCCTAGGTGTCTAGTTTTAAAAAATGTCGCAGGTTTGGTAGGTTTCCCTAGGTGTCGACTGAGCTAGAGGACAAAATCCACAGCTAGGCACTGTGCAAAAAACAGGTCTGTTTTCTCTGGGAAAATGTGATGTGTCCACGTTGTGTTTTGGGGCATAACCTGTCGCGGGCGCTAGGCCTACCCGCACAAGTGAGGTACCATTTTTATCGGGAGACTTGGGGGAACGATGGGTGGAAGGAAATGTCTGGCTCCACTCAGATTCCAGAACTTTCTGTCACCAAAATGTGAGGAAAAAGTGTTTTTTTGGCCAGATTTTGAGGTTTGCAAAGGATTCTGGGTAACAGAACCTGGTGAGAGCCCCACAAGTCACCCCATCTTGGATTCCCCTAGGTGTCTAGTTTTCAAAAATGCGCAGGTTTGGTAGGTTTCCCTAGGTGCCGACTGAGCTAGAGGCCAAAATGCACAGCTAGGCACTCTGCAAAAAAAAGGTCTGTTTTCATTGGGAAAATGTGATGTGTCCACGTTGTGTTTTGGGGCATAACGTGTCGCGGGCGCTAGGCCTACCCGCACAAGTGAGGTACCATTTTTATCGGGAGACTTGGGGGAACGATGGGTGGAAGGAAATTTGTAGCTCCTCTCAGGTTCCAGAACTTTCTGTCACCGAAATGTGAGGAAAAACTATTTTTTTGGCCAAATTTTGAGGTTTGCAAAGGATTCTGGGAAACAGAACCTGGTGAGAGCCCCACAAGGCACCCCATCTTGGATTCCCCTAGGTGTCTAGTTTTCAAAAATGCGCAGGTTTGGTAGGTTTCCCTAGGTGCCGACTGAGCTAGAGGCCAAAATCCACAGCTAGGCACTCTGCAAAAAAAAGGTCTGTTTTCTTTGGGAAAATGTGATGTGTCCACGTTGTGTTTTGGGGCATATCCTGTTGCAGGCGCTAGGCCTACCCACACAAGTGAGGTACCATTTTTATCAGTAGACTTGGGGGAGCGCTGGGTGGAAGGAAATTTGTGGCTCCTCTCAGATTCCAGAACTTTCTGTCACCGAAATGTGAGGAAAAAGTGTTTTTTTGGCCAAATTTTGAGGTTTGCAAAGGATTCTGGGTAACAGAACCTGGTGAGAGCCCCACAAGTCACCCCATCTTGCATTCCCCTAGGTGTCCAGTTTTAAAAAATGCGCAGGTTTGGTAGGTTTCCCTAGGTGTCGACTGAGCTAGAGGACAAAATCCACAGCTAGGCACTCTGCAAAAAACAGGTCTGTTTTCTCTGGGAAAATGTGATGTGTCCACGTTGTGTTTTGGGGCATAACCTGTCGCTGGCGCTAGGCCTACCCGCACAAGTGAGGTACCATTTTTATCGGGAGACTTGGGGGAACGCTGGGTGGAAGGAAATCTGTGGCTCCTCTTAGATTCCAGAACTTTCTGTCACCGAAATGTGAGGAAAAAGTGTTTTTTGGCCAAATTTTGAGGTCTGCAAAGGATTCTGGGTAACAGAACCTGGTAAGAGCCCCTCAAGTCACCCCATCTTGGATTCCCCTAGGTGTCTAGTTTTAAAAAATGTCGCAGGTTTGGTAGGTTTCCCTAAATGCCGACTGAGCTAGAGGCCAAAATGCATAGCTAGGCACTCTGTAAAAAACAGGTCTGTTTTCTTTGGGAAAATGTGATGTGTCCACGTTGTGTTTTGGGGCATATCCTGTAGCGGGCACTAGGCCTACCCACACAAGTGAGGTACCATTTGTATCGGGAGACTTGGGGGAACGCTGGGTGGAAGGAAATGTGTGGCTCCTCTCAGATTCCAGAACTTTCTGTCACCGAAATGTGAGGAAAAAGTGTATTTTTGGCCACCTTGTGAGGTTTGCAAAGGATTCTGGGTAACAGAACCTGGTGAGAGCCCCACAAGGCACCCCATCTTGGATTCCCCTAGGTCTCTAGTTTTCAAAAATGCGCAGGTTTGGTAGGTTTCCATAGGTGCTGACTGAGCTAGAGGCCAAAATCCACAGCTAGGCACTCTGCAAAAAACAGGTCTGTTTTCTTTGGGAAAATGTGATGTGTCCACGTTGTGTTTTGGGGCATAACCTGTCGCGGGCGCTAGGCATACCCGCACAAGTGAGGTACCATTTTTATTGGGAGACTTGTGGGGAACGATGGGTGGAAGGAAATTTGTGGCTCCTCTCAGGTTCCAGAACTTTCTGTCACCGAAATGTGAGGAAAAAGTGTTTTTTGGGCCAAATTTTGAGGTTTGCAAAGGATTCTAGGTAACAGAACCTGGTGAGAGCCCCACAAGTCACCCCATCTTGGATTCCCCTAGGTGTCTAGTTTTCAAAAATGTGCAGGTTTCGTAGGTTTCCATAGGTGTCGACTGAGCTAGAGGACAAAATCCACAGCTAGGCACTTTGCAAAAAACAGGTCTGTTTTCTCTGGGAAAATGTGATGTGTCCACGTTGTGTTTTGGGGCATAACCTGTCGCGGGCGCTAGGCCTACCCGCACAAGTGAGGTACCATTTTTATCAGGAGACTTGGGGGAACGATGGGTGGAAGGAAATTTGTGGCTCCCCTCAGGTTCCAGAACTTTCTGTCACCGAAATGTGAGGAAAAAGTGTTTTTTGGGCCAAATTTTGAGGTTTTCAAAAGATTCTGGGTAACAGAACCTGGTGAGAGCCCCACAAGTCGCCCCATCTTGGATTCCCCTAGGTGTCTAGTTTTCAGAAATGCGCAGGTTTGGTAGGTTTCCCCAGGTGTCGACTGAGCTAGAGGACAAAATCCACAGCTAGGCACTCTGCAAAAAACAGGTCTGTTTTCTCTGGGAAAATGTGATGTGTCCACGTTGTGTTTTGGGGCATATCCTGTTGCGGGCGCTAGGCCTACCCACACAAGTGAGGTACCATTTTTATCGGGAGACTTGGGGGAACAATGGGAGGAAGGAAATGTGTGGCTCCTCTCAGATTCCAGAACTTTCTGTCACCGAAATGTGAGGAAAAAGTGTTTTTTTGGCCACCTTGTGAGGTTTGCAAAGGATTCTGGGTAACAGAACCTGGTGAGAGCCCCACAAGGCACCCCATCTTGGATTCCCCTAGGTGTCTAGTTTTCAAAAATGCGCTTGTTTGGAAGGTTTCCCTAGGTGCCGACTGAGCTAGAGGCCAAAATCCACAGCTAGGCACTCTGCAAAAAACAGGTCTGTTTTCTTTGGGAAAATGTGATGTGTCCACGTTGTGTTTTGGGGCATATCCTGTTGCAGGCGCTAGGCCTACCCACACAAGTGAGGTACCATTTTTATCAGTAGACTTGGGGGAACGCTGGGTGGAAGGAAATTTGTGGCTCCTCTCAGATTCCAGAACTTTCTGTCACCGAAATATGAGGAAAAAGTGTTTTTTTGACCAAATTTTGAGGTTTGCAAAGGATTCTGGGTAACAGAACCTGGTGAGAGCCCCACAAGTCACCCCATCTTGGATTCCCCTAGGTGTCTAGTTTTCAAAAATGCGCAGGTTTGGTAGGTTTCCCTATGTGTCGACTGAGCTAGAGGACAAAATCCACAGCTAGGCACTCTGCAAAAAACAGGTCTGTTTTCTCTGGGAAAATGTGATATGTCCACGTTGTGTTTTGGGGCATAACCTGTCGTGGGCGCTAGGCCTACCCGCACAAGTGAGGTACCATTTTTATCGGGAGACTTGGGGGAACGATGGGTGGAAGGAAATGTGTGGCTCCTCTCAGATTCCAGAACTTTCTGTGACCGAAATGTGAGGAAAAAGTGTTTTTTTAGCCAAATTTTGAGGTTTGCAAAGGATTCTGGGTAACAGAACCTTGTGAGAGCCCTACAAGTCACCCCATCTTGGATTCCCCTAGGTGTCTAGTTTTAAAAAATGTGCAGGTTTGGTAGGTTTCACTAGCGGTCGACTGAGCTAGAGGACAAAATCCACAGCTAGGCACTCTGCAAAAAACAGGTTTGTTTTCTTTGGGAAAATGTGATGTGTCCACGTTGTGTTTTGGGGCATAACCTGTCGCGGGCGCTAGGCCTACCCGCACAAGTGAGGTACCATTTTTATCGGGAGACTTGGGGGAACGATAGGTGGAAGGAAATTTGTGGCTCCTCTCAGGTTCCAGAACTTTCTGTCACCGAAATGTGAGGAAAAACCGTTTTTTTGGCCAAATCTTGAGGTTTGCAAAGGATTCTGGGTAACAGAACCTGGTGAGAGCCCCACAAGGCCCCCCATCTTGGATTCCCCTAGGTGTCTAGTTTTAAAAAATGCGCAGGTTTGGTAGGTTTCCCTAAGTGCCGACTGAGCTAGAGGCCAAAATGCACAGCTAGGCACTCTGCAAAAAAAGGTCTGTTTTCTGTGGGAAAATGTGATGTGTCCACGTTGTGTTTTGGGGCATATCCTGTTGCGGGCGCTAGGCCTACCCGCACAAGTGAGGTACCATTTGTATCGGGAGACTTGGAGGAACGATGGGTGGAAGGAAATGTGTGGCTCCTCTAAGATTCCAGAACTTTCTGTCACCGAAATGTGAGGAAAAAGTGTTTTTTTGGCCACCTTGTGAGGTTTGCAAAGGATTCTGGGTAACAGAACCTGGTGAGAGCCCCACAAGGCACCCCATCTTGGATTCCCCTAGGTGTCTAGTTTTCAAAAATGCACAGGTTTGGTAGGTTTCCCTTGGTGCCGACTGAGCTAGAGGCCAAAATCCACAGCTAGGCACTCTGCAAAAAACAGGTCTGTTTTCTTTGGGAAAATGTGATGTGTCCACGTTCTGTTTTGGGGCATAACCTGTAGCGGGCGCTAGGCCTACCCACACAAGTGAGGTACCATTTTTATCGGGAGACTTGGTGGAACGATGGGTGGAAGGAAATGTGTGGCTCCTCTAAGATTCCAGAACTTTCTGTCACCGAAATGTGAGGAAAAAGTGTTTTTTTGGCCACCTTGTGAGGTTTGCAAAGGATTCTGGGTAACAGAACCTGGTGAGAGCCCCACAAGTCACACCATCTTGGATGCCCCTAGGTGTCTAGTTTTAAAAAATGCGCAGGTTTGGTAGGTTTCCCTAAATGCCGACTGAGCTAGAGGCCAAAATGCATAGCTAGGCACTCTGTAAAAAACAGGTCTGTTTTCTTTGGGAAAATGTGATGTGTCCACGTTGTGTTTTGGGGGCATATCCTGTAGCGGGCGCTAGGTCTACCCACACAAGTGAGGTACCATTTGTATCGGGAGACTTGGGGGAACGCTGGGTGGAAGGAAATGTGTGGCTCCTCTCAGATTCCAGAACTTTCTGTCACCGAAATGTGAGGAAAAAGTGTTTTTTTGGCCACCTTGTGAGGTTTGCAAAGGATTCTGGGTAACAGAACCTGGTGAGAGCCCCACAAGGCACCCCATCTTGGATTCCCCTAGGTCTCTAGTTTAAAAAAATGCGCAGGTTTGGTAGGTTTCCATAGGTGCCGACTGAGCTAGAGGCCAAAATCCACAGCTAGGCACTCTGCAAAAAACAGGTCTGTTTTCTTTGGGAAAATGTGATGTGTCCACGTTGTGTTTTGGGGCATATCCTGTTGCAGGCGCTAGGCCTACCACACAAGTGAGGTACTATTTTTATCAGTAGACTTGGGGGAACGCTGGGTGGAAGGAAATTTGTGGCTCCTCTCAGATTCCAGAACTTTCTGTCACCGAAATATGAGGAAAAAGTGTTTTTTTGGCCAAATTTTGAGGTTTGCAAAGGATTCTGGGTAACAGAACCTGGTGAGAGCCCCACAAGTCACCCCATCTTGGATTCCCCTAGGTGTCTAGTTTTCAAAAATGCGCAGGTTTAGTAGGTTTCCCTATGTGTCGACTGAGCTAGAGGACAAAATCCACAGCTAGGCACTCTGCAAAAAACAGGTCTGTTTTCTCTGGGAAAATGTGATATGTCCACGTTGTGTTTTGGGGCATAACCTGTCGTGGGCGCTAGGCCTACCCGCACAAGTGAGGTACCATTTTTATCGGGAGACTTGGGGGAACGATGGGTGGAAGGAAATGTGTGGCTCCTATCAGATTCCAGAACTTTCTGTGACCGAAATGTGAGGAAAAAGTGTTTTTTTGGCCACCTTGTGAGGTTTGCAAAGGATTCTGGGTAACAGAACCTGGTGAGAGCCCCACAAGTCACCCCATCTTGGATGCCCCTAGGTGTCTAGTTTTCAAAAATGCGCAGGTTTGGTAGGTTTCCCTAAATGCCGACTGAGCTAGAGGCCAAAATGCATAGCTAGGCACTCTGTAAAAAACAGGTCTGTTTTCTTTGGGAAAATGTGATGTGTCCACGTTGTGTTTTGGGGCATATCCTGTAGCGGGCACTAGGCCTACCCACACAAGTGAGGTACCATTTGTATCGGGAGACTTGGGGGAACGCTGGGTGGAAGGAAATGTGTGGCTCCTCTCAGATTCCAGAACTTTCTGTCACCAAAATGTGAGGAAAAAGTGTATTTTTGGCCACCTTGTGAGGTTTGCAAAGGATTCTGGGTAACAGAACCTGGTGAGAGCCCCACAAGGCACCCCATCTTGGATTCCCCTAGGTCTCTAGTTTTCAAAAATGCGCAGGTTTGGTAGGTTTCCATAGGTGCTGACTGAGCTAGAGGCCAAAATCCACAGCTAGGCACTCTGCAAAAAACAGGTCTGTTTTCTTTGGGAAAATGTGATGTGTCCACGTTGTGTTTTGGGGCATAACCTGTCGCGGGCGCTAGGCCTACCCGCACAAGTGAGGTACCATTTTTATTGGGAGACTTGTGGGGAACGATGGGTGGAAGGAAATTTGTGGCTCCTCTCAGGTTCCAGAACTTTCTGTCACCGAAATGTGAGGAAAAAGTGTTTTTTGGGCCAAATTTTGAGGTTTGCAAAGGATTCTGGGTAACAGAACCTGGTAAGAGTCCCTCAAGTCACCCCATCTTGGATTCCCCTAGGTGTCTAGTTTTAAAAAATGTCGCAGGTTTGGTAGGTTTCCCTAGGTGTCGACTGAGCTAGAGGACAAAATCCACAGCTAGGCACTGTGCAAAAAACAGGTCTGTTTTCTCTGGGAAAATGTGATGTGTCCACGTTGTGTTTTGGGGCATAACCTGTCGCGGGCGCTAGGCCTACCCGCACAAGTGAGGTACCATTTTTATCGGGAGACTTGGGGGAACGATGGGTAGAAGGAAATGTCTGGCTCCACTCAGATTCCAGAACTTTCTGTCACCGAAATGTGAGGAAAAAGTGTTTTTTTGGCCAGATTTTGAGGTTTGCAAAGGATTCTGGGTAACAGAACCTGGAGAGAGCCCCACAAGTCACCCCATCTTGGATTCCCCTAGGTGTCTAGTTTTCAAAAATGCGCAGGTTTGGTAGGTTTCCCTAGGTGCCGACTGAGCTAGAGGCCAAAATGCACAGCTAGGCACTCTGCAAAAAAAAGGTCTGTTTTCATTGGGAAAATGTGATGTGTCCACGTTGTGTTTTGGGGCATAACGTGTCGCGGGCGCTAGGCCTACCCGCACAAGTGAGGTACCATTTTTATCGGGAGACTTGGGGGAACGATGGGTGGAAGGAAATTTGTGGCTCCTCTCAGGTTCCAGAACTTTCTGTCACCGAAATGTGAGGAAAAACTATTTTTTTGGCCAAATTTTGAGGTTTGCAAAGGATTCTGGGAAACAGAACCTGGTGAGAGCCCCACAAGGCACCCCATCTTGGATTCCCCTAGGTGTCTAGTTTTCAAAAATGCGCAGGTTTGGTAGGTTTCCCTAGGTGCCGACTGAGCTAGAGGCCAAAATCCACAGCTAGGCACTCTGCAAAAAAAAGGTCTGTTTTCTTTGGGAAAATGTGATGTGTCCACGTTGTGTTTTGGGGCATATCCTGTTGCAGGCGCTAGGCCTACCCACACAAGTGAGGTACCATTTTTATCAGTAGACTTGGGGGAGCGCTGGGTGGAAGGAAATTTGTGGCTCCTCTCAGATTCCAGAACTTTCTGTCACCGAAATGTGAGGAAAAAGTGTTTTTTTGGCCAAATTTTGAGGTTTGCAAAGGATTCTGGGTAACAGAACCTGGTGAGAGCCCCACAAGTCACCCCATCTTGCATTCCCCTAGGTGTCCAGTTTTAAAAAATGCGCAGGTTTGGTAGGTTTCCCTAGGTGTCGACTGAGCTAGAGGACAAAATCCACAGCTAGGCACTCTGCAAAAAACAGGTCTGTTTTCTCTGGGAAAATGTGATGTGTCCACGTTGTGTTTTGGGGCATAACCTGTCGCTGGCGCTAGGCCTACCCGCACAAGTGAGGTACCATTTTTATCGGGAGACTTGGGGGAACGCTGGGTGGAAGGAAATCTGTGGCTCCTCTTAGATTCCAGAACTTTCTGTCACCGAAATGTGAGGAAAAAGTGTTTTTTGGCCAAATTTTGAGGTCTGCAAAGGATTCTGGGTAACAGAACCTGGTAAGAGCCCCTCAAGTCACCCCATCTTGGATTCCCCTAGGTGTCTAGTTTTAAAAAATGTCGCAGGTTTGGTAGGTTTCCCTAAATGCCGACTGAGCTAGAGGCCAAAATGCATAGCTAGGCACTCTGTAAAAAACAGGTCTGTTTTCTTTGGGAAAATGTGATGTGTCCACGTTGTGTTTTGGGGCATATCCTGTAGCGGGCACTAGGCCTACCCACACAAGTGAGGTACCATTTGTATCGGGAGACTTGGGGGAACGCTGGGTGGAAGGAAATGTGTGGCTCCTCTCAGATTCCAGAACTTTCTGTCACCGAAATGTGAGGAAAAAGTGTATTTTTGGCCACCTTGTGAGGTTTGCAAAGGATTCTGGGTAACAGAACCTGGTGAGAGCCCCACAAGGCACCCCATCTTGGATTCCCCTAGGTCTCTAGTTTTCAAAAATGCGCAGGTTTGGTAGGTTTCCATAGGTGCTGACTGAGCTAGAGGCCAAAATCCACAGCTAGGCACTCTGCAAAAAACAGGTCTGTTTTCTTTGGGAAAATGTGATGTGTCCACGTTGTGTTTTGGGGCATAACCTGTCGCGGGCGCTAGGCCTACCCGCACAAGTGAGGTACCATTTTTATTGGGAGACTTGTGGGGAACGATGGGTGGAAGGAAATTTGTGGCTCCTCTCAGGTTCCAGAACTTTCTGTCACCGAAATGTGAGGAAAAAGTGTTTTTTGGGCCAAATTTTGAGGTTTGCAAAGGATTCTGGGTAACAGAACCTGGTAAGAGTCCCTCAAGTCACCCCATCTTGGATTCCCCTAGGTGTCTAGTTTTAAAAAATGTCGCAGGTTTGGTAGGTTTCCCTAGGTGTCGACTGAGCTAGAGGACAAAATCCACAGCTAGGCACTGTGCAAAAAACAGGTCTGTTTTCTCTGGGAAAATGTGATGTGTCCACGTTGTGTTTTGGGGCATAACCTGTCGCGGGCGCTAGGCCTACCCGCACAAGTGAGGTACCATTTTTATCGGGAGACTTGGGGGAACGATGGGTGGAAGGAAATGTCTGGCTCCACTCAGATTCCAGAACTTTCTGTCACCGAAATGTGAGGAAAAAGTGTTTTTTTGGCCAGATTTTGAGGTTTGCAAAGGATTCTGGGTAACAGAACCTGGTGAGAGCCCCACAAGTCACCCCATCTTGGATTCCCCTAGGTGTCTAGTTTTCAAAAATGCGCAGGTTTGGTAGGTTTCCCTAGGTGCCGACTGAGCTAGAGGCCAAAATGCACAGCTAGGCACTCTGCAAAAAAAAGGTCTGTTTTCATTGGGAAAATGTGATGTGTCCACGTTGTGTTTTGGGGCATAACGTGTCGCGGGCGCTAGGCCTACCCGCACAAGTGAGGTACCATTTTTATCGGGAGACTTGGGGGAACGATGGGTGGAAGGAAATTTGTGGCTCCTCTCAGGTTCCAGAACTTTCTGTCACCGAAATGTGAGGAAAAACTATTTTTTTGGCCAAATTTTGAGGTTTGCAAAGGATTCTGGGAAACAGAACCTGGTGAGAGCCCCACAAGGCACCCCATCTTGGATTCCCCTAGGTGTCTAGTTTTCAAAAATGCGCAGGTTTGGTAGGTTTCCCTAGGTGCCGACTGAGTTAGAGGCCAAAATCCACAGCTAGGCACTCTGCAAAAAAAAGGTCTGTTTTCTTTGGGAAAATGTGATGTGTCCACGTTGTGTTTTGGGGCATATCCTGTTGCAGGCGCTAGGCCTACCCACACAAGTGAGGTACCATTTTTATCAGTAGACTTGGGGGAGCGCTGGGTGGAAGGAAATTTGTGGCTCCTCTCAGATTCCAGAACTTTCTGTCACCGAAATGTGAGGAAAAAGTGTTTTTTTGGCCAAATTTTGAGGTTTGCAAAGGATTCTGGGTAACAGAACCTGGTGAGAGCCCCACAAGTCACCCCATCTTGCATTCCCCTAGGTGTCCAGTTTTAAAAAATGCGCAGGTTTGGTAGGTTTCCCTAGGTGTCGACTGAGCTAGAGGACAAAATCCACAGCTAGGCACTCTGCAAAAAACAGGTCTGTTTTCTCTGGGAAAATGTGATGTGTCCACGTTGTGTTTTGGGGCATAACCTGTCGCTGGCGCTAGGCCTACCCGCACAAGTGAGGTACCATTTTTATCGGGAGACTTGGGGGAACGCTGGGTGGAAGGAAATCTGTGGCTCCTCTTAGATTCCAGAACTTTCTGTCACCGAAATGTGAGGAAAAAGTGTTTTTTGGCCAAATTTTGAGGTCTGCAAAGGATTCTGGGTAACAGAACCTGGTAAGAGCCCCTCAAGTCACCCCATCTTGGATTCCCCTAGGTGTCTAGTTTTAAAAAATGTCGCAGGTTTGGTAGGTTTCCCTAGGTGTCGACTGAGCTAGAGGACAAAATCCACAGCTGGGCACTCTGCAAAAAACAGGTCTGTTTTCTCTGGGAAAATGTGATGTGTCCACGTTGTGTTTTGGGGCATAACCTGTCGCGGGCGCTAGGCCTACCCGCACAAGTGAGGTACCATTTTTGTCGGGAGACTTGGGGGAACGATGGGTGGAAGGAAATGTCTGGCTCCACTCAGATTCCAGAACTTTCTGTCACCGAAATGTGAGGAAAAAGTGTTTTTTTGGCCAGATTTTGAGGTTTGCAAAGGATTCTGGGTAACAGAACCTGGTGAGAGCCCCACAAGTCACCCCATCTTGGATTCCCCTAGGTGTCTAGTTTTCAAAAATGCGCAGGTTTGGTAGGTTTCCCTAGGTGCCGACTGAGCTAGAGGCCAAAATGCACAGCTAGGCACTCTGCAAAAAAAAGGTCTGTTTTCATTGGGAAAATGTGATGTGTCCACGTTGTGTTTTGGGGCATAACCTGTCGCGGGCGCTAGGCCTACCCGCACAAGTGAGGTACCATTTTTATCGGGAGACTTGGGGGAACGATGGGTGGAAGGAAATTTGTGGCTCCTCTCAGGTTCCAGAACTTTCTGTCACCGAAATGTGAGGAAAAACTATTTTTTTGGCCAAATTTTGAGGTTTGCAAAGGATTCTGGGTAACAGAACCTGGTGAGAGCCCCACAAGTCACATCCATCTTGGATTTCCCTAGGTGTCTACTTTTAAAAAATGCGCAGGTTTGGTATGTTTCCCCAGGTGCCGACTGAGCTAGAGGCCAAAATCCACAGCTAGGCACTCTGCAAAAAACAGGTCTGTTTTTTTTGCGAAAATGTGATGTGTCCACGTTGTGTTTTGGGGCATATCCTGTTGCAGGCGCTAGGCCCACCCACACAAGTGAGGTACCATTTTTATCAGTAGACTTGGGGGAAAGCTGGGTGGAAGGAAATTTGTGGCTCCTCTCAGATTCCAGAACTTTCTGTCACCGAAATGTGAGGAAAAACAGTTTTTTTGGCTAAATTTTGAGGTTTGCAAAGGATTCTGGGTAACAGAACCTGGTGAGAGCCCCACAAGTCACCCCATCTTGGATTTTCCTAGGTGTCTAGTTTTCAAAAATGCACAGGTTTGGTAGGTTTCCCTAGGTGTCGACTGAGCTAGAGGACAAAATCCACAGATAGGCACTCTGCAAAAAACAGGTCTGTTTTCTCTGGGAAAATGTGATGTGTTCACGTTGAGTTTTGGCACATAACCTGTCGCGGGCGCTAGGCCTACCCGCACAAGTGAGGTACCATTTTTATCGGGAGACTTGTGGGAACGATGGGTGGAAGGAAATTTGTAGCTCCTCTCAGGTTCCAGAACTTTCTGTCACCGAAATGTGAGGAAAAACTGTTTTTTTGGCCAAATTTTGAGGTTTGCAAAGGATTCTGGGTAACAGAACCTGGTGAGAGCCCCACAAGTCACCCCATCTTGGTTTCCCCTAGGTGTCTAGTTTTCAAAAATGCGCAGGTTTGGTAGGTTTCCCTAGGTGCCGACTGAGCTAGAGGATAAAATGCACAGCTAGGCACTCTGCACAAAAAGGTCTGTTTTCTTTGGGAAAATGTGATGTGTCCACGTTGTGTTTTGGGGCATATCCTGTTGCGGGCGCTAGGCCTACCCGCACAAGTGAGGTACCATTTTTATCGGGAGACTTGGGGGAACGATGGGTGGAAGGAAATGTGTGGCTCCTCTCAGATTCCAGAACTTTCTGTCACCGAAATGTGAGGAAAAAGTGTTTTTTTGGCCACCTTGTGAGGTTTGCAAAGGATTCTGGGTAACAGAACCTTGTGAGAGCCCCACAAGGCACCCCATCTTGGATTCCCCTAGGTGTCTAGTTTTCAAAAATGCGCAGGTTTGGTAGGTTTCCCTAGGTGCCGACTGAGCTAGAGGCCAAAATCCACAGCTAGGCACTCTGCAAAAAACAGGTCTGTTTTCTTTGGGAAAATGTGATGTGTCCACGTTGTGTTTTGGGGCATATCCTGTTGCAGGCGCTAGGCCTACCCACACAAGTGAGGTTCCATTTTTATCAGTAGACTTGGGGGAACGCTGGGTGGAAGGAAATTTGTGGCTCCTCTCAGACTCCGGGACTTTCTGTCACCAAAATGTGAGGAAAAACTGTTTTTTTTGGCCAAATGTTGAGGTTTGCAAAGGATTCTGGGTAACAGAACCTGGTGAGAGCCCCACAAGTCACATCCATCTTGGATTTCCCTAGGTGTCTACTTTTAAAAAATGCGCAGGTTTGGTATGTTTCCCCAGGTGCCGACTGAGCTAGAGGCCAAAATCCACAGCTAGGCACTCTGCAAAAAACAGGTCTGTTTTTTTTGCGAAAATGTGATGTGTCCACGTTGTGTTTTGGGGCATATCCTGTTGCAGGCGCTAGGCCCACCCACACAAGTGAGGTACCATTTTTATCAGTAGACTTGGGGGAAAGCTGGGTGGAAGGAAATTTGTGGCTCCTCTCAGATTCCAGAACTTTCTGTCACCGAAATGTGAGGAAAAACAGTTTTTTTTGGCTAAATTTTGAGGTTTGCAAAGGATTCTGGGTAACAGAACCTGGTGAGAGCCCCACAAGTCACCCCATCTTGGATTTTCCTAGGTGTCTAGTTTTCAAAAATGCACAGGTTTGGTAGGTTTCCCTAGGTGTCGACTGAGCTAGAGGACAAAATCCACAGATAGGCACTCTGCAAAAAACAGGTCTGTTTTCTCTGGGAAAATGTGATGTGTTCACGTTGAGTTTTGGCACATAACCTGTCGCGGGCGCTAGGCCTACCCGCACACGTGAGGTACCATTTTTATCGGGAGACTTGTGGGAACGATGGGTGGAAGGAAATTTGTAGCTCCTCTCAGGTTCCAGAACTTTCTGTCACCGAAATGTGAGGAAAAACTGTTTTTTTGGCCAAATTTTGAGGTTTGCAAAGGATTCTGGGTAACAGAACCTGGTGAGAGCCCCACAAGTCACCCCATCTTGGTTTCCCCTAGGTGTCTAGTTTTCAAAAATGCGCAGGTTTGGTAGGTTTCCCTAGGTGCCGACTGAGCTAGAGGATAAAATGCACAGCTAGGCACTCTGCACAAAAAGGTCTGTTTTCTTTGGGAAAATGTGATGTGTCCACGTTGTGTTTTGGGGCATATCCTGTTGCGGGCGCTAGGCCTACCCGCACAAGTGAGGTACCATTTTTATCGGGAGACTTGGGGGAACGATGGGTGGAAGGAAATGTGTGGCTCCTCTCAGATTCCAGAACTTTCTGTCACCGAAATGTGAGGAAAAAGTGTTTTTTTTGGCCACCTTGTGAGGTTTGCAAAGGATTCTGGGTAACAGAACCTTGTGAGAGCCCCACAAGGCACCCCATCTTGGATTCCCCTAGGTGTCTAGTTTTCAAAAATGCGCAGGTTTGGTAGGTTTCCCTAGGTGCCGACTGAGCTAGAGGCCAAAATCCACAGCTAGGCACTCTGCAAAAAACAGGTCTGTTTTCTTTGGGAAAATGTGATGTGTCCACGTTGTGTTTTGGGGCATATCCTGTTGCAGGCGCTAGGCCTACCCACACAAGTGAGGTTCCATTTTTATCAGTAGACTTGGGGGAACGCTGGGTGGAAGGAAATTTGTGGCTCCTCTCAGACTCCGGGACTTTCTGTCACCAAAATGTGAGGAAAAACTGTTTTTTTTGGCCAAATGTTGAGGTTTGCAAAGGATTCTGGGTAACAGAACCTGGTGAGAGCCCCACAAGTCACATCCATCTTGGATTTCCCTAGGTGTCTACTTTTAAAAAATGCGCAGGTTTGGTAGGTTTCCCTAGGTGCCGACTGAGCTAGAGGCCAAAATCCACAGCTAGGCACTCTGCAAAAAACAGGTCTGTTTTTTTTGGGAAAATGTGATGTGTCCACGTTGTGTTTTGGGGCATATCCTGTTGCAGGCGCTAGGCCCACCCACACAAGTGAGGTACCATTTTTATCAGTAGACTTGGGGGAAAGCTGGGTGGAAGGAAATTTGTGGCTCCTCTCAGATTCCAGAACTTTCTGTCACCGAAATGTGAGGAAAAACAGTTTTTTTTGGCCAAATTTTGAGGTTTGCAAAGGATTCTGGGTAACAGAACCTGGTGAGAGCCCCACAAGTCACCCCATCTTGGATTTTCCTAGGTGTCTAGTTTTCAAAAATGCACAGGTTTGGTAGGTTTCCCTAGGTGTCGACTGAGCTAGAGGACAAAATCCACAGATAGGCACTCTGCAAAAAACAGGTCTGTTTTCTCTGGGAAAATGTGATGTGTTCACGTTGTGTTTTGGGGCATAACCTGTCGCGGGCGCTAGGCCTACCCGCACAAGTGAGGTACCATTTTTATCGGGAGACTTGTGGGAACGATGGGTGGAAGGAAATTTGTAGCTCCTCTCAGGTTCCAGAACTTTCTGTCACCGAAATGTGAGGAAAAACTGTTTTTTTGGCCAAATTTTGAGGTTTGCAAAGGATTCTGGGTAACAGAACCTGGTGAGAGCCCCACAAGTCACCCCATCTTGGTTTCCCCTAGGTGTCTAGTTTTCAAAAATGCGCAGGTTTGGTAGGTTTCCCTAGGTGCCGACTGAGCTAGAGGCCAAAATGCACAGCTAGGCACTCTGCACAAAAAGGTCTGTTTTCTTTGGGAAAATGTGATGTGTCCACGTTTTGTTTTGGGGCATAACCTGTCGTGGGCGCTAGGCCTACCCGCACAAGTGAGGTACCATTTTTATCGGGAGACTTGGGGGAACGATGGGTGGAAGGAAATGTGTGGCTCCTCTCAGATTCCAGAACTTTCTGTGACCGAAATGTGAGGAAAAAGTGTTTTTTTAGCCAAATTTTGAGGTTTGCAAAGGATTCTGGGTAACAGAACCTTGTGAGAGCCCTACAAGTCACCCCATCTTGGATTCCCCTAGGTGTCTAGTTTTAAAAAATGTGCAGGTTTGGTAGGTTTCACTAGCGGTCGACTGAGCTAGAGGACAAAATCCACAGCTAGGCACTCTGCAAAAAACAGGTTTGTTTTCTTTGGGAAAATGTGATGTGTCCACGTTGTGTTTTGGGGCATAACCTGTCGCGGGCGCTAGGCCTACCCGCACAAGTGAGGTACCATTTTTATCGGGAGACTTGGGGGAACGATAGGTGGAAGGAAATTTGTGGCTCCTCTCAGGTTCCAGAACTTTCTGTCACCGAAATGTGAGGAAAAACCGTTTTTTTGGCCAAATCTTGAGGTTTGCAAAGGATTCTGTGTAACAGAACCTGGTGAGAGCCCCACAAGTCACCCCATCTTGGATTCCCCTAGGTGTCTAGTTTTCAAAAATGCGCAGGTTTGGTAGGTTTCCCTAAGTGCCGACTGAGCTAGAGGCCAAAATGCACAGCTAGGCACTCTGCAAAAAAAGGTCTGTTTTCTGTGGGAAAATGTGATGTGTCCACGTTGTGTTTTGGGGCATATCCTGTTGCGGGCGCTAGGCCTACCCGCACAAGTGAGGTACCATTTGTATTGGGAGACTTGGGGGAACGATGGGTGGAAGGAAATGTGTGGCTCCTCTAAGATTCCAGAACTTTCTGTCACCGAAATGTGAGGAAAAAGTGTTTTTTTTGGCCACCTTGTGAGGTTTGCAAAGGATTCTGGGTAACAGAACCTGGTGAGAGCCCCACAAGGCACCCCATCTTGGATTCCCCTAGGTGTCTAGTTTTCAAAAATGCACAGGTTTGGTAGGTTTCCCTTGGTGCCGACTGAGCTAGAGGCCAAAATCCACAGCTAGGCACTCTGCAAAAAACAGGTCTGTTTTCTTTGGGAAAATGTGATGTGTCCACGTTCTGTTTTGGGGCATATCCTGTAGCGGGCGCTAGGCCTACCCACACAAGTGAGGTACCATTTTTATCGGGAGACTTGGGGGAACGATGGGTGGAAGGAAATGTGTGGCTCCTCTAAGATTCCAGAACTTTCTGTCACCGAAATGTGAGGAAAAAGTGTTTTTTTGGCCACCTTGTGAGGTTTGCAAAGGATTCTGGGTAACAGAACCTGGTGAGAGCCCCACAAGTCACCCCATCTTGGATGCCCCTAGGTGTCTAGTTTTAAAAAATGCGCAGGTTTGGTAGGTTTCCCTAAATGCCGACTGAGCTAGAGGCCAAAATGCATAGCTAGGCACTCTGTAAAAAACAGGTCTGTTTTCTTTGGGAAAATGTGATGTGTCCACGTTGTGTTTTGGGGGCATATCCTGTAGCGGGCGCTAGGTCTACCCACACAAGTGAGGTACCATTTGTATCGGGAGACTTGGGGGAACGCTGGGTGGAAGGAAATGTGTGGCTCCTCTCAGATTCCAGAACTTTCTGTCACCGAAATGTGAGGAAAAAGTGTTTTTTTGGCCACCTTGTGAGGTTTGCAAAGGATTCTGGGTAACAGAACCTGGTGAGAGCCCCACAAGGCACCCCATCTTGGATTCCCCTAGGTCTCTAGTTTAAAAAAATGCGCAGGTTTGGTAGGTTTCCATAGGTGCCGACTGAGCTAGAGGCCAAAATCCACAGCTAGGCACTCTGCAAAAAACAAGTCTGTTTTCTTTGGGAAAATGTGATGTGTCCACGTTGTGTTTTGGGGCATATCCTGTTGCAGGCGCTAGGCCTACCACACAAGTGAGGTACTATTTTTATCAGTAGACTTGGGGGAACGCTGGGTGGAAGGAAATTTGTGGCTCCTCTCAGATTCCAGAACTTTCTGTCACCGAAATATGAGGAAAAAGTGTTTTTTTGGCCAAATTTTGAGGTTTGCAAAGGATTCTGGGTAACAGAACCTGGTGAGAGCCCCACAAGTCACCCCATCTTGGATTCCCCTAGGTGTCTAGTTTTCAAAAATGCGCAGGTTTAGTAGGTTTCCCTATGTGTCGACTGAGCTAGAGGACAAAATCCACAGCTAGGCACTCTGCAAAAAACAGGTCTGTTTTCTCTGGGAAAATGTGATATGTCCACGTTGTGTTTTGGGGCATAACCTGTCGTGGGCGCTAGGCCTACCCGCACAAGTGAGGTACCATTTTTATCGGGAGACTTGGGGGAACGATGGGTGGAAGGAAATGTGTGGCTCCTCTCAGATTCCAGAACTTTCTGTGACCGAAATGTGAGGAAAAAGTGTTTTTTTGGCCACCTTGTGAGGTTTGCAAAGGATTCTGGGTAACAGAACCTGGTGAGAGCCCCACAAGTCACCCCATCTTGGATGCCCCTAGGTGTCTAGTTTTCAAAAATGCGCAGGTTTGGTAGGTTTCCCTAAATGCCGACTGAGCTAGAGGCCAAAATGCATAGCTAGGCACTCTGTAAAAAACAGGTCTGTTTTCTTTGGGAAAATGTGATGTGTCCACGTTGTGTTTTGGGGCATATCCTGTAGCGGGCACTAGGCCTACCCACACAAGTGAGGTACCATTTGTATCGGGAGACTTGGGGGAACGCTGGGTGGAAGGAAATGTGTGGCTCCTCTCAGATTCCAGAACTTTCTGTCACCGAAATGTGAGGAAAAAGTGTATTTTTGGCCACCTTGTGAGGTTTGCAAAGGATTCTGGGTAACAGAACCTGGTGAGAGCCCCACAAGGCACCCCATCTTGGATTCCCCTAGGTCTCTAGTTTTCAAAAATGCGCAGGTTTGGTAGGTTTCCATAGGTGCTGACTGAGCTAGAGGCCAAAATCCACAGCTAGGCACTCTGCAAAAAACAGGTCTGTTTTCTTTGGGAAAATGTGATGTGTCCACGTTGTGTTTTGGGGCATAACCTGTCGCGGGCGCTAGGCCTACCCGCACAAGTGAGGTACCATTTTTATTGGGAGACTTGTGGGGAACGATGGGTGGAAGGAAATTTGTGGCTCCTCTCAGGTTCCAGAACTTTCTGTCACCGAAATGTGAGGAAAAAGTGTTTTTTGGGCCAAATTTTGAGGTTTGCAAAGGATTCTGGGTAACAGAACCTGGTAAGAGTCCCTCAAGTCACCCCATCTTGGATTCCCCTAGGTGTCTAGTTTTAAAAAATGTCGCAGGTTTGGTAGGTTTCCCTAGGTGTCGACTGAGCTAGAGGACAAAATCCACAGCTAGGCACTGTGCAAAAAACAGGTCTGTTTTCTCTGGGAAAATGTGATGTGTCCACGTTGTGTTTTGGGGCATAACCTGTCGCGGGCGCTAGGCCTACCCGCACAAGTGAGGTACCATTTTTATCGGGAGACTTGGGGGAACGATGGGTGGAAGGAAATGTCTGGCTCCACTCAGATTCCAGAACTTTCTGTCACCGAAATGTGAGGAAAAAGTGTTTTTTTGGCCAGATTTTGAGGTTTGCAAAGGATTCTGGGTAACAGAACCTGGTGAGAGCCCCACAAGTCACCCCATCTTGGATTCCCCTAGGTGTCTAGTTTTCAAAAATGCGCAGGTTTGGTAGGTTTCCCTAGGTGCCGACTGAGCTAGAGGCCAAAATGCACAGCTAGGCACTCTGCAAAAAAAAGGTCTGTTTTCATTGGGAAAATGTGATGTGTCCACGTTGTGTTTTGGGGCATAACGTGTCGCGGGCGCTAGGCCTACCCGCACAAGTGAGGTACCATTTTTATCGGGAGACTTTGGGGAACGATGGGTGGAAGGAAATTTGTGGCTCCTCTCAGGTTCCAGAACTTTCTGTCACCGAAATGTGAGGAAAAACTATTTTTTTGGCCAAATTTTGAGGTTTGCAAAGGATTCTGGGAAACAGAACCTGGTGAGAGCCCCACAAGGCACCCCATCTTGGATTCCCCTAGGTGTCTAGTTTTCAAAAATGCGCAGGTTTGGTAGGTTTCCCTAGGTGCCGACTGAGCTAGAGGCCAAAATCCACAGCTAGGCACTCTGCAAAAAAAAGGTCTGTTTTCTTTGGGAAAATGTGATGTGTCCACGTTGTGTTTTGGGGCATATCCTGTTGCAGGCGCTAGGCCTACCCACACAAGTGAGGTACCATTTTTATCAGTAGACTTGGGGGAGCGCTGGGTGGAAGGAAATTTGTGGCTCCTCTCAGATTCCAGAACTTTCTGTCACCGAAATGTGAGGAAAAAGTGTTTTTTTGGCCAAATTTTGAGGTTTGCAAAGGATTCTGGGTAACAGAACCTGGTGAGAGCCCCACAAGTCACCCCATCTTGCATTCCCCTAGGTGTCCAGTTTTAAAAAATGCGCAGGTTTGGTAGGTTTCCCTAGGTGTCGACTGAGCTAGAGGACAAAATCCACAGCTAGGCACTCTGCAAAAAACAGGTCTGTTTTCTCTGGGAAAATGTGATGTGTCCACGTTGTGTTTTGGGGCATAACCTGTCGCTGGCGCTAGGCCTACCCGCACAAGTGAGGTACCATTTTTATCGGGAGACTTGGGGGAACGCTGGGTGGAAGGAAATCTGTGGCTCCTCTTAGATTCCAGAACTTTCTGTCACCGAAATGTGAGGAAAAAGTGTTTTTTGGCCAAATTTTGAGGTCTGCAAAGGATTCTGGGTAACAGAACCTGGTAAGAGCCCCTCAAGTCACCCCATCTTGGATTCCCCTAGGTGTCTAGTTTTAAAAAATGTCGCAGGTTTGGTAGGTTTCCCTAAATGCCGACTGAGCTAGAGGCCAAAATGCATAGCTAGGCACTCTGTAAAAAACAGGTCTGTTTTCTTTGGGAAAATGTGATGTGTCCACGTTGTGTTTTGGGGCATATCCTGTAGCGGGCACTAGGCCTACCCACACAAGTGAGGTACCATTTGTATCGGGAGACTTGGGGGAACGCTGGGTGGAAGGAAATGTGTGGCTCCTCTCAGATTCCAGAACTTTCTGTCACCGAAATGTGAGGAAAAAGTGTATTTTTGGCCACCTTGTGAGGTTTGCAAAGGATTCTGGGTAACAGAACCTGGTGAGAGCCCCACAAGGCACCCCATCTTGGATTCCCCTAGGTCTCTAGTTTTCAAAAATGCGCAGGTTTGGTAGGTTTCCATAGGTGCTGACTGAGCTAGAGGCCAAAATCCACAGCTAGGCACTCTGCAAAAAACAGGTCTGTTTTCTTTGGGAAAATGTGATGTGTCCACGTTGTGTTTTGGGGCATAACCTGTCGCGGGCGCTAGGCCTACCCGCACAAGTGAGGTACCATTTTTATTGGGAGACTTGTGGGGAACGATGGGTGGAAGGAAATTTGTGGCTCCTCTCAGGTTCCAGAACTTTCTGTCACCGAAATGTGAGGAAAAAGTGTTTTTTGGGCCAAATTTTGAGGTTTGCAAAGGATTCTGGGTAACAGAACCTGGTAAGAGTCCCTCAAGTCACCCCATCTTGGATTCCCCTAGGTGTCTAGTTTTAAAAAATGTCGCAGGTTTGGTAGGTTTCCCTAGGTGTCGACTGAGCTAGAGGACAAAATCCACAGCTAGGCACTGTGCAAAAAACAGGTCTGTTTTCTCTGGGAAAATGTGATGTGTCCACGTTGTGTTTTGGGGCATAACCTGTCGCGGGCGCTAGGCCTACCCGCACAAGTGAGGTACCATTTTTATCGGGAGACTTGGGGGAACGATGGGTGGAAGGAAATGTCTGGCTCCACTCAGATTCCAGAACTTTCTGTCACCAAAATGTGAGGAAAAAGTGTTTTTTTGGCCAGATTTTGAGGTTTGCAAAGGATTCTGGGTAACAGAACCTGGTGAGAGCCCCACAAGTCACCCCATCTTGGATTCCCCTAGGTGTCTAGTTTTCAAAAATGCGCAGGTTTGGTAGGTTTCCCTAGGTGCCGACTGAGCTAGAGGCCAAAATGCACAGCTAGGCACTCTGCAAAAAAAAGGTCTGTTTTCATTGGGAAAATGTGATGTGTCCACGTTGTGTTTTGGGGCATAACGTGTCGCGGGCGCTAGGCCTACCCGCACAAGTGAGGTACCATTTTTATCGGGAGACTTGGGGGAACGATGGGTGGAAGGAAATTTGTAGCTCCTCTCAGGTTCCAGAACTTTCTGTCACCGAAATGTGAGGAAAAACTATTTTTTTGGCCAAATTTTGAGGTTTGCAAAGGATTCTGGGAAACAGAACCTGGTGAGAGCCCCACAAGGCACCCCATCTTGGATTCCCCTAGGTGTCTAGTTTTCAAAAATGCGCAGGTTTGGTAGGTTTCCCTAGGTGCCGACTGAGCTAGAGGCCAAAATCCACAGCTAGGCACTCTGCAAAAAAAAGGTCTGTTTTCTTTGGGAAAATGTGATGTGTCCACGTTGTGTTTTGGGGCATATCCTGTTGCAGGCGCTAGGCCTACCCACACAAGTGAGGTACCATTTTTATCAGTAGACTTGGGGGAGCGCTGGGTGGAAGGAAATTTGTGGCTCCTCTCAGATTCCAGAACTTTCTGTCACCGAAATGTGAGGAAAAAGTGTTTTTTTGGCCAAATTTTGAGGTTTGCAAAGGATTCTGGGTAACAGAACCTGGTGAGAGCCCCACAAGTCACCCCATCTTGCATTCCCCTAGGTGTCCAGTTTTAAAAAATGCGCAGGTTTGGTAGGTTTCCCTAGGTGTCGACTGAGCTAGAGGACAAAATCCACAGCTAGGCACTCTGCAAAAAACAGGTCTGTTTTCTCTGGGAAAATGTGATGTGTCCACGTTGTGTTTTGGGGCATAACCTGTCGCTGGCGCTAGGCCTACCCGCACAAGTGAGGTACCATTTTTATCGGGAGACTTGGGGGAACGCTGGGTGGAAGGAAATCTGTGGCTCCTCTTAGATTCCAGAACTTTCTGTCACCGAAATGTGAGGAAAAAGTGTTTTTTGGCCAAATTTTGAGGTCTGCAAAGGATTCTGGGTAACAGAACCTGGTAAGAGCCCCTCAAGTCACCCCATCTTGGATTCCCCTAGGTGTCTAGTTTTAAAAAATGTCGCAGGTTTGGTAGGTTTCCCTAAATGCCGACTGAGCTAGAGGCCAAAATGCATAGCTAGGCACTCTGTAAAAAACAGGTCTGTTTTCTTTGGGAAAATGTGATGTGTCCACGTTGTGTTTTGGGGCATATCCTGTAGCGGGCACTAGGCCTACCCACACAAGTGAGGTACCATTTGTATCGGGAGACTTGGGGGAACGCTGGGTGGAAGGAAATGTGTGGCTCCTCTCAGATTCCAGAACTTTCTGTCACCGAAATGTGAGGAAAAAGTGTATTTTTGGCCACCTTGTGAGGTTTGCAAAGGATTCTGGGTAACAGAACCTGGTGAGAGCCCCACAAGGCACCCCATCTTGGATTCCCCTAGGTCTCTAGTTTTCAAAAATGCGCAGGTTTGGTAGGTTTCCATAGGTGCTGACTGAGCTAGAGGCCAAAATCCACAGCTAGGCACTCTGCAAAAAACAGGTCTGTTTTCTTTGGGAAAATGTGATGTGTCCACGTTGTGTTTTGGGGCATAACCTGTCGCGGGCGCTAGGCCTACCCGCACAAGTGAGGTACCATTTTTATTGGGAGACTTGTGGGGAACGATGGGTGGAAGGAAATTTGTGGCTCCTCTCAGGTTCCAGAACTTTCTGTCACCGAAATGTGAGGAAAAAGTGTTTTTTGGGCCAAATTTTGAGGTTTGCAAAGGATTCTGGGTAACAGAACCTGGTAAGAGTCCCTCAAGTCACCCCATCTTGGATTCCCCTAGGTGTCTAGTTTTAAAAAATGTCGCAGGTTTGGTAGGTTTCCCTAGGTGTCGACTGAGCTAGAGGACAAAATCCACAGCTGGGCACTCTGCAAAAAACAGGTCTGTTTTCTCTGGGAAAATGTGATGTGTCCACGTTGTGTTTTGGGGCATAACCTGTCGCGGGCGCTAGGCCTACCCGCACAAGTGAGGTACCATTTTTATCGGGAGACTTGGGGGAACGATGGGTGGAAGGAAATGTGTGGCTCCACTCAGATTCCAGAACTTTCTGTCACCGAAATGTGAGGAAAAAGTGTTTTTTTGGCCAGATTTTGAGGTTTGCAAAGGATTCTGGGTAACAGAACCTGGTGAGAGCCCCACAAGTCACCCCATCTTGGATTCCCCTAGGTGTCTAGTTTTCAAAAATGCGCAGGTTTGGTAGGTTTCCCTAGGTGCCGACTGAGCTAGAGGCCAAAATGCACAGCTAGGCACTCTGCAAAAAAAAGGTCTGTTTTCATTGGGAAAATGTGATGTGTCCACGTTGTGTTTTGGGGCATAACCTGTCGCGGGCGCTAGGCCTACCCGCACAAGTGAGGTACCATTTTTATCGGGAGACTTGGGGGAACGATGGGTGGAAGGAAATTTGTGGCTCCTCTCAGGTTCCAGAACTTTCTGTCACCGAAATGTGAGGAAAAACTATTTTTTTGGCCAAATTTTGAGGTTTGCAAAGGATTCTGGGTAACAGAACCTGGTGAGAGCCCCACAAGTCACATCCATCTTGGATTTCCCTAGGTGTCTACTTTTAAAAAATGCGCAGGTTTGGTATGTTTCCCCAGGTGCCGACTGAGCTAGAGGCCAAAATCCACAGCTAGGCACTCTGCAAAAAACAGGTCTGTTTTTTTTGCGAAAATGTGATGTGTCCACGTTGTGTTTTGGGGCATATCCTGTTGCAGGCGCTAGGCCCACCCACACAAGTGAGGTACCATTTTTATCAGTAGACTTGGGGGAAAGCTGGGTGGAAGGAAATTTGTGGCTCCTCTCAGATTCCAGAACTTTCTGTCACCGAAATGTGAGGAAAAACAGTTTTTTTGGCCAAATTTTGAGGTTTGCAAAGGATTCTGGGTAACAGAACCTGGTGAGAGCCCCACAAGTCACCCCATCTTGGATTTTCCTAGGTGTCTAGTTTTCAAAAATGCACAGGTTTGGTAGGTTTCCCTAGGTGTCGACTGAGCTAGAGGACAAAATCCACAGATAGGCACTCTGCAAAAAACAGGTCTGTTTTCTCTGGGAAAATGTGATGTGTTCACGTTGAGTTTTGGCACATAACCTGTCGCGGGCGCTAGGCCTACCCGCACAAGTGAGGTACCATTTTTATCGGGAGACTTGTGGGAACGATGGGTGGAAGGAAATTTGTAGCTCCTCTCAGGTTCCAGAACTTTCTGTCACCGAAATGTGAGGAAAAACTGTTTTTTTGGCCAAATTTTGAGGTTTGCAAAGGATTCTGGGTAACAGAACCTGGTGAGAGCCCCACAAGTCACCCCATCTTGGTTTCCCCTAGGTGTCTAGTTTTCAAAAATGCGCAGGTTTGGTAGGTTTCCCTAGGTGCCGACTGAGCTAGAGGATAAAATGCACAGCTAGGCACTCTGCACAAAAAGGTCTGTTTTCTTTGGGAAAATGTGATGTGTCCACGTTGTGTTTTGGGGCATATCCTGTTGCGGGCGCTAGGCCTACCCGCACAAGTGAGGTACCATTTTTATCGGGAGACTTGGGGGAACGATGGGTGGAAGGAAATGTGTGGCTCCTCTCAGATTCCAGAACTTTCTGTCACCGAAATGTGAGGAAAAAGTGTTTTTTTGGCCACCTTGTGAGGTTTGCAAAGGATTCTGGGTAACAGAACCTTGTGAGAGCCCCATAAGGCACCCCATCTTGGATTCCCCTAGGTGTCTAGTTTTCAAAAATGCGCAGGTTTGGTAGGTTTCCCTAGGTGCCGACTGAGCTAGAGGCCAAAATCCACAGCTAGGCACTCTGCAAAAAACAGGTCTGTTTTCTTTGGGAAAATGTGATGTGTCCACGTTGTGTTTTGGGGCATATCCTGTTGCAGGCGCTAGGCCTACCCACACAAGTGAGGTTCCATTTTTATCAGTAGACTTGGGGGAACGCTGGGTGGAAGGAAATTTGTGGCTCCTCTCAGACTCCGGGACTTTCTGTCACCAAAATGTGAGGAAAAACTGTTTTTTTTGGCCAAATGTTGAGGTTTGCAAAGGATTCTGGGTAACAGAACCTGGTGAGAGCCCCACAAGTCACCCCATCTTGGATTCCCCTAGGTGTCTAGTTTTCAAAAATGCGCAGGTTTGGTGGGTTTCCCTAGGTGCCGACTGAGCTAGAGGCCAAAATCCACAGATAGGCACTCTGCAAAAAGCAGGTCTGTTTACTTTGGGAAAATGTGATGTGTCCACGTTGTGTTTTGGGGCATATCCTGCTGCGGGCGCTAGGCCTACCCACAAAAGTGAGGTACCATTTTTATCAGTAGACTTGGGGGAACGCTGGGTGGAAGGAAATTTGTGGCTCCACTCAGATTCCAGAACTTTCAGTCACCGAAATGTGAGGAAAAAGTGTTTTTTGGGCCAAATTTTGAGGTTTGCAAAGGATTCTTGGTAACAGAAGCTGGTGAGAGCCCCACAAGTCACCCCTTCTTGGATTCTCCTAGGTGTCTAGTTTTCAAAAATGCGCAGGTTTGGTAGGTTTCCCTAGGTGCCGGCTGAGCTAGAGGCCAAAATCCACAGCTGGCACTTTGCAAAAAACAGGTCTGTTTTCTTTGGGAACATGTGATGTGTCCACTTTGTGTTTTGGGGCATATCCTGTCGCGAGAGCTAGGCCTACCCGCACAAGTGAGGTACCATTTTTATCGGGAGACTTGGGGGAACGATGGGTTGAAGGGAATGTGTGGCTCCTCTCAGATTCCAGAACTTTCTGTCACCGAAATGTGAGGAAAAACTGTTTTTTGGGCCAAATTTTGAGGTTTGCAAAGGATTCTGGGTAACAGAACCTGGTGAGAGCCCCACAAGTCACCCCATCTTGGATTTTCCTAGGTGTCTAGTTTTCAAAAATGCGCAGGTTTGGTAGGTTTCCCTAGGTGCCGGCTGAGCTAGAGGCCAAAATCCATAGCTAGGCATTTTGCAAAAAACAGGTCTGTTTTCTTTGGGAACATGTGATGTGTCCACGTTGTGTTTTGGGGCATATCCTGTTGCAGGCGCTAGGCATACCCACACAAGTGAGGTTCCATTTTTATCAGTAGACTTGGGGGAACGCTGGGTGGAAGGAAATTTGTGGCTCCTCTCAGACTCCAGGACTTTCTGTCACCAAAATGTGAGGAAAAACTGTTTTTTTGGCCAAATGTTGAGGTTTGCAAAGGATTCTGGGTAACAGAACCTGGTGAGAGCCCCACAAGTCACCCCATCTTGGATTCCCCTAGGTGTCTAGTTTTCAAAAATGCGCAGGTTTGGTGGGTTTCCCTAGGTGCCGACTGAGCTAGAGGCCAAAATCCACAGATAGGCACTCTGCAAAAAGCAGGTCTGTTTACTTTGGGAAAATGTGATGTGTCCATGTTGTGTTTTGGGGCATATCCTGTTGCGGGCGCTAGGCCTACCCACAAAAGTGAGGTACCATTTTTATCAGTAGACTTGGGGGAACGCTGGGTGGAAGGAAATTTGTGGCTCCACTCAGATTCCAGAACTTTCAGTCACCGAAATGTGAGGAAAAAGTGTTTTTTGGGCCAAATTTTGAGGTTTGCAAAGCATTCTTGGTAACAGAAGCTGGTGAGAGCCCCACAAGTCTCCCCTTCTTGGATTCTCCTAGGTGTCTAGTTTTCAAAAACGCGCAGGTTTGGTAGGTTTCCCTAGGTGCCGGCTGAGCTAGAGGCCAAAATCAACAGCTAGGCACTTTGCAAAAAACAGGTCTGTTTTCTTTGGGAACATGTGATGTGTCCACTTTGTGTTTTGGGGCATATCCTGTCGCGAGTGCTAGGCCTACCCGCACAAGTGAGGTACCATTTTTATCGGGAGACTTGGGGGAACGATGGGTTGAAGGGAATGTGTGGCTCCTCTCAGATTCCAGAACTTTCTGTCACCGAAATGTGAGGAAAAACTGTTTTTTGGGCCAAATTTTGAGGTTTGCAAAGGATTCTGGGTAACAGAACCTGGTGAGAGCCCCACAAGTCACCCCATCTTGGATTTTCCTAGGTGTGTAGTTTTCAAAAATGCGCAGGTTTGGTAGGTTTCCCTAGGTGCCGCCTGAGCTAGAGGCCAAAATCCACAGCTAGGCATTTTGCAAAAAACAGGTCTGTTTTCTTTGGGAACATGTGATGTGTCCACGTTGTGTTTTGGGGGCATATCCTGTTGCGGGTCGTAGGCCTACCCACACAAGTGAGGTACCATTTTTATCAGTAACCTTGGGGGAACGCTGGGTGGAAGGAAATTTGTGGCTCCTCTCAGACTCCAGGACTTTCTGTCACGGAAATGTGAGGAAAAACAGTTTTTTTGGCCAAATTTTGAGGTTTGCAAAGGATTCTGGGTAACAGAACCTGGTGAGAGCCCCACAAGTCACCCCATCTTGGATTCCCCTAGGTGTCTAGTTTTCAGAAATGCACAGGTTTGGTAGGTTTCCCTATGTGCCGACTGAGCTAGAGGCCAAAATGCACAGCTAGGCACTCTGCAAAAAGCAGGTCTGTTTACTTTGGGAAAATGTGATGTGTCTACGTTGTGTTTTGGGGCATATCCTGTTGCGGGCGCTAGGCCTACTCACACAAGTGAGGTACCATTTTTATCAGTAGACTTGGGGGAACGCTGGGTGGAAGGAAATTTGTGGCTCCTCTCAGATTCCAGAACTTTCAGTCACCGAAATGTGAGGAAAAAGTGTTTTTTGGGCCAAATTTTGAGGTTTGCAAAGGATTCTTGGTAACAGAACCTGGTGAGAGCCCCACAAGTCACCCCTTCTTGGATTCTCCTAGGTGTCTAGTTTTAAAAAATGCACAGGTTTGGTAGGTTTCCCTAGGTGCCGGCTGAGCTAGAGGCCAAAATCCACAGCTAGGCACTTTGCAAAAAACAGGTCTGTTTTTTTTGGGAACATGTGATGTGTCCACTTTGTGTTTTGGGGCATATCCTGTCGCGAGCGCTAGGCCTACCCGCACAAGTGAGGTACCATTTTTATCGGGAGACTTGGGGGAACGATGGGTTGAAGGAAATGTGTGGCTCCTCTCAGATTCCAGAACTTTCTGTCACCGAAATGTGAGGAAAAAGTGGTTTTTTGGCCAAATTTTGAGGTTTGCAATGGATTCTGGGTAACAGAACCTGGTGAGAGCCCCACAAGGCACCCCATCTTGGATTCCCCTAGGTGTCTAGTTTTAAAAAATGCGCAGGTTTGGTAGGTTTCCCTAGGTGCCGACTGAGCTAGAGGCCAAAATCCACAGCTAGGCACTCTGCAAAAAACAGGTCTGTTTTCTTTGGGAAAATGTGATGTGTCCACGTTGTGTTTTGGGGCATATCCTGTTGCAGGCGCTAGGCCTACCCACACAAGTGAGGTACCATTTTTATCAGTAGACTTGGGGGAACGCTGGGTGGAAGGAAATTTGTGCTCCTCTCAGACTCCAGGACTTTCTGTCACCGAAATGTGAGGAAAAACTGTTTTTTGGCCAAATGTTGAGGTTTGCAAAGGATTCTGGGTAACAGAACCTGGTGAGAGCCCCACAAGTCACCCCATCTTGGATTCCCCCAGGTGTCTAGTTTTCAAAAATGCGCAGGTTTGGTAGGTTTCCCTATGTGCCGACTGAGCTAGAGGCCAAAATGCACAGCTAGGCACTCTGCAAAAAGCAGGTCTGTTTTCTTTGGGAAAATGTGATGTGTCCACGTTGTGATTTGGGGCATATCCTGTCACGGGTGCTAGGCCTACCCACACAAGTGAGGTACCATTTTTATCGGGAGACTTGGGGGAACGCTGGGTGGCAGGAAATTTGTGGCTCCTCTCAGATTCCAGAACTTTATGTCACCGAAATGTGAGGGAAAAGTGTTTTTTTGGCCACATTTTGAGGTTTGCAAAGGATTCTGGGTTACAGAACCTGGTGAGAGCCCCACAAGTTACCCCATTTTGGATTCCCCTAGGTGTCTAGTTTTCAAAAATGCGCAGGTTTGGCAAGTTTCCCTAGGTGCCGATTGAGCTAGAGGCCAAAATCCACAGCCAGGCACTTTGCAAAAAACAGGTCTATTTTCTTTGGGAAAATGTGATGTGTCCATGTTGTGTTTTGGGGCATATCCTGTCGCGGGTCGTAGGCCTCCCCACACAAGTGAGGTACCATTTTTATCGGGAGACTTGGGGGAACGCTGGGTGGCAGGAAATGTGTGGCTCCTCTCACATTCCAGAACTTTCTGTCACCAAAATGTGAGGAAAAAGTGTTTTTTGGGCCAAATTTTGAGGTTTGAAAAGGATTCTGGGTAACAGAACCTGGTGAGAGCTCCACAAGCCACCCCATCTTGGTTTCCCATAGGTGTCTAGTTTTCAAAAATGCACAGGTTTGGTAGGTTTCCCTAGGTGTCGGGTGAGCTAGAGGCCAAAATCTACAGCTAGGCTGTTTGCAAGAAACACATCAGATTTCAATGTAAAAATGTGATGTGTCCATGTTGCATTTCCTGTCGCGAGCATTAGGCCTACCAACGCAAATGAGGTACCATTTTTATCGGGAGACTTGGGGGAACACAGAATAGCAAAACAAGTGTTATTGCCCCTTGTCTTTCTCTACATTTTTTCCTTCCAAATGGAAGATAGTGTGTAAAAAAGACATCTATTTGAGAAATGCCCTGTAATTCACATGCTAGTATGGGCACCCTGGAATTCAGAGATGTGCAAATAACCACTAGTTCTCAACACCTTATCTTGTGCCCAATACAAAGGCCCGTATTTATACTTTTTGACGCTAAACTGCGCTAACGCAGTTTAGCATCAAAAAGTTTAGCGCCGGCTAATGCCATTCTGAAGCGCCATGCGGGCGCCGTATTTATTGAATGGCGTTAGCCGGCGCTAGCAGACCGGCGCTGCCTGGTGTGCGTGGAAAAAAACCACGTACACCAGGCAGCGCCGGCGTTGGGGAAAATGGCGTTAGGGCGTCTTAAAATGGGGCATGTCAGGTTGAGGCAAAAAAATCACCTCTACCCGATTTGCGCCATTTTTAACGACGCCCAGACGCCATTTACATGACTCCTGTCCAGGAGTCATGCCCCCTTGCCCAATGGCCATGCCCAGGGGACTTATGTCCCCTGGGCATGGTCATTGGGCATTGTGGCATGTAGGGGGGCACAAATCAGGCCCCCCTATGCCAAAAAAAAATATAAAAAAAAAAACAAAATTATACTTACCTGAACTTACCTGAATGTCCCTGGGATGGGTCCCTCCATCCTTGGGTGTCCTCCTGGGGTGGGCAAGGGTGGCAGGGGGGGTCCCTGGGGGAATGGGAGGGCAGCTGTGGGCTCATTTTGAGCCCACAGGTCCCTTAACGCCTGCCCTGACCCAGGCGTTAAAAAGAGGCGCAAATGCGGGGTTTTTTGCCCCGCCCACTCCCGGGCGTGATTTTTGCCCGGGAGTATAAATACGACGCATTGCGTCGCAGTCATTTTTTTAGACGGGAACGCCTACCTTGCATCTCATTAACGCAAGGAAGGCGTTCACACAAAAAAATGACGCTCATTCCTCATACTTTGGCGCTAGAAGCGTCTAACGCCAAAGTATAAATATGGCGTTAGTTTTGCGCCGAATTTGCGTAAAAAAAAACGACGCAAATTCGGCGCAAACGGAGTATAAATATGCCCCAAAGGTTTTCTTGATACCTATTTCTCACTTTTTATATTTCACGAAATTAATTGCTGTGTGCCCGGTATACAATGAAAACCCATTGCAAGGTGCAGCTCCTTTATTGGCTCTGGGTACCTAGAGTTCTTGATGAACCTACAAGCCGTATATATCCCCGCAACCAGAAGAGTCCAGCAGACGTAAGGGTATATTGCTGTTGAAAATATGACATTGCAGGAAAAAGTTACAGAGTAAAATGTGGAGAAAAATTGCTGTTTTTTTCACCTCAATTGCAATAGAATCCCTAGGATGTTGGAAAAAAAGGACGCAAATTTGGCATGGGTAGCTTATGTGGAGAAAAAGTTATGAGGGCCTAAGCGCGAACTGCCCCAAATAGCCAAAAAAAGGCTCAGCACAGGAGGGGAAAAGGCCTGGCAGCAAAGGGGTTAAATGGAAGTGAATTGAGCGCCGCAAAAGGTACACTGGCACTGTATAACAACAAGGAAAGACAATGTAAACCTGAAAATCATTTAATATAGTGCCAATAAGGTAACACAATTGAAATGTGAAAAACCCTTATTGTGGTCTGCCACAGCAACAAAGAAAGAGGAATTCAAGATGTTGTTGGGATCGTTATTAGGGTCTAATGTGTTGTGATTGGTGGACATATTAGACTAAGCATGTTGGGATATGTAGTCAAAGTTTTCTGTTTCTTGATGGGCTGCTGTATTTTGAGTAGTAAACAAAAAAGAAGCATAATCTGAGCCTCCGGACCTGACATAGAATTCTGAAGCAAAATGTTTATTTCAGTCTAAAGGACAGAGTCCACATCAAGTGCACACTGTGCTTGGCCAGTCAGCAGAAATTGACTTAACTGATGCTCTAGTAAAGCCAGAAAAGCTCCTACATGTGTAAAACACATCTGTAATGTCAACATGTTATGAACGTTATGAGAATATATATATGAATAAACAATTCCAATTTGGAACCTTACACAAGCTAAGGTGGGCTTGAGAACGGCACGCATCATAACATGCAAAGGCAGGCTTGAGAGCAGCACACATGAAAAGTGGCCCACTCCCAAGTACATATACTTACATGTACAACCTCTTCTCGTTTATAAAAAATAAAACATAGAGACTATAAACAAGCAACACAAAACATAACTAGCCATACATATACAATAACAGAGAATTATATATATATATATAAAACCTAAGTGACATAGCAATCCCTAAATTTAGAAGGCATGCCTGCACTGCGTGACATCCTTCCAGAGAAATTATAATTTGATTGACTGAGTTGTTGTAGCTCCTCTTCAGTACAAGGAACGTCATCATTAGCACTCATGATGGGCTGTTCATTCGAATTAGGTGGAACATCAGACCCGTGGTGCAACAAATCATGACCACAGTGAACAAGAGCAACATTTTGATGATCACTAATCAAACGTTCTCCCATAAATTAACTCCTGTATTCAATTTAAATCATTCACAGATTGAATTTTCCTTGCTTGTTCATCTGTGATTTTGATTACATCTCTTTTGTTCCACCACCCTTCATTTTGCAACAGAACTGACCCTTTTGAAACTTTTTACAGCTATATAGATGATGAACATTTTGAATCACATTTCTTCACTCTTGTGGGAACTCTTACCAAAACCCAATCACCTCTAGACAAGTCAAATCCTTTTTCTTTTACTCTATGGCCCTCATTATCACATTGGCGGTAAGTACCGCTTACCGCTGTGCTGACTGCCGCCAACATACTGCCGCCGCAGCGGATTACCGCTACCCATATTATGACACACACAGCAATCCATCACTATACAGCCACACACACAAGTCCGCCAGCCCAAAGGTCAGTGATAAAGTGGCGGAATCCAAACCCACACCGTTACGCCAACAGAACTACGCCCACAACATTATGACCCACGAATCACCACGCCGGACATTCAATGGCGGTAAACCATTAGCGCTACATACCGCCACGCTCAAAATACACACACACACACACACTAACAAAACAACACTACATTGGACAATTTGACTAACACACACCTGACACCTATACACACACCGCACCCACACCACTATAAAACACACACCCACATTACCCACAACCCTTTACGACTAAAAGAATTGCCACAACAGAGATAGCAAGACCACAGACAAGACCACAGCAACACACCACCATCACCTATACACCATCCACGCACCTTACATCACACACCCCAACACATTACCCCACACACCCTCACCCACACCACTCACACTACACCCATGGCACCACAACGACACCCCAGATTCTCTGAGGAGGAGCTAAGGATAATGGTGGAGGTAATCATCTGGGTAGAGCCGCAGCTATTCGGATCACAGGTGCAGCAGACATCCATTGCAAGGAAGATGGAGCTATGGCGGAGAATCGTGGACAGAGTCAACGTCGTGACACAGCACCCCAGAACAAGGGATGACATCAGGAAGAGGTGGAACGACCTACTGGGGAAGGTGCGTTCCACAGCAGCAAGACACCAACACGCTGTACAGAGGACTGGCGGCGGACCCCCACCTCCTCCCCCACAACTAACAACATGGGAGGAGCAAGTCTTGGCAATCATGCATCCCGAGGGCCTGGCAGGAGTAGGAGGACTGGTCTCTGGTAAGTCAAATCTCTATTACTATCACCCCCTACCTGCATGCCATCACCTACCCCCACCCTCACTCCCATCACTCCACCACCTCACACACACCCCACCATCACAACCCATCCCTCCCAATACCAAGCCCTGCATGTAACATCAATGCACAGACCCCCATCACAGACCTGCATGGACAGCCATCACTAAAGTGTGCACACTAGAGAGAATCACCTAGCCCACCAAATAACTACTCACACAAGGCAAAGCTGCCAGGTCAATAACAACGATAGAGGACAACACACCCATGCACAAGATGTCACATGCAGAAACAATAACACTGCATTTACATCCTCACAGGTCCCCCACCCAACATCACCGGAGAGGAGGTGCCAGCAACATTCAGTCCCCCCCCATAAGAGGCCCACAGTGATGACAGCAGCTCTGGACGCCTGGATCTGGATGACCAACCTGGCCCATCAGGGAACTCCGGACAGTCGGTTACCCAGGCACAGTCCCATACCACTACAGAGCCTCCCCCCTCAGGAAACACCAGCACAGTACCCACCCAGCGGGCCATACCTCTGCCCCCAGGACACGTCAATCAGCAGTGTGTCCACCACTATAGGGACCCCAGGCAACCCCACAAACACAGGACGATCAGGAACCTGGGGTCAGTGGGCACACGGTTCAGGGGACAGAGGCATAGGACAAGCTGGGAGGACTGTTGTGCGACAGAGGGAGGACAGGCCCAGGGAACCGACTCTCCAGGAGGCACTCACCAAGATCCTGGGAGCATACCACATTACCAGGAGACGATGGGCCAGATACTGGACAAGTTGCAGGAGACCCAGCAGCTGCAGGATGGACAGTACCTGGGGATCAGGGAGGACTTGAAGGACATAAACACCACCCTGGTCACCATTGCAGGGGTGCTAGCAGACATGGCCAACACCATGAGGGAGGCAGTGGCACACCAGCGGGCCCCTGACACTAGCCAAACCACTGAACAGCCTTCTACCTCCACTAGTGGACAGGAGGCCCCGCCACAGGACCAACAGGCCACCAGCACCCCACCCCCTGCAGAAGGAGAACCACCCCGCAAACGGTCCCTCTAATCCAGGCAGAAGCCAGAGACTATTGCCAAGCCCCCCGCCAGGAAATAAGACTCTCCTGATTGTCACCCTTGTGTCCCACTCTGTCACCCTGTCCACTTTGAACTGCCATTGCTCCACTTCCTATGCCCCCTTGGACAACGTACCTGTGATCCACATAGACTGGACTCTATCCTGGACAGTCCTCCACCATCACCCCAGCCCATTGCACATCCTCCTCTACTTATTGGCACTTAAATAAACACCATTTGAATAAATACAAGTATGGAGTCTGTCAAATGATTGAACCATGTATTTGTTTAACAAGCTTTAAACACTGCAATACAACTGTACAGTAATGTATACATAGGAATGACCTGTAGTTGGCTGCAGTCAACACACCAGGAGCTATAGTGGGGCACAAATATCTGAAAATAGAGATGCCAAAGGGAGCAGTAAGTGGCCATAGAAGTAGGAAAATCAGCCTGCCAGTGACAATGCCAAAGACAAAACTGTCAATGAAAAGTGAAGTTACAGTGTCTTACCTGTGTGTCACTGGAAGTATTGTCATATTATTGCACTTCTGTTGTCCTCATCCTCATCCTCTGCCTCCTCATCTTCACTGTCCACAGGGTCCACTGCTGCCACATGTCCATCTCCAGCCTCATCCTCCTGCAGAAAAGGCACCTGGCGACGTAAGGCAAGGTTGTGCAACATACAGCATGCCACGATGATCTGGCAGACCTTCTTGGGTGAGTAGTACAGGGATCCACCTATTAGATGGAAGCAACGAAACCTGGCCTTCAGGAGGCCAAATGTCCTCTCTATGATTCTTCTTGTTCGCCCATGTGCCTCATTGTAACATTCCTCTGCCCTTGTCCTGGGATTCCTCACAGAGGTCAGTAGCCATGAGAGGTTGGGGTAACCAGAGTCACCTGAAAATATCGAGGGACAACTGTTAGCCACACACTAACCCTTAGGGCAACACCATACCCATACACAAACACCAACTGGGTGGGAACCAGGGCTCACCTATTAGCCACACCCTGTGCCTCTGGAGTTGAGCCATCACATATGGGATGCTGCTATTCCTCAGGATAAAGGCATCATGCACAGACCCAGGACACTTTGCATTGACATGGGAGATGTACTGGTCTGCAAGGCACACTATCTGCACATTCATGGAGTGAAAGCTCTTTCGATTTCTGAACACTGTTAATTTCTCCGGAGGGGGGGGAACAAATGCAATATGTGTACCACCAATAGCCCCAATAATGTTGGGGATATGTCCCATTGCATATAAATCAGCTTTCACTGTGGCCAAATCCTCCACCTGGGGGAAAACGATATAGCTGTGCATTTGTTTAATCAGGGCAGACAACACTCTGGTCAGCACTATTAAGAACATTGGCTGAGACATTCCTGCTGCCAAGACCACTGCCACTTGGAAGGAGCCAGTTGCCAGGAAATGGAGCACAGATAGGACTTGCACAAGATGGGGGATCCCGGTGGGCTGACGAATAGCAGAGATTAGGTCAGGCTCCAATTGGGCACACAGCTCTGTCATTGTGGCCCTGTCCAGTCTATAGGTGAGGATAATGTGCCAGTCCTCCATTGTTGCCAAGTCCACCAGGGGCCTGTACACGGGGGATGTCTCCATCTCCTATTCATCCGCAGCGGTTGTAATCTAGGGGGCAAAACGGTGAGTAGCTGATCAGTATTCCATATTTACAAACACTACACTGCATTGCATGTTGTGACTGTAACAGTATATTGTTGGATAGGCCCAAATGGTGCAATGGCCTGTCCCCCCCCCGAAATGGTGTCCGCCTGTCCTGTATGGAGGGACATGTGGAAATGAGGTACTTCTGTTGACGCTGTGCGCCGTTGCGGGAGGAGGTCGAGAACCGCCGTGCAACTCCTCATTGGATACCATTGGGCCCTATGGGTTACAGTGGCCAATGGTGTTGTACGCCAGCGGTGATGGTACGCACCGCCGTGGACGTGACTGCCATTTTCTATCTGTTCACTCACTTGCTACCTGACCTTCAACAGGAGAGGACCTACACTGCAAGTGCTGCTGTGACCTGTGTCTGGAACTGACCATGGCTCGTGTCACTGGGGAAAGAGCCCCTGCCTTCACCGCTGCAGAGTTGGAGAGACTGGTGGATGGGGTCCTACCCTAGTACCGAATGCTGTATGGGCCTCCAGACCAACAAGTGAGTACACTGTGAGCACGATGCATGGGGCATGAATGCATGGAGTTGTGTGTGAGGGCCTCGTGTAGGGGAGTGGGTAGGTGGAAGGGCCCTGGGCAGCGTTCTGCATGTATGTTGGGCAATTTCTGTGCGTAAGGGGATGTGAGGGCTATGGTGGGCCATGACTGTAACAGGCGGGAAGGTCTGACTGATACCTTTTCCTATGTGTATTTCTGTGCAGGTCAGCGCCTATCAAAAGAAGGCTATATGGCGTGTCATCGCCAAGGACGTGCGGACCCTGTGAGTCTACGGCAGGCGGAGCATGCACTGTCATAAACGGTGGGAGGACCTGAGACGCTGGACATGGAAGATGGCGGAGGCCCACCTGGGGATTCCTCATTAGGAAGGGGTGCCCGTCGAACCCTGACCCCGCTGATGGCCCGCATACTGGCAGTGGCCTATCTGGAGCGGGATGGGCGTTTGGGGGCATCACAGCAGCCACAAGGGGGTGAGTACAGTGCCCTAATATACTACTTGCGCGTGGTGGGGTGGCTTCCGGTTGGGGGATGTGGGCCTGTGGGTGCCCCTAAGCCAGGCCGGACATTGCAGGGTAGGTCCCATGTTGGGCAGGGTCTGATGTAAACCTCCTCCAACCAAGGTAGTAGGCATCCACTACTGCTGCAATTGGCATTAGGTACCCCTGTCCATGGGCTGGTGACTAGCATTGTGCATTGCCTAGTGCGTAGGGCTGTTCCCTGTGTGTGTGTTGTGTACGCAAACAGTGGTGTTGTTGCCGCCATTGACCAAGGGTATCCTTTGTCTTCCCCCCCCTTTTTGTTTTGTCACCCTGTCCTTATGTGCATTAGCATCATCTGGCAGAGGAGCAGAGGCACCGGCGACGGGGAGAGCTGCATCGCACAGGGCCCAGGAGACCAAATCCACAGACGGTGAGGGCAACAGTGGGACGGAGGGTGAGGGGAGCACCACGGCGGATACTGGAGGGGACAGTTCTGACAGTGATAACTCCTCCGATGGAAGCTCCCTGGTGGTGGCGGACACCTCTGTGCCTACCCCAACTACAGGAACAGCTGCCACCCCTGTACCAGCACCGCCCTCCCAGCATCCCCTCAGCATGTTTCCCGTGCCCGCTCACCCAGGAGGGTGGGCATCTCCTTCGCCCCAGGCACCTCAGGCCCTGCCCCAGTTAGCCCTGCTGCCCTGAGTGAGGAGGCTATTGACCTCCTGCGATCCATCTCTGTTAGGCAGTCAACCATTGTGAATGCCATCCAGGGGCTGGCAGCCCATTTGGAACAAACAAATGCATTCCTGGAGGGCATTTACTCTGGCATGGCGGCCCAACAGAGATCAATCCAGGCTCTGGCCTCCTCCCTGATGGCAGCCATTCTCCCTGTTTCTAGCCTCCCCCCTCCAACTTCCTCTACCCAATCCCATTCCCCTCAACCCCAACCTATCCCAAGCACACGGGCAGACCAGCATGCACACAAGATAACAGGCAAACACAAGCACCACACATCATCCCACAGGCACTAACACAAACAATATCCAGATGCAGAAATACCAACATCCACTGCCTCCACTGTGTCCCCCTCCTCCTCCTCGTCCACCTCCGTCCCAGTTGCGTCTACACTCACACCTGCATGCACTACATTCTCATCCACTACCACCATCACGTCTATCACTACACGCCCCTCATTGGCAGTCACCACCCCCACATCCATTCACACGTCCCCTGTGTCCTCTCCCACTGTGTCTGTGCCCCCTCCTCCCAAAGTACACAAACGCAAGCACTCAGACACCCAACAGCCATCCACCTCACAACAGCATCCAGCCCATGTACCTGCACCCAAAATCAGCAGACAGACACCTACTACAACCACTTCCTCTTCCTCCACTCCCAAACCTTCACACTCTTCCTGCCCCAATGCCCCTAGGAAGCTTTTCCTCTCCACTGTAGATCTCTTCCCTACCACTCCCCCTCCCCCGTCCTTCACGTCGGGGCAGGGTTGTCAGAACCCAGGCAAGCACCTCAGCCACCCAGTCCACGGCCACAGTAGTGTCGACAGCTACTGCAGGTGGGAGAGGATCCCGGGCACCAGGCAGCAACACTGAAAGGGTGCCTGCACCAGCAGCGTCTAGGAAGGGCAAGGAGGCACCACCAGCTGCGACAGGGAAGGGCAAGGAAGCACCACCAACTGTGACAGGGAAGGGCAAGGAGACACCACCAGCAGCGTATAGGAAGGGCAAGGAGGCACTACCAGCTGCGACGGGGAAGGGCAAGGAGAAATCCTCGGCTGCTGACAAGAAGGGCAAGGGGCCTGCACCAGCAGGCAGGAAGGACAGGAGGCCTGGTGCTGGGACTCATTCAGAGCCCCACCACCAACCATAGTTGTTCAGGCGTTTGAGGCTGCAAGGGAAGGGCTGGAGCCTCCCCCCACCACTGCCAGCACTGCCACCAGCACCACTGCCAGCAGCAGCAGCCCCAGTGGACAGACATCCGAGGCTGCAGGGGATGGGCTGGAGCCTCCTCCCACCACTGCCAGCACCGCCACCAGCACCGCCGCCAGCACTGCCACCAGCACCACCGCCAGCACCGCCACTAGCACCACTGCCAGCAGCAGCAGCCCCAGTGTGCAGCCATCCAAGGTTGCAGGGGATGGCCTGGAGCCTCCCCCCACCACTGCCAGCACCGCCACCAGCACCACCGCCAGCACCAGCAGCCCCAGTGGGCAGCCATCCGAGGATGCAGGGGATGGGCTGTAGCCTCCCCCCACTACTGCCAGCCCCGACACTGCCACTGCCACCACTGAGCAGCCGTCACCTCCGGCAGACAGTGTGTAGTCCTGCATCCATGGGCTGTTGTGCGTCCTTGTCCCTGCAAATCCTGTGGGTCTGACACCTAGGTGAGAGACTGTGAACTTGCACTCCCCAGGATCTGCATCACAGGGCACAATACCCCCCTCCAGAACCAGTGGAAGAAGCCATCCACTCACCCCATTTTTCCCAGGATGAAGTGCACTGGGCACAATGCCCCCTCCGGAACCAGTGGAAGAAGCCATCCACTCACCCCATCCTTCCCAGGATGAAGCACACTGGGCACAATGCCCCCTCCAGAACCAGTGGAAGAAGCCATCCACTCACCCAATACGTCCCAGGATGAAGCTCACTAGGCACAATGCCCCCTCCAGAACCAGTGGAAGAAGCCATCCGCTAGAGAGACTGTGGCCTTGCACTCCTGTGGACCAAGAAGTGGGCATACCACCCACTTGAGAGACTGTGGCCTTGCACTCCCCAGGACCAAGCAGTGGGCAAACCACCCACTAGAGAGACTGTGGCCTTGCACTCCCCAGGACCCCGCAGGGGGCATGTTGCCCCCTCCAGGACCAGTGGTGTTGTACCATCTTCCGGTTGAGGTGCTCCCCATTCCCCATCCCCCTGAGGTGCCTGTTGCCCCTGCAGTGTTCTCTCTGTGTTTTTGCAGGAGTGAGGTGGGGCCTTGGCCTATGTGTTGTGGCCCTGTGGCCCACGGACATTGAGGACTGGGCAGTGTCCCTCCAGTTGTAAATATGTATATACGTTTGTATTTTGATGCACCTATTCATGTTATTTTATCGTATTACACTCACTTTCTTCAAATCTTTTTGTCCTTGCATTATTCCTGAGGGGTAAGGGGGAATATGTAATGTTAGTGCATCTGGTTGTGTGCATGGTGTTGGGGGTGTTGCATGTTGCGTGTGTGTGTGTAACTCCCTTTTTCCTCTCCCTTCCATTGTGTGCTAGGTGGCAGTACTCACCGTGGTCGTCTTCACCGGCGTTGTTCATAATGCAGCAGAAGGTAGACAAGCATCGGAAATATGTGCAGCTCGGGCTCCATGGTGTCGTGGATGTTCCCTGAGTCTCCACAGGTGAGTCCTTTGACTTCAGAGCTCCTTTTTCACCATGCTTTTGATGTTGTTGGTACCGCCCCGGAAAAGGTGGTGGATAGGTCGGTCGTAATAGTGTGGGCGGTACATTGTCTTCAGCCTGGCTGTTGGCGGTTACTGCCATGGTGCTTGTTGATTCCGCCCTGGCGGTCGGTGTGTTAAAGTGTCTGTCTGTCTGAGCTGTTTCCGCCGTGGTCATAATTCCATTTTGGTTACCGAGGCCTGTTGGCGGTATTACCGCCGCTTTATCACCGCCTGCCAGGGTTGTAATGAGGGCCTATGTTTTTTGTCAAACAATTCTTTAGTGTGAATTCGACTGGCAGCTACTTTGGCAGGCACTGTGGTTAAATCAACAATTTTGCCTTTGTTCATGTCCCTAATCCAGTCAGGAGAAATAGAACATCTGGGAAACCTTTTGGATAAAAAATACAAATGGACATAAAATGAGTGCCAGTATCGGTTGCACTCTTCATTGGGTGCTCCCTCAGTGGCAAAAATGTCTTGCATAAATGTGATGATGGAATCCATGTTTGGGTTAGCAGTGAAATCAAAATAAACCCATTTAGAAAAATAGTCTATAAGTACCATCATGTACCTCTGTGACAAAGGTAGCAAATGAAATGGCCATGCAAAGTCTAATGCACTTTTGTGCCATGCTTCTTCGGACTATGGCACTATGTGAAGCGGAGATTCATGCAACTTCCAGTGTTTGTCTAAAATCAAGCATGTGGTACAATCCCTAATGAACTTAGCATTTGGAGGTCCCATGGCTGGCCACAAACAAGGTTGCTTTAGAGTTTTACTACTGCTGCTAACACCGAAATGGCCTTTATGGGCTTCCTCAATGAGCACATTTCTAAGAGATGCTGGTGGCACACACAGATCTGCACATAACAACAGACCATTTACCAAGGAAAGATCCTCAGACACTTGTACATAAGGCTGTAAAGAAGCTTCTACATTCCTTTCCTTAGGTCACCCATTCTTTATGAAAAGGAAAGCTGCTGTCAAAATAAGATCTTTACTTGCAATCTCTAACCAAACATTGTGTGTAACTTTGACAGAATTTCCCAGAAAGTCATCAACTAGTTCAACAGCACATTCTTCCTCACATGCATCATTCAAAGTCTCATCCGGAACAGGCAGTCTAGGTAGGCAGTCCGCCTGAATGTTCTTCTTGCAACTTAGATAGCAACATTACCAGGCGCGTGGAGGCCTTTCTTGATCCATTACCATTGAGTAAATGCAACAATGGTTTGTGGTTCTTGTCCATGTCAAAATGTATGCCCCAAATAAAATGTTTAAACCTCTCAACAGCCCATGAGCAAGCCAATACCTCATGCTCAATCGTAAACTTCATCTGGCCAAAAATACTTGATACCTTTTTTCAGTAGATTTCATAAATGCATATGCATAACCTTTAACAAAACACGAATAGTACTCACTTAAACCCAGAAGGGACCTAAGGGTATCCTTATCCCTGGGTGGTTGTGTTATGTAGGCTCTCATTATTCTAATGAGACTACTGGATTTCGAGTGGCAGAATCGCCTGCAGTGTGGGAAACTGAGTCTAACCCACTACAGGTGACACCTGTCACTCCAATCCGGGTTCTGCTCCGGCTAACTAGCAGTGCCTCATCTCTACCCAAGGGCAGAGATGATTGTGCAGCTGAGCGCATGACATAACTGGTTTCTCAGGGAAGACGTGGTCACTCAGGTCTCATCCGTTTCTCTCAGTTACATTAGTCTCACATACAAAATGACAAGCAGAGGCAGTATATATTTCAATAATGCTTTAATAAAGCGACTTCATCTTAGATAACAAAGCGTGGACTGCAATAACTAGGACGATACAGCATGACAAGATTACAATTGTGACAAGGAGAGTAAAACATAAAAATAATGCTACCATATTGTCACGAGAGTCAACAGACTAATTCCTACCTAAGCTATGATAGAGCACAGCGTGTTAAGCTCTAATTCTGCCCTTCAGGTTCCCCTGGGAAGACATCATCCCTATACCTGAGCAAAGGCCTGAAGTCTGCAAAACAGCTGTAGCGAAGCATTCGGAAATCAGCATACAGTCGTGGTTCTCTGGCTGGAATCTCCCTCTAACGTGTAAGGGACAGGGAAGTGTTTTTATAATAAAACAGCTGATGTTCTGAGAAAATGTCCCTACATAAGGATGTGTATTTTCTGTGAATGTCAGAGACTAAACTTATACCACGTTCACCGGCATCCTATCTTACTGCAGCCTTGGAAGAAGCACAGAGTGAGCAAGAATGTCTTGTTTGAGAACAGAGTGCCGGCCTAGGCAAAAACAGCCAGCTAGAGAGAAAATAAAACAAGACAGTAAAAGTGGCTACTGTAATAATAATAAAGCAAAGCCGAATAAAATATATCTAGATTAAAGTGCACAGTGGCAGTTAAAATAACATGCATGGATCTATAACTAAAATGGCTACACAATACCCTCCCCTTGTCGGTTGAAGGTGGTTCAAAGCCGAAATATACATAAAAGCAACTAAGCTCAACCTAAGATATATATGTAAAAATGTAAATTATGACAAGTTAAAAGGACACATGAGCGTATAAAAGGACAATTTAAAACTGTTAACATGTGGCATAAAAGGGACTGAATTTCAAGAGTCAGAGTTATTTTTAGAATTTTTAATCGATTCCTGGACAAGGGAGGACAGGAAATCTTCCACTTCGGCAGGTGTTAAAGTTGGAAAAGCATCGCCAAGAAGGAACAAGGAGCAGTCGTGTTCCATAGCCTGAGCCTCAGCCAAAGCGGCATTGCGTGGTGTGCCCAATGATGAGTTAAGAGCCACATCCTCCAGGAAGGGCAACTCATAAGTAGCTTCCCGTAGCAAACGCACCCTCAACGCGCACGTCTGGTAATGAGCCCTCAGCGAGAACATCAACAGATCAGCGTTGAATAAAAGCAATCACTGCGTAGAAAGACAAACTTCCAGTACATGTTCCAAAGAGCACCAGAGGCACCGAAACACGGGCTGCACACAATGTAAAACCGGTCTAAATGACAGGGACCAGTCACACTCCAATTGCTCCACGAGTGTTGCTCCAAAATACTGCATCATCCGTTCACGACACAGCTGCACTGGTGGGAGCACTTTCGTTCCTCCTTGTTGCGGCGGGACAGCCATTGCGCATAAAAAATCGCAACAGCAAAACGTCAATTACTATAGCCAAAGTTGTTGGAAATCCCCCGAAAATACTGGAGAATATTGAGTGGATAGCCTATGGTATTAAACCGAATATGGAGGAGAAGGTGTGAACGAAACCAGAACCAACAGCCTTAAAGAAATTTGCGATTCCATTAGTACAAGTTCACAAGAGTGTTTCGGAAAGTTGGTACTTAAAAGGGACTGCATCTCTGCTGACGACCTTGCCACCTGAAGTGCATAGGTCTCGCGTGCAGATGTAAGCGCCACATGTTTTTGAAACAATAAAGCCTTGAGTCTGCTCAACTTGTCAAAATTTACATTAGAAGTAGCAATATGAGGCCAAATGTCTGCTACCTCTTTTATTTTAATGGGAGGAAAAAGTACGTTCCCGCAGCATGTAACAATCTTAGAGACCAAAACAACATAAACTATTCCGGCTCGCATCCCACAACAGTCTTCACCATTGAGGAGAACATAGCTGCCGTTTGAAAGCACCTGGAACGTAGGTCTAATCAAGGGGACTGGAACTCCCTTCAGATAACAAGCCAAGTTCACTGCAGATGCGTTACACGCCCCATTGAATGGCTGACAGAAGTCTCGCATTCATTACCGCTAAGAAAGACTTCTTTCATGCCACTGAGACATTTGTATGCGAAGGGTAGCTCCCACACCTCATGGATGTAACTATCTCCTAGCCTTTCATATCTGCCTACCAGAATGTGTTTTAAACAGGATGTGAATTGTAGTGTGGAAATAGGCAGATTAATGACCCCGTGTATTAACCACTCAGCAGATGGTATTTCAGCCACAGTAAAAGGCAACTTTTGTAATTTTTCGATGTTTAGTAGGACGTAAGTCACTTCTTTCTTAGCCATTAGTTGTTGTTGTCGTGTTAAATTAAAAGAAGAAAATATTTCCTTTACGCTGACATATTGCCAGGGAACGTGACCCACCTCCAGTGTTTGAAGTGTCCAACCCAACTGCATAATGGACCTTAGCTGACTCTGTCCGTGATGTAAGGAAGACATATCTGTTTGTATAATGTCTATGGCAGAAGAGACAATGTTATTTAAGGTGTATACCTGGTGGGACAGGGTATTAATCCCATTATCTACAACTAATGCCTTCTTTAAGTTTTCCTGGTCTATTTGCCTTAACCGGGCAGCAGCTTCTTGTTGTGAAAGCTTCCAAATTTCATTATATACTTCATATAAGAAGCGCTTTCTGTGTTGTTTTCTGGGGCCTAACAGGAAGTCCTGTAAGTCGGTGTTATTAGACAGGAGACTGAAATGTTCTCTAACCACGTCTAGTGAGGAAGTCTTTAACCATTGCTGGCAGAGTTTCCCTACACTGTATGTTGTTACTATACCTATATGTTCGGACAATATATAGCGAGGGTCCAGCCTACTAGTTCTAAAACCCCCTGTGGCGTTGATAAAACGTTTGTGACACCCATTGGTATCTATTGGCCACAATAACCACCCGCCAGGACGTGTCAGTGAAACATTAAATGTGCCATTCAGGAACCATACATCGAGCTGATCTTCAGTTGCATTATATATTTTTGGCAATTATAAAATTTTGCAGGGGCAGGTATACTGGGCATGTTCAATTCCTTAATCTTTGCTAAGCCTAAACAACTTGTTTGTTGTACAGTTTCATTAAAAAATATAATTTGAACTGGTATCAGGCATGCTCTAAATAAAGCTTCCTTCCCCCGTATTTGCCAATGTCTATTTCCTCACACACTTTTCAAGTCAATCGACTTTAGCCAATATTCATAGCCTTCTATAGTCAACCGGGAAACAAAGGAATCCGAATAAATACGTTTCGTATTTGTTAATAAAATGCGTAAATTTTGTGTTTGTGGCAATTTAAAATAATATGACTCAGCATAGTGCCCAGAAAAATATGTAAACTTTTCAGAATATGTTTTAGAACTCCCTTGTGGTGGAATCGGACAATGTTCCCATTGTGTATAATTGAAAACAGTCTTTGGGCTGCTTGCTCTTTGGATGAAATGGTGCCCATAGTAATTATAGCAAAACATATCACCATAATTCTCTTTAGACTGATAAACATCTTTGTTTTCAAATACAGTATAATACTGCAATTCAGTCATCCTAGAATCAACTGCTTTCACATCCCATTCATCAGAAACAACCCCGGGTATTATTACATCGTTCATTGAAAGTTTAAACACATGGTATTTGAATGACCTCTGTAGGGCTGCATATATGAAATGTTACTTTATCCCAAACAATCCCATCAGGAATTGGTATAGTGGAGATGTTCACAAAAGACAAGTCTCTGCGGACCTTGTGAGAAGAAAAGTGTGGTTTTAGGACCTCATCCACCAGTTCAACTGTTGATTTTTCAGGAAGAAAATGACCATTTATTAACAAAAAGAATGTGATGACAAACCCAATCCAAAGCAGTAAGGCTAGTACAGTCAATAAAAGCCACAGATAGTTCCATGGAAGAATGAAGTAAGTTACTTTAAGCCAATTTATCAGCTTACGTGGTTTTGATAGTTCAGGTGTCGAAGAGGCAAATGACTCCGAAAAGTCATCGTTGATGTCGGCAAAGTATCCAGAAGCAGTTTGTGCAAAAACTGGAGCCGTGTTTGTTGGTGGAGAATAAATAGCACCATCCGTCTGTGTAGAAGTTGTGTCAAATCGATCAGTAACTTTCATATTATTTGATGTCAGTGGAACTAATGCAAGATCATTTTCTACCCTCCCCAAGCTCGGAGAGGTATCAGGGTTGCTGCTTACAACTTGTAGAGGAACTTCTTGACCAGTAGTGAGAGGGATTCGGGAACTACTGGCTGTTCCTTTTGGTCGGCTGTGCAGGATCGGCCACATGGTGTAGTTTGACATTGTCGCTGGAAACAAAAAGATTTTCTCTGGCACCTGCCAAAGGTGGTAGAATGACAGTTCTGGTACCGTGTATTCCCAAGACTGGGACTGGTGCACGATACGAAGGACCAAATTCCTTTTTTACAGCAACTATTTCACATACTAGATCCCCCACTCTAGGAATCCAGCAGGTAGGAGTTACAGGTACATCCTTAATTCCTATGGAGGCAGCACTGGCAGAAGAGTTGTCGTCACGGAACTGTTGTAATTCCTGTAAGACAGTGACACGTTCATTTATGTCAAAAGGTGTTTCTGCCGCCTCCACGCAAGGACCATCAAGATCTCGAACATACATTTGAGTTCCAAACAGGCACTCATATGAAGTACGACCCCCCAGGGACCTTCTAGGCAGATTGTTAAGTGCTCTCTGGACTCCATACAAGTGATTAAGCCAACTACGACCTGTACCTAAGACTCTGGCTGTTAAGGATTGCTTTAAATCACAGTTTAATCGCTCCACTACACTATTTCCCTCAGGATGAAATGGAGACGTGTACTGGAGTTAGACCCCTAACAAAGCCATGGCATCATTGAAAGCCCTTGAGGTGAAAGCAGGGCCCTGATCCGAGTGGAAAGCCGCAAACTGCATATGTACCGATAAAGATTTGCAAATCTTTAATAACAGTCCGAGCGTCAGCCGAACGTTGTGGCCACACCCATAGAAATCTGGAGCAGGTGTCAACAGCAACTAGGATGTATTTGTATGCACTGTCCGGTGTTAGGGGACCGCAATGGTCCAAGTACACACATTGTAAAGGTTTGTTAGAAATTATGAGGCGTGTCTGCAGTGGGCGCTTAGCAGTGGAAACTTTTATTTGTTGGCAGATGTCACAACAAAGGACATACTGCTTGGCCTCCTTGTATAGGCCTAGCCACCAAAAACGTGCTTGTAGCAATGATATTGTAGCCGCCACATCAGAATGGGCAGACGCTGCCCCCTCATGCGCTGCTTTGATCAACTCTGGTCTTATATCTTTATTGGGAATTTCTCAAACCCCTACGCCTGGTATCTTAACTTCAGGGTTTAGGCAGCCTCCCATTGGGTAGGAGTATTTAGCAGGAAATGCTTTTGGATAGGGCGTACCATCAGCCATAGCTGTCTCGGCAACCCATATGTCTGCGTCCGGTTTCGCTCCTGAGCGGGTTACTGCAGCAACAGTGGCCATAGCAACTGCTGACTTTGCGGCTTCATCAGCCAGTGTATTCCCAGCCACGTGTATTCCAACGCGCTGGAGGCCAAGTGTATGTACTAAACGGATATTTGGTAACGTTTCCTTCAGATTCACTACTTTCCCCCACAGTAATCTGTGTTTAATGGTGTTGCCTTTAGAATCTCTGAACCCATTCTGGCGCCAATAATGCAGGTATTCATTGAAGGACTGAACACAATAGTACGAATCACAAACAATCAGCGTGTGCTGTGCAGGATCCGTATGTTCCAGTGCCATCACCAGAGCTTTCAGCTCTGCTAGTTGTGCTGTGCAATCCCCTAGGGTTTGCGTAAATGTATGTAGGGGACAACATTTATTATCCTCCATGTAGCCACTTATGACTGCGCAAGCAGCGGAGTATTGGTGTTTTGTGCCAACTGCAGGTTGTGCAGAGCCATCGGTGTACATGACTCTATGATATTGTTCAACAGGCAGTGTGTTTGCTGGAACTGGGTATTCTAGTTCGTAATGCAAAAATTCTTGATTTTGTGATTTTGGGTCAAAAATATAATCTACATCAGTGGCTGTCAAAGATGTGGCCCATTGGATCCAACGTGGATGTAATGCTTTTGCGTTAGGAACACTGGCTTTTGTGACAGCCTCTAGGACTGGGATTGGAGAAACGACGATAATGCGTTTGCCCTGGGCTAGAGGTCTTTCTTTAATGACAGCCATCTGAACATCACAGAGAATTTTCTCAGTGGGAGCAAAGCGTTGTTCTGCTGCTGAGTATAAATGTGATTTGTATGCTATCGGGACGGTCTCACCCTCATTAAAGGTTACATAGGTGAAACCAATGGCACCAGCAATTACTCTGATGACCAAGTGTGTTTTGTTGTCCCTTGTGTGTAGATGTTGTGCTGCAAGCATGTCTGTCTGCAGGTCTCTGAGAATGCGTGTGTGTTTGACTGTCCAAAATGTACTTGAAAAGTCAGGACGTATTAAGTCATATAAGGGTTTTGTAAGAATGTAAGTTCTGCCAAAATTTAGGAAACCCAATAGAGATTGGAGTTTTTTTAATCGCATTTGGAGGTTGTAACTGTGCCTACTTTTCTAAGAATTGTGGCACTAGGCTTGTCCCTTCACTCGATAGCTCATATCCCAGAAACAGGACACTGAAGAGGGCTACTTCTGTTTTTTTTAAGTTGAATTTGTAGCGAAATTCGTCAAATCCCACAACAATGCGGGCTCCCTGTCTTAAATGTTGTAGAAATTCATCATCCATAAGATAGATATCATCTACACAGGACAATGCTTCAGGGTCAATGTCGTGCAAAATTGCAGTCACACGAGCTGCGAACAGTCCTGGACTGTTTTTGTACCCCTGGGGTAAACAACAGAATTTTTTCTGTGAGCCCAGTGCGCTGAAACTTGTTAAGTCTCTACCCTCAGGTGCTATATTCTGCCAGAAGAAACCATTGGAAATATTCAGTGTTGTTTTGTATTTTTTGTGCACTATGTTGTTCATCAGTGCTGTGCTATGCGAGTTTTGTATAGCATATGTGCGTGTATGACTGTTTAAATGTCTGTAATCTAAGAAAATTCTGTAAGAATGGTCCGGTTTAGCTACTGGGAATAAAGGATTATTCATTGGGGAGACACAGGGTTTAATTACACCCTGGTACTCTAGTTGTGTGAGGATTTCTCTCACGGGTGTTTTTGCATCATGTTTTATCGGATACTGAGGTTGAGGTTCATTTTTAATAGGTATTACATGGTAGGGGGATTCTTTATCCCATCCTACATGGTTGCAATATAATGCGGGTGCCTGCACCAATGCCCAATCGATGGTGTAGGATTCTGCGAGTTCCTCTGGAACTAGGGGAGAGAAAGAAGGTTTAATAACCTCTTCCCCATATGGGCAAGTACGGACAAATACAGATGGCCAATCTTGTTCGGCCAACAAGATATCATATATATTTACCACGCAATCCCAAAAGATTGAGTTTATTGTGCGTTTAATGTCTCCTTCTAACTGTAGCATTACTTTATACACCCTATCAGGCGTGGAGACTCGTATGTCTGCAGTTTCTACTTGTAGAAAGTCATCAGTTGCTTTTACTTCCAGATGCTCTAGAAGACTCCGGCGAACTATTGTGACCTCTGCCGCGCTGTCTAGCAGCGCTAATGCCCACTTCCTGTTCTTCAAGAGGACCCTCTTCTTGAATGGCATGTCGTATTGCAATTATTGCAACTGCTGCCACCTTTTTCTTTTTAAATTGGAGTTTTTGTTGGAGAGGTTTCTCTTCCTTTTTAACAGAAACCTCTGATGAGTGTTATGATTCCTGTCTCGGTTTCACGTACTCTGTTCTTCGCTCTGATCGCCCACCTCTCTCACTGCGTTTTTCCAATGAGTCCTGAAAGGAACGAGATTGGAGTGTATCAGTATATTGATATCTATCAGGCGTTTTTATCTTATCTCTATTTCAGAGATTATATCTATTCTGTGGGATCTCCGTACGCGGAGATTCTCCCCTTTCTTTTTTAGGATTTTGTTGTTTTTTATCCCAACGTTTCTTGTTGCCCTCAGGAGCTTGCTTGGAAAAATCTTTATTAGATTTGCCCTGAAATTGTGGTTTAGTTGGTCTGGCCCCTAGACTATCTCGACCAATGCTAGAATAGGTCTCTGCGATAATCTTTGGCAGTTTGCGTTCCTGATCTTGTTGAGGAACATCACGGAGCCGCATGCGCACTGCTAGTGTGACTGCTTCCTCTTTAAGACTACTTAAAATAATTGAGGATACTGTGGCAAAATTGCCCATTAATTGCATCCCCAAGTCCAGGGCCGGGGCAGCCCTGTATTCATCTTGAATTTTCTTCAACACTTCAGGTAAATCGGCAAGTGTCGGTGTACCGTGTGCGGTAGTATAGAGCGCAGAAAATACCGTGGCCCAAGTATTACAGTTATCTACTGTGGGGACCATCCCAAATGGCAAGCACATTGTTAAAATTCTATGTTTATCCTGAGGTCCCGTATGGGGAAATACCGCTTCCAGTGCATTTATTTTTCGGGCTAACCAAAACGGAGTTTCCTCTCATTTGGTGGGTACTTTACCCATAGTTGAATGTACAGTTGCAGGGTTAATACCTTGTGTCACTGAATGTGGTTGCACTGGAGCAGCACGTGCTGGGTTTGTATTTAATGTTTGCATTTTAAACTGTACTAATCGTCTGTATATCGCTGTCAATTCAGTATATAAGTGACGAACCTCAGCTACTGCTAAATTTGCTACTGCAAGGTGAGTTGTATAAGTGGCCAATAAAGACCAGGTAGGACCATCCTTACTTAGAGGACCTAACCTAACTGGTAAGATCGCGCCATCAAGCCAATTATTATGTTCTTGATAAGATAGAGGTATTTCTAAATATGCATATGCCCTGTATTGTCCAGGTATGTTTGCAAGTGTATAGTGATGAAATGTGTTTGTGTGCCCACCAACTGCTGGAAATGTGACCCAAGAATAGAAAAGTGCTGTTCTATAAGCTGCATGGGCATCCACCACAAATGTTCCAGGACCCCCCGGGCCATTAGGCCCTTTGCTAATAAATGTGCAGTCAAGGGTTGTCTCATTTTTGACTGCAATTGCTACCTGTTGCGGATTCGCCATAATAGATGGTGAATTTGTTCAGAGAAGGCATGCCAAATAAGGGTTTTCCTTTTAGAATTCAAGCTTGAACAACCTCTAGCGTCAGATAGGGTGCCCTACTTAGCTGAGGAGGATATCCTCAATACCACGGACGTCTCCGTATATAGTACTGAGGTGTCTTTGTATATAATGAGACAGAGATACTCAGGAGGACCCGAAAATTAGAGCCTGACCAAACGTTGGCGGTGCCATGTCGTGTAGGTTGTCATTATTCTAGTGAGACTACTGGATTTCGGGTGGCAGAATCTCCTGAGGTGTGGGAGACTGAGTCTAACCCACTACAGGTGACATCTGTTGCTCCAATCCGGGTTCTGCTCCCGCTAACTAGCAGTGCCTCATCTCTACCCAGGGGCAGAGATGACTGGGCAGCCGAGCACATTACATAACTGGTTTCTCAGGGAAGCCGTGGTCACTCATCCATTTCTCTCAGTTACATTAGTCTCACATACAAAATGACAAACAGAGGGAGTATATATTTCAATAATGCTTTAATAAAGCGACTGCATCTTAGATAGCAAAGTGTGGACTGCAATAACCAGGACGATACAGCATGACAAGATTAAAATTGTGACAAGGAGACTAAACCATAAAAATAATGCTACCATATTGTCACGAGAGTCAACAGACTAATTCCTACCTGAGCTATGACAGAGCACAGCATGTTAAGCTCTAATTCTGCCCTTCAGATTCCCCTGGAAGACATCATCCCCCATAACTGAGCAAAGGCCAGAAGTCTGCAAAATAGCTGTAGCGAAGCATTCAGCAATCAGCATACAGTCGTGGTTCTCTGGCTGGAATCTCCCTCTAACGTGTAAGGGAAAGGGAAGTGTTTTTATAATAAAACAGCTGATGTTCTGAGAAAATGTACCTACGTAAGGATGTGTATTTTCTATGAATGTCAGATACTAAACTTATACCACGTTCACCGGCAACCTATCTTACTGCATCCTTGGAAGAAGCACAGAGTGAGCAAGAATGTCTTGTTTGAGAACAGAGTGCCGGCCTAGGCAAAAACAGTCAGATAGAGAGAAAATAAAACAATACCGTAAAAGTGGCTACTGTAACAATAATAAATCAAAGCCAAATAAAATATATCTAGGTTAAAGTGCACAGCGGCAGGCCTCGTATGTTAAAATAACGTGCATGGAGCTATAACTAAAATGGCTACACAACAGTTGCACCTCCTCAATAGTTTGATGAGTGAAATAATTGATGAAATTCCCTTGGGACTAATGGTATGCCCCAAACAATCAAAGTTCTGTGCAAGCAATTTACACTTATCAGTGAGAAGTGTAATGCTAAACTCCTTAAACCTTGTAAAAACTGTGGATAATTTCTGGTTATGCTCAGCCAGTGTCCTTGCAAAGATGAGAACATTGTCCTGGAAAGCCTGCACACCCACAATGCCCTCCGAAACGGTACCCATCAATCTTTGAAAGACGCTAACCCTCTGACACCATCCCAAAGGGTAACCTTGCAAATTTCCATGCACTAAAAGGGGTAACAAAAGTTTTTTTTTTTGTTTGAAGCATAGTACAAAGGGATCTGATGGTACACAGATTTCAGATCCAATAGGGAAAAGATCTTTGCACCACCAATGTTTGCTAACAACTCATGAACTTTAGGCAGTGGGATGCATTCTACAACAAAGTTTTTGTTAAGACTGACTAAGTCAGCACATACCTTGAAGTTGTCATCTTTCTTGCAAACTATAGCTATGGGACTCACAAACTCAGAAGAACCTGCACTGTTAATGATGTCATCCTTAACCATCTGTTCAAGCAGATTCTTCAATTCAGCTCTTACACGCAACAGTACCGGTCAAACTTTATGAGTGACCAGAACAGCATTCTTTTTTAATTTGACTGAATGCACATAGTTCTTTATGCACCAAATACTGGGGGTCATTCTGACCCTGGCGGTAAAAGGCAGTTACCGCCGGTCAGAAGACCGCCATAACACCGCTGCAGCCGCGGTAACCTGACCCACAACTGCCAAACCGCCAAAAACCCAACCTCCACTGAAGGCCGCCACATCAGCGGTCAGTGATAAACTGGAGATGACCAAACCTCCACCGTCACGCCAACAGAAATACGCCCATGCCATTACGACCCACAAATCCACGCCGCGGTCTTTCAACCGCGGTATCCCATTGGCGGTACACACCGCCGCGGTCAAAATACACACACCTTTACAAAACACAGCCACATTGGATAATTCAAAATACACACACCTGATACACATACAAACACCACTCCCACACAATCAATACGATATAAAACACACACCCACATCACCCACAAACCCCCACAAATCCAAATTCAGAGACAAGGCGCAATACACAGAGAGAGAGCACAGGGAACGCAAACCACAACACACACAGGAACCCAACATCATCCCCCACTCTACATCTACGCACAAAACACCACACACCACTACACTCATCACCACAAACACCACCCCACACCTCATCCACACCACCCCATGGCACCCAAAGACACCCCAGGTTCTCGGACCAAGAACTCAGGGTCATGGTGGAGGAAATAATTAAGGTAGAGCCCCAGCTCTTCGGCACACAGGTGCAGCACACCACAATAGCCAGGAAGGCGGAGCTATGGAAAAGGATCATCGACAGGGTCAACGCTGTAGGACAGCATCCCAGAAATCGGGAAGACATCCGAAAGCGCTGGAACGACCTACGGGGGAAGGTGCGGGCGATGGTGTCAAGACACAACATTGCTGTGCAGAAGACTGGCGGCGGACCCCCACCCACTCCACCCGAATTCACAGCATGGGAGCAAGAGGTCTTGAACATCCTGCATCCTGAGGGCCTCGCTGGAGTAGGCGGAGGAATGGACTCTGGTAAGTCTAATCTCAACTACTTCCCCCCCCCAACCACCAGCATGCCAACCCCCACCCTCACCCCCAAACCCCCAGCACATATCCTCCCTGCTAATGTCTCACCAACACAACCCACCCAAACCAACACCAACCCCTGAATGCCAACACAAACCATGGACACCCATCACCTAAGCATGACCACTGCACATACCCATCCCCCCCACCCCCCAAACCACCCTCACAACTCCTCCCACAAGGGAATGCCAGCACTGGGGGACAAGGGCACCCACAATTCGCACGCCATGACACACACAGAAGCAATAACCATACTCTTTTACCCCTGCAGGGCCCGAACGCCAACACACCGGCCCGGAGGGTCCAGAAATGTCCATCCCACCCCCAGAACAGGCCCCCAGTGATGACAGCAGCTCTGTCGACCTAGAACCTGATGACCAGCCCGGACCATCGGGGACCTCTGGACAGTCGGTTCCCCTCAGGCAGCCACAGGCCACAGCAGACCTACCCCCCTCTGGAAACCCCAGCACAGCACCCACCCAGCGGGCCCATGCCTCTGTCTCCAGGACAGGTCAAGCAGCGGTGTGTCTACCACTACAGGGCACCCAGGGCAACCCACCACCCCAACAACAACAGGGACCTGGGGGCAGTGGTAGTGGGCACACCGTCCAGGGGACAGAGGCCCAGGAACAAAGGGGAATTGGGAGGGCTGCTGTGCGACAGAGGGAGGACAGGCCTAGGGAACCCACTGTCCAAGAGGCCCTCACCACCATCATGGGAGCGTACCACCACTCCCAAGAGACGATGGCGACGGTCCTGGCCAGGTTCCAGGAGATCCAGGCCATGCAGGAGGGCCAGTACATGGGGTTCCGGGAAGAACTGCGCAGCATCAGTTCCGCAATGGGTACAATCGTGGTGGCACTCAACCAGATTGTCACCACATTGCGGGACCATGTGGCCCCCCAAAGGGCCCCTGCCACTAGCATGAAGGAAGAACAGCCCACCACCTCTGCCGGCGCTATTGGTCAGGAGGCCCCGACACAACAGCAACGGCCCACCCGGACCCCACCCCCTGCAGAACATGAACCACCCCGCAAGAAAGGCCTGAGATCGAGGAAGAAGACAGAGTAGGATGTCAAGACCCCCGCCATGCACGGATCCCCCCGGATGTCATCCCACTGTCCCACTTGTTCACCCTGTCCAACCTTGAACTGCCCCTGCTCCACCTTCCACAGGCATATGGACAATGCACCTGTGCGAACGTGAGTCTGGACTCTGCCATGGACATGCCTCCACCATCACCCATCACCCTTTTTGAACTATACACCAATTTTTGCACTTCAATAAACACAATTATTGCACAAAAACCATCTGGAGTCTGCTATTCATTTTTTTAAACCAAATGTATTCGATATAATCAACCAAAAATGTCCAAATACATTGTGATGACAACATACCAGTGTCACACAGCGGTAGTCCATGGGGAAATAAACCAGAGGGCACTCCGTGGGGACCACATCACTGAAATAGGAAGGCAAATTCACAACTAAGTTACCATACATTGGGGTGAAAGGTCAGACAGTAGAGAGCCAGTACTGTTACAGATATAATAAAATGCAGGAGTAGATTCTTACCTGTGTGTTACTGGAAATACTGCAGTATCACTCTGTCCCTGTTGTCTGTGTCGTCCTCTTCGTCTTCCTCCTCTTCACTCTCCGCAGGCTCCACAGCGGCCACAACACCACCATCTGGACCATCCTCCTGCAGGAAAGGCACCTGGCGTCGCAAAGCCACATTGTGAAGCATGCAGCAGGCCACGATGATATGACACACCTTCTTTGGTGAGTACATTAGGGATCCACCTGTCATATGCAGGCACCTAACCTGGCCTTCAGGAGGCCGAAGGTCCGCTCGATCACCCTCCTAGTACGCCCATGGGCCTCATTGTACCGTTCCTCTGCCCTTGCCCTGGGATTCCTCACTGGGGTCAAAAGCCAAGGCAGGTTGGGGTAACCAGAGTCACCAATTAGCCACACACGCTGTCTCTGTAGCTGTTCCATCACATAAGGAATGCTGCTATTTCGCATGACGTACGCGTCATGCACTGACCCTGGGAACTTGGCATTTACATGGGAGATGTACTGGTCAGCCAAACAGACCACCTGGACATTCATCGAATGATAACTTTTTCGGTTCCTGTACACCTGTTCATTGTCTTTTGGGGGGACCAAAGCCACATGGGTACCATCAATGGCACCAATGATATTGGGAATGTGTCCAAGGGCATAGAAATCAGCCTTCACTGTAGGCAAGTCACCCACCTCAGGGAAAATGATGTAGCTCCGCATGTATTTCATCAGGGCAGACAACACTCTGGACAACACCCTTGAAAACATAGGCTGAGACATCCCAGATGAAATGGCCACTGTAGTTTGAAATGATCCACTAGCCAAAAAATGGAGTACTGACAGCACCTGCACTAGAGGCGGAATCCCTGTGGGTTGGCGGATGGGTGACATCAGGTCTGGCTCCAGCTGGGCACACAGTTCCTGTATAGTGGCACTGTTGAGTCTGTAGGTGAGTATGACATGTCGTTCTTCCATTGTCGACAGGTCCACCAACGGTCTGTACACGGGAACATTCCTCCGTCTCCTCGCAAGTCCCAGCGGACGGTGCCTAGGAAGGACAACATGGAGCACAGAGTCAATCGACCCACAGGTAAGTTCCCACAGCCTGCACAGTACACGAATCTCTCTGGATTGAATAGCTTGTATGAGTGTCGATGCAAGGCCTAGCCATGTGTGACGCAGTAGGAATTAAGCCATGTGGGCCCTTGAAATGGCGGCTGCCTGACCTGTGAAGTGTGACAATGTGAAGTGAGGTAATTGCGCTGGCGTGGCACGCCGTGTCGGTAGGCGGTCGAAGACCGCGGCGCAAAGCAGCATTGGTTAACATTGAACCCTATGGGTTTCAGGAGCCAATGATGATGTGCGCCGGCGGTCGAGGTACACCCCGCCGCGGTACGCACCGCCGCGGGCGTGACCGCCATTTTCTCTCTGCTTAATCACACGAGACCTGAGCATCCACAGGAGAGGACCTATACTGCAAGTGCTGCTGTGACCTCGGTCTGGAAGTGACAATGGCTGCTGCGACTGGGGAAAGGGCCCCCGCCTTCAGTTCCGAAGAGTTGGAGAAGCTCGTGGACGGCGTCCTCCGTCAGTATGCGCTACTCTACGGTCCTCCAGACCAACAGGTGAGTACACGGGGGCCAATGCATAGTGGGCAATGCCTGTGATGAGTGGGGTGGATGTACGATGAAGGGGAGGGGAGCGAATTACGAATGCATGGCACGACAGATGAGAGCATGTGCCACCTGGCAAGTTTGGGGAGGGGGGGCCACTCACATCGAGCATGCAGAAAAGTGATGATGTTTCTTTTCCCCCCCTGTACATGTCACATAGGTCAGCGCCCATCAAAAGATCGATATTTGGCGTGCCATCGCCAAGGACGTCCGGGCCCTGGGGGTCCACAACAGACGGGGCACCCACTGCCGCAAGAGGTGGGAGGACATCCGCCGCGGGAGCAGGAAGACCGCCGAGGCTCTGCTGGGGATGGCCTCCCAACCTAGGAGGGGTGCCAGTCGTACCTTGACCCCCCTGATGTCCCGGATCCTGGCGGTGGCCTACCCCGATTTGGATGGGCACTTGAGGACATCACAGCAGACACAAGGGGGTGAGTACCAGCACATTCAGCTATATTTGCGCGCAGTGGAGGTGCCTGGGTGGGGGAGGAGGGCTGTGGGTATCCCTAGGCCAGGGCGATTTCTGTAGGCTAGGCCCCTCCGTGAGGTATGGTCCTGTGCCCCGCCCCCCACCTCTGTAGGGTGCCTAGTAACGCTATTCATGGACCTGTGTATTCTGTGTGGGCAGTTGTCGCCCATAGGCTTGTAGGGCATGTCCCAGGGAATGAGTAGTGTACCCCAAGTGCGCAGCGTAGTGCAGGGGGCTTCTGTGTCTGTCCTCTCCGCCAACGGTGTCCCCAATGCATGCACTCAACTTGTCTTTATTTCTCAATCCCTCCCCCCCCCCCCCATTTTCTTTGTTTTTCGGTGAATGTGTGCATTAGCATCATCTGGCATCGGCGCAAGAGGGAGCTGCATCTCACATGGCCCCGGAGGGCCATGCAACGGACTCCGACATGACCAGTGAGACGGAGGGCGAGGGGGGCTCCACCACGGGGACCCGTGCAGACGTCAGTGACACCGACACGTCCTCGGATGGGAGCTCCCTCGCGGTGGCGGCAACATCCGTGCCCACCGATACTACAGGTACAGCCGCCACCCAGTGCACCAGCTCCGCCCTCCCAGCAGCCCCGCGGCCTTCGGCCCGTGCCCGCACGGCCAGGAAGGCGGCCATCTCCTTCGCCCCAGGCACCTCAGGCCCTGCCCCAGTCACCCCTGCTGCCCTCAGTGAGGAGGTCATTGACCTCCTGAGGACCATCATTGTTGGGCAGTCTACCCTTTTGAATGCCATCCAGGGTGTGGAGAGGGAGGTGCATCAAAGCAATGCATACCTGGAGGGCCTTCATTCGGGTCAGGCTGCCCATCAGCGATCGTTCAACGCTCTGGCCTCAGCACTGACGGCAGAAATTGTCCCTGTCTCCAGCCTCCTTCTTCTAACTCCCTCCACCCAGTCCCACTCCCCTGATCCTCTGCCTATCCCATCCACACCTACAGACCAGCCTGCACACACCTCAACACCCAAGGGAAGCTCATCCAGACATAAGCACCACAGAACACACAAGCATTCACACAAGCAACATACAGATGCAGACATGCCAACAGCCACTACCTCCTCTGTGTCCCCCACCTCCTCATCTCCCTCCTCCCTCCCTGTGACGTCTACACTCACACCTGCATGCACACCACCATCAGCCAGTACACCCATCACCAGCACACCCTCCACACCAGTCCGCACACGTGCAGTCACCACCCCCACTGCCATGTACACGTCCCCTGTGTCCTCTCCCAGTGTGTCTGTCACCCCCGCTTCCAAACCACACAAACGCAGGCAGGCACCCAACCAACAGCCATCCACCTCACGTCAGCCTCCAGCCCAAGCACCTGCACCCAAAGACACCAGACTTGACTCTCCTACAACCACATCCTCTTCCTCCACTCCCATACCCACTCCAGCTACCCTTCTCATGGCTCCTAAAAAACTAATCCACTATAAACTGGACCTCTTTTCCTCACCTGACCCATCCCCTCCATCTCGTAAGAGTTCCAAAAACACCTCAGCCACCACCAGCCCAGCAGCTCCCAAGAACGTCGTGGCTGGTTTTTGGAGTCCGCCCTTTCCTTGTACAGGGACATCGGCCAGCAGCAAAGGCACAGCCAGCCCCCCCCCCTGGGAAGAGGAGCAAAAAACTGAAGGGCAGGCGCGACAGGCCTGATACGCCTACCCCCAAGGAGGGTAGCCTTGCACCGTCACCTGCCACATCGGGTAAGGGAGCCAAGGGCCACGGAGAGTCTGCCAAGGAGGGCAAGGGCAGCAAAGCGCAAAAGGCAGGGAGCAGCCGACCTGGCCATGAGGGCCCCACCAGCCCCATTCCGGGGGTATCGGAGGAGAACCAGGGCCCCAGGACTCCATCACAGGAGGGCCCCGCCAAGACAGGCACCGCTGAACAGGTCCCCGCCGTGAGAAGCACCGCTGAACAGGTCCCCGCCGTGAGGAGCACCGCTGAACAGGGTCCCGCCCTGAGGAGCACCGCTGAACAGGGCCCCGCCGTGAGAAGCACCGCTGAACAGGTCCCCGCCGTGAGAAGCACAGCTGAACAGGTCCCCGCCGTGAGGAGCACCGCTGAACAGGGCCCCGCCGTGAGAAGCACCGCTGAACAGGGCCCCGCCAAGACAGGCACCGCTGAACAGGGCCTCGCCGTGAGAAGCACCGCTGAACAGGTCCCCGCCGTGAGAAGCACCGCTGAACAGGTCCCCGCCGTGAGGAGCACCGCTGAACAGGTCCCCGCCGTGAGAAGCACCGCTGAACAGGGCCCCGCCGTGAGGAGCACCGCTGAACAGGTCCCCGCCATGAGAAGCACCGCTGAACAGGTCCCTGCCGTGAGGAGCACCGCTGAACAGGGCCCCGCCGAGAGAAGCACCGCTGAACAGGGCCCCGCCAAGACAGGCACCGCTGAACAGGGCCCCGCCGTGAGGAGCACCGCTGAACAGGGCCCCGCCGTGAGAAGCACCGCTGAACAGGTCCCCGCCGTGAGAAGCACCGCTGAACAGGGCCCCGCCAAGACAGGCACCGCTGAACAGGCCCCCGCCGTGAGAAGCACCGCTGAACAGGGCCCGCCAAGACAGGCACCGCTGAACAGGGCCCTCCTGTCAAGCACCGCTCCGCTGGGCCCTCCTGTCAAGCACCGCTCCGCTGGGGCCTCCTGTCAAGCACCGCTCCGCTGGGCCCTCATCTCAAGCACCACTCCGCTGGGCCCTCCTGTCAAGCACCGCTCCGCTGGGCCCTCATCTCAAGCACCGCCCCGCTGGGCCCTCCTGTCAAGCACCGCTCCGCTGGGGCCTCCTGTCAAGCACCGCTCCGCTGGGCCCTCATCTCAAGCACCGCTCCGCTGGGCCCTCCTGTCAAGCACCGCACCGCTGGGGCCTCCTGTCAAGCACCGCTCCGCTGGGCCCTCATCTCAAGCACCGCTCCGCTGGGCCCTCATCTCAAGCACCGCTCCGCTGGGCCCTCATGTCAAGCACCGCTGGCCCATTGGCAGGCCCGGTTCTGTGTCGGGCAGGGCGTCACGAGGCACTCTGCCCACCATGCCTCCTCCATGACCAGTGGACTCTGTAATCCACCTGATGGACTGTGGCTTTGCACCCCCCAGGATGGCACAGTGGGCAATCCACCCACTGTAGAGACTTGAGAGACTGTGGCTTTGCACTCCCCAGGATGGCACAGTGGGCATGAGGCCCTTCGTGGATCTGGCGTCGTGGACTCATGTGGCTGAGGTGCCCCCCCTTCCCTTCCCCCTGAGGTGCCAGTATTTTATTTTTGTGATGCCCCAGCAGTGTTCTCTCCAATGGACTCGATCTCGTGTGTGGGCTTTGCCCATGTGTTGCTGCACATTGGCCCACGGACATTTGGACTTTGCAAAACTGTGCCGGACTTTTGCTACTTGTAAATATATAGTTCTAGATGTGTAATAATTCTTTATATATTGCTAAGTTCGCTATACTTAATTATTGATATAATATAGTTCTATTTTTACAATCATTGCCTTTAAGCTTTGCATTTTTGTTTTGTGGGTTTGGGGGTGTCACTCTGACTTTTCAATCTGCATTAGTGTGTAGGTATTTCGGTGGGGGTGAGGGTGGGTGTGTGGCGTATGTGTGTGCCCGTAACCTTTCCTCCTCCCCCCTCCCCTGTGTCATAGGTGCAGTACTCACCGTTGTCGTCTGCGGCGACGTTCGTGATCCTGGAAGAAGAGCAGGAAGGCAATGGCTGGGAGGATGTGGAGTTCCGGTTCCATGCTGTCCCGATTCCGCGTGGAGTGTGTCGAGGTGAGCGTTTTCCATTGGAAATGTCTGTTTCCGCCGTGTTTTTATCGGCGGGGCTCCCGCCCCGGAAAAGGTGGTGGATTGGTGAGTCGTGATAGGGTGGGCGGTACATTGTCTGCCGCCTGGCTGTTGGCGGTGACCGCCGCGCTGTTTGTTTGTGCCGCCGTGGCGGTCGGAGTGTTAAAGCGGCGGCCTGTGTTGGCGGTTCCCGCCAGGGTCAGAATTCCATTTTTTGGACCGCCAGCCTGTTGGCGGGTTGGCCGCCGCTTTAACACTTACCGCCAGGGTCAGAATGACCCCCACTGTCTTTAAATATTTCTGGATACATTTTGAGAATCTCTTCCAAGGACATATGATCATGTACCTGAACCAGCAAAATGGGTACATCCAAAAATCTCACAGGTGCATCTGCACCTGGAACTAGCACAAGACCTAATCTGGCCAGGTTCTGCTATCCGACAATGTAGCCCATCATATCTATGTCCTGTTCCCCATATCCCTTGGGATGGACATCAGTTTTTTGTTTTATTTACATTTGCTTTCCAATGTGCATTAAGTAATGTGTCTGAAATAACTGTAATGGGCACACCTAAATCACATATCATAACACTGGTGAGTGTATAAATGACCTGGCAAACACGGACTTTAACTTTACCATCCATTACTCTGGGTCACCTCCAGTACACTGGTTCATCTCCAGGTTCAGCACCAAACTTGAAAAATCCAATTAACTTGTATTATCCAACAGTTCAATGCTATGGATTTTCATTGCATTCTTCCCCATCTTGCACACACTGTGAAAATGTCCTAGTTGTTTGCATTTAGTATGTTTACCCACAGCAGGACAATGTGTAAAATTGTCTAAATGTGATCTGGAACCACACCTGAAACAGAACTGATTCATTTTTTTAACACCAGAGTTTACATTTTTGTCTTTCACACAAACAAAATCTATATGTTTAGAATTTCCTACAACATCCACAGATACTGAAGAAGGAAATAATGCTCTTCTGAGCCATCATATGAGTGGATACAATGGAGTGCTCAATACTCTTATCCAAATCAAGTACTTCACTCAACGCCGGATCCCTGCAGCTATGAAGTATTTTTTGGATTTTCTTAGAAAACCAACTGTAGACAAACTGATTACGTAGATAGGCATCTAAAGAGGCCCCAAAATTGAGGTTAGCTGCCAACAACATTAGTTCAGATGTAAATTCTTTAACTGATTCATCCAGTGACTGTTTCTTTTTAGAGAAGTTGAATCTTTCAAATAGCACACTAAGTTCCTCAGAAAACTTGTGGTGGATTTAAGTTACTGCTTCAGAAAATTCATCCCAATCTCCCGCCTCTCCTGCTGATGCTACAGCTTTAGTTAGATTATCAAAACCTTAGTGGCCTTCCTGACCAAGATGGCTGAACAATATAGCAGCTTTGTGCTTTGGCTCCCATAGCAACAAGATAATTCTCAAAAGACCTAAACCACATTCGCCATTTGACTGATGATTTTCTGGGTGCTGAAGAAATTAAGTATTATGTGCCAAATTAGTTGCAGACATAGATGCCATAGTATTAACTACTTGTGCTAGCGTGCCTGGTCCTTAGTAAGTAAACTTACAAGGGGACGCGTATAGGTCGATGAACCTTTTGATTTGCATGGAGTATCCTAGCTATGGTGTAACCAATGTGCATCAATAATCAATACACAATAAGTAATCAATAAGCAAAACATTAATCATCTATGAATAGTGTCAACATCTCATGAATAACCACAACTCAATCATAAGTTTTATCAATTTTATTTCCCTATTACTTACAATACTAGGTCATAAGGTTAATTCAAACTTTTATTCAATTCACTCAAGATTAATTATTAGTGACCACCAGTAAAATAACCTAATCAGAACTTCAGAAAACATGCGTTCTAATGCCTTAACATAAGCCAATAAAGAAGAATATGCTAACATGAATAGCAGAGTTCAGCAAATCAGTCCATCAATCATTTGTCACTGTATACATCAAAGTCTTAGAATAGGAAACCTAAATAACCCAGATTAGCATTAGCATGTGTGACTTCTTGCGAAAAACAGTTTGGAACATGAATTTGGAAAAACATCCAGCTAGAAGAAAAAACTATAAAACAGCGCAGTTGGTACCTAGCAAGAAAAGGCACAAAATGTCAATCATTCACATTGTCATAGTTACTTATCCACGGTATGGATCAGCAACAAAGTCAGTCTTCGTCTTCAGGTCATCAATCGATCAGCAACGCATCAACCTCTCAAGAGCATGAGCCCAATGACAGTATCTCAAATCTCTTCTCCCCCAGTATCACATCAATTTCGGAATAAGTTCTCTCCCCGATCAGTTCTCTAACATCTCCCCAACAGTTCTGAAGTTTTTTCCCCCTTGTCATGACATTATATTAAAGTCACCCAGCCTATCCCCCAAAACCTGATTGGTCGATTAATCACCGTATGTGACACTAGCCAATGACTTTTATTTTACAAATCTATGAACTCTAATATTTCGCCGTTCTCAGGGTGTCGATTGGTTCACTGTACGATGTCCTGATCATCCGGCTCATCAGGTATCGAAAATGTTGCATCTTCTTCTCCAGTCAGTGTCTCTATTGTTTGAGTCCTGGGAAAGTACATCTCGTCTGCTTTACACCGGGTTTGATACAAATTTGATTCCCTCATCTCCTGTCTGTTGGTTCACTGCAGAATATTCTAGCTAAGCAGATTTTTTTAACATAAGTGGTCAGGGTCAGTTCAACGCATCAGCTTTTCTACATTGCACGATTAGTCAGCTTCTGCATGAGGCCTGGCAAAACTAGGTCACAACTTCGGCTAAGTTAACTCTACAATATAATGCAAAACATACGTTATATAAATCATTATGACATATTACTACATTTTTATTATGCATTTTCAATATTTCATGCATTTTTTATAATTTTAGTATAACTCATGTGAGTTGGCAGCCACTCTTCGTGGGCACATTTTCAAACGTGCACATTATTTCTCTACATTAATTTTCTCTACATAGTATTTCTATTATTCAAAATGCATAAACATTCATTAATAATTTTAATTAACATATCTGCTTCAACACTTGTTATATTTCTAAACTTGCCCAGAATATGCCATAACCACAGTTAAGATGCCTTGAGTCAACCTTTCCTAACAGTGAGTCAGTAGTCAAATACTTTACTTATGCAGAGAGCGTTGCTGAAGAGACACAGCAAAACGGTGTGTCTGTCAGAGAACCGTGTCTTGAATATGTCGTTTATTATGTTGAAAATAATAATTTTTAATCTTCCGACATCCACAATGGCCGCTGTAGTGTTGACACAGGAAGTGGGCAACACCACTTCCACAGAATCGGAAGTGAGCGTGGGGAAAAGACCCCCCTGACGGAGGTGCAAGATGGATCGCAGCAGGAGGACGCAAGGGAGGGTATAAATAAAAGTGGGAAGGCGGGAACGGGGATCGCGCGGGTAGAGTTTGAAAATAAAGGCTGCAATCCAGCACCTGAGTCCGGGTCGTTATTTCATGCTCAGCGCGCCAACGACCCGACTCGACAGCCGCCACAACGAGTAATGACGCTTGTTGCCAATAACTAGGCAACCGTCAAAACGCTGGGCCACAAGTATCCGTGTGCCATCACGCGCTGGTGCAGAAATGAGCCAACACAAGGAAATGCCCAAAGCAATTCAACCTACAACAAGGCTCCAATACAACGTTCAAATTAGGCTGTGAATCCAGACCAGGTGCTAAAAAACTGCACTCCACAACACGTCTACAACTCAGCATTTCCGTTGGGCAGCAAAGACAGAGCAGGCACTGAAACACCGCACAGCTGGCCGGGAAGACTGTGGGCTCTTAAATAGTTAGTCCAGCCAAGGAAATATGGAACCATAAAAGTTAAATCACTTGTCACCAAATGTTGCAATTCATATTTATAAAGAAGTCTTCAATAAACAGAAAATGGGTTCTGAAGCAAATTGTTTATTTCAGTCCGAAGGGCTGAGCCCACAAGTGCACCTTGCACTCAGCCAGTCTGTAAAAACTGACTTAACCGATGCCCAGATAACACCAGTACAGCTCCTACATGTTTAAAACAGAACATGTAATGTTACATGTTATGCAAGCACAAGAATACATTAATATATATGAAATAAACAATTAGAAACTGGAACCATGCACACGCCAAGGCAGGATCGAGAAAGGCACACATCATAACAAGCAAAGGCAGGCTCGAGAGCAGCGTGCATGAACAGCGGCTCATTCCTAAGTACATATACTTACAGTTACAACACTCAGCGCATGTCAGAGCTTAAACTAATGCATGACTTGATGGATGATTGAGTGCAGGGACATAAATGAAATCTTTACAGTCCTAATTAGCCAAATCAGCCCTCATGCCTCTTTATGAAGCCCTAGAGTGGCGTGCTGGAGAGACCTCAGCACGACCATCAAGGAATGCTGAGAAATGTGTTGACTCTAAGAAACTAATGTAAGACTTAAAGAGATGATTGAGTGTGGGAAAATGCGTCATCCTTACAGTCATAATTAGCCTAGCAAGCCCATATGTTACCTTATGTTATATTTTGTCAGCACAGAATGGAAAAAAGGTCTCAAAGTAGTGCACTACGAGAGGGGAGCAGTGCATTAAAATAGAACTCATAAAATCAGTAGATCCTCCTTTTGTAGGTGTTCCTAAAGTTACAATGAGGCAACTCCACATGCAGTCCACTAGGGCAGTCCTATGCCCTGCACAAATGCTTTAATGTTCACGATCCGAGATCCAGTGTTCTTTGTATGAATACTGTATACCAATGAACCTATTTAGATACACACTCAAAGACAATGTGACCATTAAAACGATATGGAATCCAACACAAGGGGACCAGTATCCAACCTTTATGAAGATTCACACAGACGTGAGGACTTCTCTGTTTTAATCTGTCAAATAGTCATCACAAATCCAAATGGGATCCTGTATATCTAAGGTAAAGTTGTCCAAAGAATGTCATCATTCAAACCCTTGTTATAGTTTTGTATTCTGAATACCTATGGCTGTTCCTTCACACACAAAATTTGGGGTACATCACATACGTTTAATGTATTGTTGGTTTGTCTGATACCCTCCAAAAAACAAATCATTTGCTGTGTGTCCTTTATCCAAAAAGTGTTTGGTCAGCTTGGTGGAAGTTTGTTTACATCGAATGGTACTGCGATGCTCTGTGATATGTATCCTGATTTTGCAAGTAGTCATTCCCACATACTGGAGGTTACAAGGGTAGGTGACCAGATAGATAAGTCTATTTCTGTTACAATTTATGTGTTGTCAGAGTTCCCGCTGGGAGTCCTAAATCCACAAGAGTAGTATGTCTAGTGTGTGCCCAGACCCGACATGCACCGCATGGGAAGTGTCCCTTAACAGACGGTAGGTCCCACAATGTATCTTGTCTTGGGGATGGGAAGTTAATTGGTATTGTATGTGCTAGCTGGTCTATGAGGTTCTGGCTTCGTTTAAGGTATATAAGGAATAGTTTCATACCTGTAGCTTCTGTTCTCTCGTAGGAGAATTTCCATGATGTCATAAGCACTGAATAGTCCCGCCCACATGTGGGGACCTCGGAGCAGTTCTTTAAAGCATCTTCTTGAGTGGAGATTTTTGACTTTTTTTCAGGAAGGCATGAAAAGACACTTAAGAAAAATAGACAGATAATGCAGCCTATATATGTAGGCTACAATGGCCCAATTCTCCATCATAAAGTCAAAAAAGGCTAATATATTAGAAATTTGAATAATTTAAGATGTTTTGGAAACAGTATAAATCTCCTTCACAAACCCTTTCTTATGACAGAAATGACGGAGAGCAGGGCTGAGTAGCCTCATTAGGCTGCCATTACATGGCTAAAATAGAAGCTACCCCTTTAAGAACAGAGAGAGCACCGGTACCCCATCATGATGCTCAGCTGATGGCAGTTACTTCAGTTCTTTTTAAAGATGATATGTGACATATAAAGATTCCTGGATACCTCTCTCCATTCCACTGGGGAGGAGGGAGATTCGCTTATAACTTATCATGGAAATTCCCTTATGAGAGAACAGGAGTTACAGGTAAGAAACTATTCCATTTCTCGTAGGGGATTTCCATGTACAGTCATAAGCACTTAATAAAGTAGCAAAACCATCCCCACATATCATGGTGGAGAAGACAGAGGGCCACTTAGATAGTTTAAGCAAACAAATATCTGAGGGAGGCCTGCTGTACGTGAGCATCTGCTTTAGCATCAGAATCTAGGGAGTAGTGCTTGGTGAATATATGTACTGATTTCAGGGTGGCTGCCTTGCATATTTCTGGAATCAGGATGTTACGCAGTAAAGCAGAAGCAGCCATTTTACCTCTAGTAGAATGTGCATTAGGCTTAGCTATGAGTGGCTGATTAGCTTTTTGGTAGCACAATAAAATACAAGAAACTATCCATCTAGAGATGGATTGTTCGGAAGATCTCAGACCAGTGCGTATTGAACCATAGTAATAAACAACTGGTTTGTATTGCGGATATCTTTTGTCAGGGTAAAACTTCAGAACCCTCCTAACAGCCAAAGAAAGAGTGATCTTTCTGCTTGAGTAGAGGGATTCTGAAAGAATATAGGCAATGAAATAGTCTGGTTTACATGTAAATCCTACACTACTTTAGGAAGGACTTTAGAGTGAGTTCTCATAACCACTTTGTTAGAATGAAAAACAGTATATGGTTCATGAGAACATAGCGCTTGTATCTCGCTGACCTGGTGCGCTGAAGTTATTGCAACCAGGAAAATTGCCTTCCACGTGAGATGCTGTAGGGAAGCCTTGTGGATGTGTTCAAATGGGTCCCCCATAAGGCAAGAAAGCACTATATTGAGTTCCCAAGGAGGTGTAGGACATCTAATAGGAGGGGAAACCTTTTTCAATCCTTCTAAAAAATCTTTTATGACTGGTAGTTGGAAAAAAAGGCTTGTGACAGACATTTCCTGTAGGCAGTAAGAGCTGCCAGATGAACTTTTAGGGAAGAAAACTACAAGCCAGATTCAGCCAAGTGTTGACAGTATGGTAGAATCACATCCTCTTGGCAAGTAGTCGAGCCCATGTTCTTAGAGGAACATCAGATGCAAAATTTCTTCCATTTGAAGGCGTGAGTGGAGTGATTGGAAGGCCGCTTAGCCTCCTTGAGGATCTCCATGCAGTCTGGTGGCAAGTTTAAGTGCACTAGCTCAAGAATCATACTGCCAAATTAAAGGAGGAGAGATTGGGGTGTACCATCTGTCCTCTGAATTTCGTTAGTAGGTCTGGCCTGCTTATATAAATATATGCACACACTGAGTACTCAAAGTTTACTTATGCCAAGTTATGAACAAGCATTGGCATAGCCAATAGGTCTTGCCTTTTAGACCTTATAAGTATTTAGCCATGCAGCACATTATCCTGGGTGCTGTGCCACCAGGGATTAGCTATACAATTACTATACACTGGGTCCTGCAGTCTGATTCAGGAATACATGCTTTCCTCAGTTAACATGTATGGACACGTTCCAAACCTTTTTAACGCACAGACAGAAAAACAACTGCCTCAATGCAGGTCAACAGCGCTGTAACATTCTGTGTGCGACTGCATCACTAGACTATTGAACAGCCTGAAGAATCAGCTTCAGGGACAAGATATGCTTAACACAATAAGCAGTGCATGAACCTTGCTATATGTGAGTTCATGCGAAGCAACAGACCAGTAGTAATCTGTTCATGAACTGTCACCCTTCACTGCATCGTATTGCAGTCTCAAAAATAATGTGAGTGCATTACCCTGTCTCCACTTTAAATAAGGACTCATGATGTCTGACTGAAATGTGACTCCCTCCCCACTCCTCTCACAAATACTCTTCGCTTTCTACACATGGACAAGAAGAGGAATGGAGAGAGAAGGTCGAGGGGCAGGCATAGGATGTGTCCTTTTGGGCAGGGCTGCCGACTTTTAAACTGGTAATCCATGTTTGATTTCCTGTGTCAATGCAACACCCTGTGATTCTCAGCGCAACAGTTAAACTACCCATGCCTAAACAAATGAATGAAACCTTGAATAATGAACTGGTCCTCACTTTAAAGCAGTCCAAAGTCCCTTGGGCCAGAATTTCCACTATACAAACAAGGCCTCTGACTAAAAACCAACACTGACCGATGTCTGACATGTGACATAGGCTATGAGCATTTTGTGAGTTTGGTTTTGCAAAGTGGCAATTGCTACAGCTGTAAAGCATAATAAACTTAGGGAAATCGTGTGTAGCACTAAGTATGTGTTGATATGCAAGAAGGTGGCTCATAAACTGACACTTTAAAAAAACTCTCCCCTAAGGACAAGTGACTCAAAGCAACCTTGAAACACACACATATAAATGAAGCAAACTAAAATCACTCAACTAGATTCTGCTTCTAAACTATGTGAGGATGGCCAAACAAATAGATTGCATGAAGCAGGAAATATGCGGCTCAACTGAATCATGATGAGGGTATCATCGAAAAATATTGGGAATGTGTGTAATGTAAGGTACCTCACACCCGGTTTCAAAAGATAATTTATTCATGGTATTCTGAGGAGCATGATAGCGACTACACATTACCTCTCTACTCCGTTGGTCAGCAGTAATGTGAACTCCCTGCAACAGGAAACTATGAGACAGCTACGCTTTCACCTCCTTAGCAGAGTCTAACTACACAGAGCCCATTGGAGCAAACCACTGGAAAAAGGGAGGGGTGGTGTGAAATTCTTTACTCAGACACAGAAGTAGCAGCCACAGGAATGCAGCAAAACTATGCTATGGATATTAAGAGGCCTTTTTGCAAGTATTAAGAACTTTTGAGGATTGTAAACCTGCGTTTAGGTCCTGTGAACCCCTGCTACGGAATGGTATAGCTCACTCAAAACTGTTTTGCCAAAGCAACTTCTTTTAAAAAACAAACATTACTGAGGAATGTATCACAGTTGAGAAGAAACAGACAGGGCAGAGGGCTTAAAGTGAAAAGCAGTGCCACAAATAAGGAAGACAGGGTGAAAGACGATGCCTTTAAACTTCCACAAGGAACCCAAAAAAAGGGAAGTTTTGCCAAACAGGAGCAGGAAACAAAGAAAAAAATAGTGCCCAAAAACGAACACATAAGTAAAGATACCAGTAAATAGGAAGTGCTCCAGCGGAGGAAACAAAACACAAAAAGGAGGGACAAAGAGCAAAGATTAAGCACGAGAAGCGAAGCATTTTAAAGGACAATCAAAGTAACAAAAAGACAATGGGTGGGCTGTCAGCCCAGAAACTATATACAACATGTCTCAAAGAGACAGAGTAAGCCCTGCCTAGGCTCAACCTAAAAATGTTGACCTAGATAAATAGAGTTCTGTCTCTAAAACTCGAAGGAACAACCTACTATTAGGACAAAACTATCACCCACCCTTAGGTGGCATGCTTCATAATAGGGATCCTCCTCACACTATAAACCAACTTTATAGTGTGGATTATGACTCTCCCACAGGGGAGGAGCTCTTCACATCGAAGGTCCCTATCTGAGCAATGGTGTAGGTGAGGAGCACAGTGCAAGGTGAAAAAATCAAAGTGAGATTAACATTACCTTCTGGTGGATCTAAGACTGTCTTTATTAAAGTCCCAGGGGATAGGATTCTACCATAGTGTAAATGCAAGGTGAACATGTTTCAACCTTTTTGTATCCGTTGTCAATAGTCTAGAGACAAAATCAATATTGTAAAGACCCTTAGTTTTATCAAAGGTTTTTAGATAAAACAACATGGGATAGTGACATTGTGCTTGTGTCATGTGTTTCAGGTACAGACAACGGTGGATCCATTCTCATGCACGAGGCACACTGGTTGCACAAATTATTTTATTATACGTCAGTACACACAATGGTGTAGAGTGTCTAGGAGATTCCCCCACCTATTTTAATCCTATGCCTTGGGGACATATTCCACTACAAACTGCAAGTTGGTTGAAACCACAAAAACTAAGAAAAAAGTACCAATAGTTAGAAAAACAAGTAAACTATTGTAAAAAAAAAAAACGGAATATTTTGCTATACATTTGTTATTTTCTCTGTATCTTTCAAACCAAATCACGATTTCTGGGTCTCTTTGGAACACCCACAATGTGGGTGGGTGGGAAGAAGGTTGTCACAAATGTGGCCTGGGTACTTCCTGCTTAGTTCATCCCATGTGGGTAGTCATATCCTAAAAATGGCCTCTTTGCAGTTGACCAGATTTGCAGGTGGTCTACAGCTTGGTCCACTCAACCACATTTAAGCCTAACTACATTCTTGTCTGCATAACCCAACATCTATGTGGCCCAAACATGTCTGTCTGCATCACTGCCAATGGCACCTACCTCATACTGGCATCACTATTGCCCTTTGACAATCTGGCAGCATGGGGCAGTATGTTGCGACCCATTCCACACCTATGACTCTAAGACCTAATCAGACACCTCTCATGGCTCTCGACTACTGCCTGAACTGTGACACTGACTACCAGCCAAAGCAAATATGCTGTCTATTGCACTTGCCTATAAAAACACAAGATCTCCAAATCTCCCTTAATATGTACACTCCATGATGATATTTAAAACCCCCTGCCACATTTCCACTAAACCTATGTGGGTCTCTAAAGTTTGTCTTATTATAAAGTGGGTGGTAGTTCTTAATAGTTTAGGAGGACTGGAAAGCACTATATTGAGTTCCCAAGGAGGCGAAGGACATCTAATAGGAGGGAAACCTTTTTCAATCCTTTTAAAAAATCTTTTATGACTGGTAGTTGGAAAAAAGGCTTGTGACTGACATTTCCTGCAGGCTGTAAGAGCTGCCAGATGGTCTTTTATGGACGAAAATTGCAAGCCAGATTCCGCCAAGTGTAGAAGGTGTGGTAGAATCACATCCTCTTAGCAAGTAGTCAAGCCCATGTTCTTAGAGGAACAGCAGATGCTAAAACTCTTCCATTCGAAGGTGTAAGTGGAGCGAGAGGAAGGCCGCTTAGCCTCCCTGAGGATCTCCATGCAGTCTCGTGGCAAGTTTAAGAGCTCTGGATCAAGAGCCATGCTGTCAAATTCAATGAGGAGAGATTAGGGTGTACCATCTGTCCTCCGAATTTCGTTAGTAGGTATGGCCTGCATATATACATATATGCACACACCGAGTACTCGAAGTTTACTGATGCCAAGTCATGAACAAGCATTGGCATAGCCAATAGGTCTTGCCTTTTGGACCTTATAAGTGTTTAGCCATGCAGCACATTATCCTGCGTGCTGTGCCGCCAGGGATTAGCTATACAATTACTATACACTGGGTCCTGCAGTCTGATTCAGATATATTAATCTCCAAATCTCCCTTATTATGTACACTCCATGATGATATTTAAAAATCCCCTGCCACATTTCCATTAAACCTAGGTGGGTCACTATAGTTTGTCGTAGTATAAAGTGGGTGGTGGTTCTTAATAGTTTAGGAGGACTGGCCTAGAGTCAGCAAAGGCCATGTATATGCTGAACATCACTGAAGCTAGTGGAGTGAATCCAAGGGTTGTGCGCCTAAGCACCACAATGGTCACCAACTGCCATACCTAGTTGGTAGTGTCCAGATCTGAGTATTTAGAATACTTTGCTGCATTATGACCATCTTGAATGGGAGTTTGTAGGGTTGGCTGAATGTCCACAGGGATAGCAAGCCAGAATTGTGCACTCTATCTCACAATACTTTCCCAGGGGGGAGCTGGAGTTGAATGACCAAAGGACAGGGCTAGTAGAGTAAACATCAGTTTAGGAAATGTTTCCATGCATCTGGATTCTCTATCACATGGGATGGTCAGAAATGAATTCATATTAATTGTGGTTGTGGACGCATGCATCCAGATCCTGAGGGGAAACCTATGCCCCCTTTTTTGGCCTTTGTGGTGGGTAAAGTAGGTCCAACACCTCTGCTGCTCTCCTGATCACAGTTGTGAAGGAGGCGGATTTCTCTGTTGCCACTGCAGAAATATGGGAGGAAAGGCCAGCACCTGGAGAGGTATCCACGCCAGTGGCATCTTCTAAATAATGGGAAAAGGTTTTCATCATCATAAACATCATCATTGGGTTTATAGTCATAAAATGATTTGGATTTTTCTTGTCCGAATGGGAGTAAAAGTGTGTCATTTTTGACCTCAGATGGAGTTGAAGAAGTTTCAGAGTCAGACAAAACTATCAGCTCCACTTTTACGTAGGTGATGTTGTTGCCAGTGTAATGGTTCTGATCACTGAAGGCTGTGTCGGACATTACGCAGAGGCCAGACTGAATGGAGTAGAGCTTGAGGAAAGGGGCTGCTTTTGGTTGAGGTTGAGGGGCACCACTGGCAGTGGGGACAGGACTGCCAGTGGTAATCTGACTGGAGGCCACCTCGAATTCTTAGGACCTGGAGGTGGTCAAGCGGGATTTGGTCGATGGCCATTCCCAGCTCCTGGGGCTGACGTGGCACCACCTATAGTCTGGGGAAATCAGGGCACATTGGAACAAGTCTGGAATCAGTTCTGAAGTTCAGGAACAACTCCACATTCTGGAGGTACACAGAAGGTCGCACAACTCCGAACTTTGGAAGTGGCAGGATGAAGGAGAGCTCTGTTTGGGCTTCCTATGTTTTCTGCACTTAACTGAACTTTGTGACTGATTGCCACATCCAGTCAGAACCCTTAGCCCGGAGCTGGTGGTCTTCAATTGCCTTTGGAGTTTGGCTTTGTGGATGGCCTTTAGATTCATCTTTGTCCAGCAGTCGTACAACGTTGAATAGTGCTTGGAGCTGGGACACCAGAGACAGACATCATAGGTGTCAGTCATGACATCTGATGGCGACTCTGCACAGTTTGAAACCTGTGGTCTTAGGAGAGGACATCTCTTGCAAATTGTACAGATTTTTAGGTAAATAATTCTGTCAAACTGGCAGCAGGGATAGGAGCTACAGAAAGAAAGGAACTAATGTCACAGTGGCACAACTATAGTGGTCCTGATGTCACATCTGAGTCGGGATTGATCTGACGCGAAGCCACATGACACTACCTACTGACGCATGAGGGAATTGCTATTGAAAAATCTCTGGATCCAGTCTTGCAACTGGGGGTATTCATATGCTGAGAAATCTGAGGTTAGAAGTCTCCATCAGAAACTCAATCTCTAGCACGTTTGGTAGAAGGGAAAGAATGCTACTGTGACTCAGCTGAGAAAACTAAGCTGCTGCAACCCCTCAGATGTGGGAGAATGACAGGAGTCATAGCTGCTTCCAAAGGCAAGAAGAGCAGAATACCATCCCACCTATGCCAGGCTTGTCCAACAGAGGTGCCACACTGTGACACTGCACCTCATTTCATGCGACCTCTGGAGGTGGTGTGCTTATTGTCACATGGGTTAAAAGGGAGAGACAATCCTTCCTGTTGCACATGCTTGGCTTTTCTCAGGGTTGTAAAGCAGAACAAAGGAGAGCGCACCCCCCTCCCCTGTTGTAGTCTGATTTAGTGTCTGAAGACCACCAAAACAAGCTACCACATACAACTCGCCTGCAGAGGCAAACAGATTCAGAACTTGGGCAAGTGATGAGTCATGCACAACACACTTCTCGCTCTATTCTACCTACTTTACTTTTCAGTCCTCCATGCTTGCGTAAGGCAAGACCACCTTGCTTGCATCTAGAAAGGGGGCAGCTGCTCTGTTTCAAAAAGAGAGAAGATATGTTGCATCACATCCTCATTCACTCAATAATATGCATTTTTGCCATGCAGAGATGTATAATAGTACTCTGGTGAAGATCTTTTATTTACCAAGCTATACAATTATTTTGGCACCTACTATTACCGCCAGCTCAATGGTATTCATTTCACAGTTGCTGAAGCAGATATGTTAATTAAAATTATTAATGACTGTATATGCATTTCGAATAATAATATTACATTTTAGAGAAAAATAATGTAGAAAACTAAAGTGCACGTTTGAAAATGTGCCCACGGAGAGTGGCTACCAAGATTCACGAATTAAACTAAAATGACTACAAATATGTGAAAATGTTGAAAATGCATAATATTAATGTAGTAATATGTCATAATGAATTATATAATGTATGTTTTGCATTATATTGTAGAGCTAACTTAGCCAAAGTTGTGGCCTAGTTTGCCAGGCCTCATGCAGGAGCTGAATAATTATGCAATGTAGAGAAGCTGATGTCTTGAACTGACCCTGAACTGCTTGTGTTAATAAAATCTGCTTAGCTGGAATTTTCTGCAATGAACCGACTGACAGGAGATGAGGGACTAGAGTATGTACCCAATTCAGTGTAACGCAGACAAGATGTACTTTCCCAGGACTCGAACAAGAGAGACACTGAGTGGCGAGGTAGATGCAACATTTTCGATACCTGATGAGTCAGATGATGAGAACATCGTACAGTGAACCAATCAACACCCTGAGAACGGCGTAGTATTAGAATTCACAGATTTGCAAAATAAAAATTATTGGATAGCGTCATATATAGTGACTAATTGACCAATTAGGATTTGGGGGATAGGCTTGGTAACTTTAATATAATGTCATGACAAAGGGGAAAGAACTTGAGAACTGATCGGGAGAGAACTTATTCCAAAATTGATGCGATATTGGGGGAGGAGAGATTCGAGATTCTGTCATTGGGCTCAAGCTCTTGAGAGCCTGATGCACTGCTGATCGATTGATGACCTGAAGACGAAGACTGACTTTGATGCTGATCCATACCGTGGATAGGTAGCTATGACAATGTGACTGATTTACTTTTTGTGCCTTTCTTTCTAGGTACCAACTGCGCTGTTTATAGTTTTCTCCTAGCTAGATGTTTTCCAAAATTCATGTTCTAAATTGTTTTTGCATGACGTCCCACATGCTAATGCTAATCTGTGTTAGGTAGAGTTCTGACACTGAGACGTTGACATATATGGTGATAAATGATTGATGGACCGATTTGCTGAACTCTGCTACTCATGTTAACATATTCGTCGTTATTGGCTTATGTTGAGGCGTTAGAACGCATATTTTCTCAAGTTTTCATTAGATTATGTTATTGGTGGTCACTAATGAATTAATCTTGAGTGAACTGAATAAAGTTTGAATTAACCTTATGACTTAGTATTGTAACAAATAGGGAAATAAAATTGATAAAACCCATAATTGAGTTGTGGTTATTCATGAGATGTTGACGCTTTTCACTGATGATTAATGTTTTTGCTTATTGATTTGTGTATTGATTATTGATGGTCATCGATTACTACATAGCTAGGGTACTCCATGTGAATCAAAAGGTTCATCGACCTATACGCGTCCCCTTGTAAGTTTACTTACTAAGGGCCAGGCATGCTAGCACAGTTATGAAATTCCTGTCACCTCCCTAACATTGTTTGGGGTCAAGGGTAGCAAGTTTTCATGTTTATTTTGTCGGAAGGACAAGTAGGACTAATCCCCGAAGCAAAATCCTTTGTCTGCCAGTTTACAGTATGGATCGGTGAAAGATTTCCTGCCAATAATCCAAGATTTGTATTTGTAAATGATTTAAACTTGTATATCTGATTCATTAGTGCAAAGCATTTATTATTTGTCAGCACCGCAAGGAAATGCAGTGAGCTGTACATTCTGCTAGCAATCCTGACAGTGGTTCTAATACAAAAATGTGTACACAGTTGCAAAAATGTAATACTTTGAGGCTTCTTATAATACTCCATGATTACATGCAGAAGCCTGAAAGCAAGATTGGTTATTTTTTTATTTTAAAATAGAATGTGCACATATAAACGTCAACTTGAAAAAAAGTGTTTTGCTAAAATGTTGCACAACGTTAGAGAACATTTCACTGAGACATCTTTTAGTAAAACGTGTTTGATGCATGGCATTATAAAAAAAAAGTGGTGAATCAATATAAACCCATTACATAAAACATGAAAATACAGGACACGTAAGTGCACCCCCAGATATATGTTCTTGCACTAGTGCTCATTTACTACTTTTGGCAGTTCACAAAAGTTTATTGAAATATTCCTGTACTGTACTTCTAGGAAACGTTTGTAAATACCATTTTAGCATGAGCAAATACACATGGTCACAGATTCAAATCCTAGTTTGTCCACTTAGCCTTTCATACTTCTGAGGTAGATAGCCTGAGTACACTGTGTTGGGTAACAGTAAACATCTGCTATTTCAGTGTCAATAGACATCAAAGTGAACATGTACTTCACAAACACAAGTGTTATAAATGGGATTTCTGGTTGGTTAGGGTATGCACCCAAGCCAGGGCGAGAGGTTTACGTACCCAAGATAACCCCTGCTCGCCCCCTTGGTAGCTTGGCACAAGTAGCCAGGCTTATCCCAGAGTTCATGTGTAAAGCATTTACACAACACCCAACACATGTGACACAATAAATACACCACAAAGGAAATGCAACAAGTTATATAAAAATAAACTGTAGGGCATAAAACATCATTAGACCAAACATGACATGTACCAGTAATACCCTGCTACACAAGCAGTTGTCAGAACATCACACAGGTTGCTAGTGCAAACATAAGCAGTAGTCGGGTGAACATATAGGTTACGGGTATTCTGCAACACAAGCAGTAGTCAGGTTGTTAGTATCACCAAAAATGCACACCTAATAAACACATTAGCATGAATGCCAAGACAATGTCATGAATGCACATAGAGGAGAGACATCCCCAAATGGCATAAGTCATAGACAACATTATCCACCCTCCCACTGTATATTAGGCAGAACCTGACATTATACACATCACCCCAATCATGGCAGTGTGACATAGAACATGTACTAGGATATGATAAGATACAGAGGACACACTGAGGGTCAAAAGAAGCACAAGGGGGAACGGCAGGTTGACGGGTAATCATCAACAACACTTACCACATGTCGATTATTGTGCACCTGTGCTCCATTGGTGAACTATCTAGTGGATCTCTGTCCACCATGTCTGCCTAGGAGCTCCTGTACTTCTTGTTCGACAATGTGGTTGTTTTTCCTTGTGGAGCAGCCCCACTCCTTGTACTGGGGCCGTAACCACAGGGGACGATAGGGGAAACCCTCCTTGGGCTTCCCAGTCGAGCGATCCTGGCTGGGGCAGCTGCCGCCACAAGGAACGCAGCACAGTGGTTGAGAGCACGGGGCGGCTTCAGCCGACTCTGTCTCACCCCAGTGAGGCCAAAGAATTGCCCTCCCACCCCAGCAAGTGCACAGAAAGGCAGACTTCCACAGGGAGACCTTGCTTGGTCTTCCGTGTATCCACAGGCTCCTTCAGGGGGCCCAAGCCGTCCTTACCGCTGCTCCGCTTTGCACCAATGGACACTGGGTCCACTCTCCTGGGGCCACCGTGGAGAAGAGGCAGCTGAGGGCACACCACGGGCAGTGACAGCCTCTCAAGGCCCAACTAAATCTCCTGGGGCTGCAGGCTGGGGAGAGAGAGACATGGGTACAGTTTCTCCTGGTGTACTCTCTCCAACAGTGAGCCGGCTTCTCCGTGCTCCACGCAGCCAGTGAGGGCCCCCTGAAAAGGAGAATCCTGACGGCCAGCAATACGGCTTCGTGGCAGCATGAGGGTGCTGCGGGGTGGCACTTTTCTGGTCGGGAGGTATGCCGCAGTCCCGTTGGTGGAAGGGGACCGTGCTGGACACTAACCTCCCACACGCAGGAGAAAGGCCAGGCACTGGGTTCACCAGCATAGGCAACATTAAAAGCATTCACAATGCGAATTTATGGTGACCAGGGGCTATAAAGCGCTCCTTTTTGATAGCAAGCGGACACCTAACACGATCAGGCACAAAGCATGGGTGTGAGCACAAATAACTGATAAGTACCCCCAGTTCTTCACGCACTCAGGAGATAACCAAGGGTCAGGAAGCAGTGCTCTCTCTGAGCGGGGCTCCTGGACAGAAACTCGGGGGGGGCACAAAAAGGGGCCGGAAGGCCGCCACACCAAAGCAAACAGTGGTGGTTCCTCCTGGTAGCCCTACAGGGTTTGGGGACCCACAGAGTCAGAGGGCAGCTGGCAGCAGGGCAACATAAAGAAAAGCAATCCAGTTGAGTCCTTTGTGCCCACCAGCAGGCACCAGAGTAACAAACAGAAGAGCAGTCCAGATGAGTCCTTTCCACAGTCCAGTAATCCTTCTGACAGAGGTTCTGACCCAGTTCCAAAAGTGCTCTCTTGATGTGGGGGAACACCCACTGTACTTATACTTGTTTTGCACAGTGTCCATAAAAGGGGGAGAAGGGGTTCCAACCAGTACTAACTGGTTCCAGGAGTATCCCCTCTCTCCTCCACTACAGGCTCCAGACATCATTGGGGGGGAAACGAGCCCTTTGTGTGAGGCCAGGGCACAGCCTTTGCAAATGCAGGTGTACCCTGCCTCTCCCTCTTTCAGCCCAGGAAGACCATTCAATATGCAGATGCACTCTTGTGACACCTCCATCCTCCCTGTACACAGGCTGTCTGAAAGGAATGCACAAAGCCCAGCTGTCACACTGCCCCAGACATGGACTGGATGTAAGCTGCAAAACACCAGTCATAAGCACAGAGAAATTCTCACTTTCTAAAAGTGGCATTTCTATAATGGTAGTAAAAGATCCACCTACACCAGTAAGCAACATTTCTCACAACCATACCAAACATGCCTACGCTACCCCTCATAGTTTAGACAATACCAATTAGACATATGTTAGGGCATTTCCAATGCAATCCTAGGAGAGAGGTAGAACTCCCAGTAGTGAGAAACTAGATTGTCCGTTTGTCACTACCAGGACATGTAGTACATAAATACATATTCCCTACCATTTACATACACAGAACCCTGCACATAGGGCTAGATAGGGCCTACCTTAGGGGTGACATGTGTAGTAAAAGGGGAGTTCAAGGCCTGGCAAGTAAATTTAGATGCCAGGCCCCTGTGTCAGTAGACTGTGCATGCAGGCTCTGCGGTAGCAGGCTGAAACAGGTTTGAAAGGCGACTTATGTGGGTGGTGCAAGCTGTGCTGCAGGCCCAATAGTAGTATTTAATTTACAGGCCCTGGGTATAGGGACACCACTGTACAAGGGACCCAAAGGTAAATTAAATGTGCTAATTAGGTTTAAGCCAATTATACCAAGTTTAGAAGGGACAGCACATGCACATTAACACTGACCTGCAGTAGTAAAGTGCTCAGAGTCCTAATGTCAACAACAAGGGTTAGATAAAGTAGGAGGAGGAAGGCAAAAAGTTTGGGGATGACTCTAAAAAAGGGCCAGGTCCAACAAGTGTTATATTTGCCCATGGGAAAGTCTGCAGAGCAACTGCAAATACACTTTTTCCACACTCTGTTCGGTGGCCTGCATTAATATTGCAGCATTTTTGTACCCAGAATGCCCTTAAAAAGTCAGAGTATGGGTCAGAAAATGGTATTTCCCCAATTTTGTGTAACAAGAATCTCAGGAAATTCCAGCAACAGCAAGAAGCCTTACCGTTCTGCAATCCCAAGTTTCTCCTGGGAAAAACAGTACCTTGTGGGTGGGTGGCCCTAAAGCACGTGAAAGGAGTACACCACAACTGCAACTATATGACTACCACATTGATTTCGTATGGTCCCAGTTTTGACCATTTATTGTTGGTACAATAGGAAAGTTCTGGATGTTTTCCATAAATACGAGGACATTAGGGTTTCACTAATTTGTCTGAAATTTGCAGGGTATTCAGGGTAAGTGGTAGGATTTCTACAAGTCACACGATCCTGGACTCCACCAGGTGTTTAGTTTTTATAAATGTCTGCTGTTAGTAAGTGTCCGTAGGTGCTAGCTGATCCTAGAATGGAGCCATTCCTCAGAGGAAGCAAGAGGAAATAGTGTTTTTAGGCACAAGTATGATTCTGGGTAAGATAACTTACTGGGCTACAGGCAGTTGCACCACCTTGGATTCCCATTGGTAGTTTTTTTTATTTTTTTTTTTTAAAGCCCATGCTTCTTTGGGTGCCAGTCAGCCCCAGGTATGAAAACCAGGACCATTCCCAATGGAAGGTGAGAGAAAATTGTGTTTTATGCATAATGAGGTTTGCAGGGCATTCTAGGTAAAAGAAATTAGTGGGAATACACAAGCCACACACCCCTGAACTTTCAAGGGAGTCTATGTTCAGGAATGTCTGCTGTTGATAGCTTTCCCTGGCGGGCCGCTGACCTTGGGGCCAAATACGTCAGCTACCTTCATGCCAAAAATTGTTGTAATTTAAAGGGAAAATCTTTACGTTGCTATGTTGTATTTTGAAGTGTTCCCAGGAAAGAAGGGTACTCAAACAAGTGGGGTACTGTGTTTGTCCTAAGTGGGGTGTGGTTGCTGTATTTGGCCCTTTGTCAATCCCTGCTTATTCCACAACTTTCCTGCATAGAAATGTGAGGAAAATCTTTATTTTTTTAATGTTTGACATCTGCAAGGCATTCTGCCTAAGAACAATTGGTGTGATCGAGGCAAGCTAAAACAGTCCAGACTCCCTCAGGCATCCAAATATCAGGAGCGTTTGTGGTTGGTAGGCTGCCCAGATTGCCAGCCAAGGAGGGTCAACATACTGTACTAACCCCATCCCAAGAATGACTGTTATTAAAAGAAAAAAAAAGCTGAATGTTCCAGGTTGCATTTTGTGCCCTTCCATGTCCTGTGGGGATAGCAAACTCATACATACAGGGTACCGTTTTTAATTAAAGAAAGATAAGAACTGGGAGAATAGGACAGTTCCGTGTATAGCCTCCTAATATTATACAATAAACAACTAAGAGTATACTGTTCTGTAATATATGGTCCTCGAATCCAACTAAGAATCCAGGTGTAGTCATCTACAGCATTTGCTTAGTAGAAGTAAGTGCCCTCACCCACCCAGAGGTGACATGTTTCGTCATCAGGCTGGCTCTGCAAAGCCCTACGAGGAGGAGGAGGCTCTTAGCTAGATATCTTCTCGACAAATGCCAAAACGGCAATGGGAGTATAAGGTATAGCCCAGTGTATTGTGGTGCAAAATATTAGGAAACGTGAGTGTTAAAATTGGCACTAGGAACTGCTGATGCTATTTTAATAAGGTTGCTAATACCTATGGCAAGTTTAGAAACAAAGGGAGAAGTTACCAGAATGAATGTTCCAAATCTCTCCTAAGTGGAAACCTGTGGTTTTTATTAATAACACTACAAAACGGTGGTCTACATGTTTCACGCCTTTCCTTTATTACAGGCGACTATTATCACGTTTTTTTTTAGTTCACTGGGTGACTTTTTTTGGCCAGAGACAGCATTGTTCCTTAAGTCTCCTTACTACTATGTTCTATTTTTGCCCAGTAGTCCCTATATGCGCTATTCCACGAAAGCTATGGTACAACGTAGTCTACTTCTGGGGGTACACTCTTAACTTTATTTTCATTTTTACTATTGACGTACTAGGCCTGCGGACGCCTCTGTTACTCGGAAATCCCTCCCCTTTAAGGCAATACAAGTCCCAGGGTGCACTGTAATCCCTCCCGCCAACCGATACCTTCTAGTCCTCCTCTTTGAGAGGACTTGCTCTCTGAATTAGTAGCCGACTGGCTGTTCACATTTCTGGAAGGTTTCCTAGCAACTATGCCATATTAGCTGATTCGCCAATGTAGCAAACCCGAATTAGGCTTCCGACCAATAGTGATCCACTACCAACCAATGACGGCACTTGAAAAGACGACCACCCCCTGCACTTAAGACTTTCGGAGTCATGGACGAAGGTTAGGTCTATGGACCACAGTCTCCATATTTGCAAGTTGGAACCTGTGGCAATATTTTTGAATGTGTATATGGGGGAAATCAAACATATTATATTTATTTCGCAGTATAGTGCCATTTCAATTGAAGTGCTGGACAGGAAAAAATTTTATACACGGATGTCTCCTTCATTCACTATAACCTTGGAAGTGATCCCTCAGGCTAGGACACTTTGCCGACCTCAGAAGTCCACCGTTATGTGTCATATTAACATATATGTGAACTATATAGTAATTGCTCCGCACATGTGCACTTAGATAGAGATCACAGGTGGGTGCATTTTTAGATCCAGATACCCTTCAATAAATTGGTGAAAGCATTTTTAGCAATTGCACAGAGTAGGAGCATTTTCACTATAGCTATAGAAAATATGGGATTTTCCCCACACATTCTCTTTTAAACTAAGTTCACAGACAGGAAAATTTTTACTGCGCTGCTCACGCCAGCTGGCAATTAATATACTGGTGTTCTGGGATGATACGTTTTCATATATGTCAGCTCAAGCTTCGATATCTATAACCAGCAATTTGGAAATGTCCGAGTACCACAGCTTGTCTCATCAGAGAACGATTTATATATTTGACTAGTTTTGACACTTATGGTTTTACCTCAAGAATTGCAGGAGCAGTATCGGCTATGACCATCCAAGGTGGCCCTTTTCTCAATGTAGGAGGGTAAGATCCTCTCTAAGAGTGTTTTAGTTGACACACAATACAAACTCGAATAATTGCTCCAGATGTGATGGCATGAGTTTGGTGTGACTTTGTGAGCACATTACCTAACTCATCGGTGTGTGCATGTAAACACATTGTGAACCTGTATGAGAATGTTGAATTGTTCTTTTTTGGCGTCACCTAACAGAGAAGTACACGTTAGTGTGGGTCACATTATTCTGTAGGAATACTTCTCCTGAGAGAGCTTACTGACTTCTTTTAGTGAAGATGAAGCACTCATTTTCCTTTTCTTGGTCCTGATGAAATGCCACTTAATCCTTCAGACGTATCAGACATGAAACATGTAGATCACCGTTCTGTAGCATTTTTAATCAAACACCGAGCTTTCCACTTAGGAGAGGTTTGGAACATTAATTCTGGTAACTTCTCACCCTGTTTTTAACCTACAAATAGGTATTAACAACCATATTAAAAAGTATAAGCAGTACTCATAGCCAGTTTTACCATTAATCCTATCCAGTCTTTCACACAACAATACACTTAGTAGAAGCAAGTGCCCTCATCCACCCAGAAGTGGCAAGCTTCATCATCGGGCCTGCTCCTCATCGGGCTGATGCCGCAATGCACGACTGGTCCCTCAAGGGGGCTGTTTGCTGGAGATCTTCTCGACAAATGCCAAAACAGTACTGTCCACTTTTTAATGTGATGCAAGCTCAGGTCAATGGTGTGAAGAGCTCGGCCCAAAGATACCACAATGCCACATACAAAACTCTAGCTCAGGGCCAGACTGGGAACCCAAATTAGCCCTGGCAAATTTTGTCAGACCAGCCAGATTGGGTGCATTGCGAGCCTGACCACTACAGTGGGGCTTGGGGGTGCCCCCTGCCAAAAAGAACATTTGGGGAAAAATGGCAAAAACAATGCATTCTACACCACATTTTTCATTATATATAAAATTGTATCATTTTTAAAGTATATGATATGATATATGGTGACCTTACAGTGCACCAGGATACAGCAATCTTTATTGGGGTTCTTCAATTATTCCCTCACCACAAAACTTGTGCAGCGATGTACAAGATGCTGCCTGACTGAAATCCAGAACTGTGACTCTTCTAGCTAGTGCGGTGGTAGAAACTTTAGCTTTGGTGAAATGAGCTCACAAGCCCTCGAGTGGTTGTTTCTTGGCTATTGCGTAGAGGACGATCCATCTGGAGATGGTTCTTTTGTGAACTACTTTGCCTTTCTTCGCATCTGCAAATCCAACAAAGAGTTGATAGTCAATCCAGGAGTCTTTTGTGCAACTGATGTAAAATGACAACCCTTCTTTTGGGTCCAGGTGGTAAAGTCTTGCCTTTTCCTTGGTAGGATTGTTGGGAGGAGGGGGCTTGAGGAAGTAGGCAGTGTGATGTTCTGTCTGACGTGAAAAGGTGTGACAACCTTCCGTAAGAAGGAAGCACAGGGCCTGAGCACCAGCTCTTCTTTGAAAAAGGAGTAGTACAGGGGTTGACAAAAACACCAGCAACTTGCTAACCCTCCTGGCAGATGTTCTAACCACAAGGAAGACTGGTTATGTTGGTCAGGAGTCCCAGAAGGCAGCAGTGTATAGGCTCAAGTGGTTAACATATTAAAAAGGTAAGAACTAAATTAGGATCCCACTGTGACATAATGAAAGGGGTGGGGTGGGGTGGGGGGGGTGGGGGGTAAGCAGGGGAAAGACATGCTGCAAACCTTACAAGAAAAAAATCACTTAAGGTGTCAAGCAGAGGGATGATTTGGCAACCGCAACAAAGCTGAAATGACAGACAGGCACTCTTTCAATGAGCCCAAAGCAAGAACTTATCCGGCAAGGGATAAGGCAAACACGAGAACTTCAGACAAAGGTGCAGAGGATCAACAGATTTGGCAGTGCACCGAACGGCAGGAGTAAATTTTTTTGTGGAGGAACGCCTTGCTGCTAGAATTACATCACAAAGTTGGGGAGAGAGGTTAAATACCCTCAACTGTCGCTGCTCCATATCCACATAATTAGACAGAGTGTGTGTGCATGTTCCAGTGCAGGATCCTCCCCTAATGCAGTGACAGGAGATCCTCCCGAAGGGGCAGCCTGATTGGAGGAGAGATGCTCATTCTCAGAAGTTCAGGACACCATACATTTGTTGCCTATTACAGGACCACTGAGATGACTTGGTCCCAGTTGTTCCTCATCTTCTTGAAAACTCTGGCCAGGAGTGGAATTGGCAGAAGGTTGTACAGGAGGCCTGAGCTCAACTTGAAACAAAATGCGTCTCAGAGCAAAAGCCATCTTGGAAACTCCAGCACACAGAAGTGGTGACATTAAGCAGTCTCATCTGTGGCAAGTAGATCTCATCAAACTTCTTCCCATCTGTGAGGAGACCTTGCACCACCTCCGGATGGAGATGCCATTTGTGATCCACAAGGCTTCAATGGCTGCGTTTGTCTGTTATGGTGTTCAGTGAGCCCAGCAGATGTTGAACCACCAGCAAAATGCCCTGATGTTCCAGCCATGTCCAGCGATGCAGGACCTCTTGACACAGGGAACATTAAACCCCCCCCGGTTGTTGCAATACCACATGGGGGTGGTGTTGTCTGTGAACACCTGAATTTGCCTTCCCTTGATGGAAGGAAGAAAAGCTTTCAGTGGCAAGCAAACTGCTGTTTCAACAGGTTGATGTGGAACTGAAATTCCGTAGGAGACCAGAGTCCTCTGATCTCCATCGCTCCCAGATGGCCACCCCAAACCAGAAGTGGTGCATCTGTCACTTCTGTGAACTCTGTATGGGGAAGGAAGAGAGGTCTGCTGCTGCACCAAAGCAGATATTCTGCAGTTCACTCTGAGGTCTCAACCACATCGGAAGGATTTACCTGATGCTGTGCCCACTGGACTTCTGCATCCACTGTCGTCACCTTGGTGAACACCTGAGAGGCGCTGGTAAGGTCAAAGGAGTGCACAGTGATCTGATAATGCTCCTGGCCATGAACTGACGGTAACACCTGTGGGCAGGCAGGATGGGGGCATGGAAATAGGCAATCTCTTATCTAGCAGTACTATTCAGTCTCCAGTGTCAAAGGCAGACATCTTGAATTTTTCCTTTTACAGGAAGTAGTCGAGAGGGCACAGGTCTAGTGCACGAAGGAGGCCTACATCCTTCTTCGGCACCAGAAAGAAGTGGGAATAGCAACAGTCAAAAAAGCCTGTACTTCCTGTCAGAAGAGCAAAAGGTGGTCCTCCCTCAGTGGATGGTGGCAAAGGTGACAAGTACTGTTGATAGGGTAGGATGTGGCCCCCCCTAGACAATCTGAAGAACTAATTTGTCTGAAGTGATTATCTGCCACCAACAGTGTGCCTGTTAAGGTGTGGGATAAATTTAAAGGGGCTTTGAGACTGTGACTGAGCGTTGGTGGGAGAGCAGATTGGGTCAATCTCTGGTCTTGTGTCCAACAAGGCTTGTGGTAGACGTTTGTGGCCACAAAGGGACTGAGATACCTGGTGGATATGTAGCTAGGGGGAAGGGACAGGGATGATCGCCACTACTTTGTCCACAGAAGGAAGAATGTGGCTATTGCAAGGTTATGGTGAGCCCCAATGACCTAGTGCTGTCTTTGAACTGTTCAAGTGCTGAATATGCCCTGTCGCTAAACAGGTGTGTGCCATCATAGGGAATGCTTATAAGGGATGGCGGGACATCCCCCAAAAAGCCAGCTGTCCACGGCCAGGCATGATGTTGCAACGCCACCATGGAAGCAATGGCTCTGCCTAACCAAGCGGTCATATCCACATCTGATGGTGAACTATGCTGCAGCTCTCCCGTCAGCACCAGACTGAGAGTACAGCTCAAGCCTCTTCTGAGACCACAGGCAAGGGCAGACCCGGTGGTGGATCCCCAGTCAGAGTCCCTCCCAAACCCATGGGGTCCAAAGGTGTTTACGAGGGGTCCAGCCACCCAAAAAGAGGCACATGGCCTCATAAAATCCCCTAAGTTGGGCAGGGGTTGCTCCAGGAAACTCGAAGTGCAGAGCAGACTCAGAGTCAGGTATCCGCTCCACAGGGACAACCTTAGAGTGACGTCAGAACTTATCACATCATTGATGTGCACTAGCCGATGAATGTGAGTGGCGCAGAGAAGGCAAGATTGGTTCGACTTCTTCCTTTAGTACTTACTTGAAGTCAGAGATTGCAAAATGGTTAAAAAACTTCAGCAAAAAAATTACCGATGGGCACTGATGGTGCAGAAAAGAAGAAACTGAGGCCAATACGCTGGGGTGCTCCCTCTTTAACAAGTGCACTCATAATTTCTGGCGCAGACTATACCAACACCACCAGGCAGAACCAAATAATGCCACCTACTGGCATGCAAGGGGGCTGCTCAAAAAACATCCAAATCAAGTTTGATGCCTGGAAAATATTCTGAGGTAAGGAATCTGTGGCTAGAAGTCTCATCCAGATCACCTTTGTAAATAATGTTTGGTAAATGGTAAATGGTGCAAGATCAGATTTGTTGGTGTGTGATAATAGAGGGTCTGAATAGATGTTTGAAGATATAGACGGACTGTGGCTTCAAAGAAGGCACCTCAATGAGACTTTGTAGGAGTGTCTTAGATGGGCTCGTTGCTGGGGCTTTTGCTGAGATCCGTACGGGGGTATAGAAAGGGGGCCTTGACAAGGTATTAAAGACGGGGACTAAGGTGTGTCTTTAAGGTGCTCAGACCTGGGTTGAGATTTTCAGGTGTGGTGAGGGCGGCACACTGTAGAGGATTCTAGGCGAGCGCTTTGCAGTGAGTGGGTGGAAATTTGCAGTGTTGAGGATAAGACTTTATAGAAAAGGGTCAGGATGGCACGTTGCAGAGCAGGTCTGGATGGGGGCTTTTCTCCTAGTGCAACTGCCTTCTATAATACCCATATCCAAAATGTTTTGCTCATGGGCTCAATACTTTGAAGACTACTGGGCTAGCAAGAAGGCTGCAAAGAGCTGGTTCATTTTTATGGAAGCCCTTAGTCTGCAGCAAAGTTCAGATTTCTCTTCAAGCTAATGCAGAGTTCTTTCACCCATGTTAGTGTTGCAGAACGCAGTAAGCAATTTCATTTGCTGACTGAGTTGAAATGATGTTGGAAAAGTCAGAACAAATCTTTGATGTATTCTCAAGACAGTCACTGAAGAAATGCAGTTATAATTCTTAATTTAAAAGAGCACACAGATAACTTATTATTCAGGTTAAAGCAATGGCCAGCAAGAAAACCCTTTCCCAAGAAAGTATACATAACTTGCTGCGTCATTCATCGAGACAGCTTCTCCCTGAGACCTTTGGCAAGGTAATCTGCTGGCAAATAAGGGGTATTTGGTGCTATAGTTTGTTGCAAACATGGCCCACTGAGGCTTCTCCCATTGCTGAAATATTAGTTATAACTGTCAATTTCCCGATCATGATTGCGTAGCTTTTAGGCATATTGCATGCAGACATTATGTCCTGGCACATGCTCATGTGATACATATATTTTATATCAGTATTGACATCTGGAGGCAATGCGTCACCGGAGATAGTTAAAGAGACCTGGTTCCTCTGTTTGTGGATGTAGACATTTGTATTGTCTGGTTGAACAATTACCTGGACATTGTTCACTATCCGTAAAAAAAAACTACTATCTAGCCTGCCCATTCTCCGATCTTGAAGACTGTTGTGTATTATTGTCTCACAAGGAACAAGAATTTGGGCGATATTTTCAACATCCATCGACCACCATTAACACCACCAAGCTTTCTTCATCTGTCAAGTGACTGAAATTACATTGTCCCAATCTTCACTTACTTGATGACTTGCATGCCAGTTGCTACTGAATAGTTTGCTTACAGAGAGAACAACGGTTGTGTGGGAGCAAATCAGTTGCTAGACATATCTTGTGACCCTCCCTCCTCTCAAACGATGGTAATACCTTTCTTTGGTAATAATTCTAGAACCCAGAAACAGGTTAGGTGGATACGGCTTGACGCTGACTGTAAGGCCAAAAGATCAATGGATAGCTGGCTGAATGTAAGGATTGATTGATTAACTTTTTTGATACAACAACATCACAAATGCAGAAATACACTTTGTAAAGACTTGAGGTGTGGACTTGGCACCATAAGACAGTACACCTTAAATCAGAAAGAATTTCGAATAAATTCTGGCCATCACCACTTTGGTGTCTTTCTACAGAATCTTGAGAAATGCTGTCTTCAACTTCTACAAATGTTTATGCTTCTCCTTTCTTGGGGGATTTACAGGCAGATTTTCTGTGAACTCAAGTATTCATGCTTGATAATACTGCACACCCATTTACCAGAAAATAGGCCTATAGAGAAACCCACCGAGTCAGGCTTGCTTTCCTTTGTCATTAAAGGTAGAGGGCTGACTTCCTAGTTGCCTTGCCCTTTCTTAGACTGACCTTTTTGCTTCCTCTAAGGTTGGGAACCATAGGCACAAACTGCCTGCTTGGACAAAAATGTATACCCTGGTTTTAATAGGCTCCTTGATTTTGTCTTCTATAGTATGAAAGAACAAGTTATTTACGCCTTTGGTAACACCTCATCTGGTGGAGACTATCTAGCTGTAGCATCCCGATCTGAGAAGTACTCCTGCTCGCTGGTGCCGTTAAGCTCCCCATGACATCATTGGTGTCATGCGCACCAGAAGTGACATGCTCAGTGCCAATAAAGGCACCACCTCAGCACACTGACGTCAGTTTCTTTTCACAGCTTTCCATGCCAGGAGGGCAGAGCCACGAAAAACGCTGACCACTGGTGTGGAACATAAGGGAGCTGAAAGAGAAAACAGCCATAGACCATAGAAATCTGTTAACAGAGCGGGATTTACCAAAGATAAGTAACTTGTTCAACTGATAGAGACCTCTAGCCGCAGATTCCTTACCTCAAAATAGATACCCATGCAATACCTCCTCAGAGGTAAGTCTGCAACACTGTTTCACACTGAAAAGTCCTGCAGGACCAAACTGCAAATGCACCAGACTGTCCAAGCAGTATGAATGTGTGCAGAGAAGCACACATTGTTACTTTGCAGATGTTCACAACCAGGACACCCTGCATGCTAATGCAGTGGTCGCAGCCTTAAATGTGATGGAATGAGCATGCAAGACCTCAAGGGTTTGCTTCTTGACCAGTGTGTAGCAGATTTTGATCCAGAGCACAAACCATCAGCAGATGGTCCGTTGCTGCACAGCCTTCCCCTTCTTGGCTCTGACATACCCTTGAAGAGTTGGTTGTCCACACAGTACTCTTGTCAAGTGATACAACAAAGTTAGTTTTGGGTCCAGCCAGTGGAGTCGCTCCTCTTCCTTAGAGGGATGCAGTGGAGCATAAAAAGTAAGCAGGCTCATGGTCTGGCCCATGTGAAAGGGAGTAACAACGTTCAGCAAAAAGGAAACTCTAGTATGAAGAACCAGCTTGTCTGGAAAGCTGGTTAGGTATGGAGGCTCAAAGCATGGAGCTCACTGATCCTCCATGCAGACAGATGTTATCACCAGTAGGAAGGCAGTTTTGATGGTAAGGAGCCTGAGAGAACAGTTGGGTAGTAGCTCAAAAGGAGCACACATCAGAAATGAGAGTACTAGATATAGGTCCCACTGAGGCGATGGTGGGAAGGTAAGACCTTTCAAAAATGTATTTACAACAGGGGATTTGAACAGGGATGGCTGATTTGGCAACAGAAGAAGATCTGAGATGGCAGAAAGGTACTTCTATTTATTCTTTCTCTTGCCCATCAGCGCTCTGCTTTGGGCACCTTAAAGGGCTGAGAAAAAGGAATAGAAAGACAGGCAACCTGCTTTTCTGTACACCATGCTACAAACTTGCCCCAGTGGCAGGTGTATATCGTCTTGGTGGAGGGACACCTGGCTGTCAAGATAACATTGCAGACTGTGGGCGGAAGGTCTTAAAATCTGTCAACTGTTTCTGCTCAATCTCCACGCACAAACGTAGAGCATTGACAGGTTTGAGTTGAGAAACCTACCCTGCTGCTGCAACAGAAGAGCCTCTTGAAGAGGCAGCCTGATCAGAGGACCAATGGCCAGGCTTAACAGCTCGGGATACCAAACTTTCCAAGCCCAGTCTGGAGTCACAAGGATGACTTAGGCCCAGTGGTTCCTGATCTTCTTGAGAACTCTGGGTAGGAATGGTATGGCCGAAAAGGAGTACAGGAGGCCTGAACTCCAAGACGAAAAGTGTCTCCGTGTGAAAGCTGCCTTGGAAACTCCAGAGTGTAAAAATGGACAGTGTGTGTTCTCGGCGGTGGTGAACAGATCTACTCCCTTCTGCTGAAAGAGACCTTGCATCACCTATGGCTGGAGATGCCATTTGTGATCTGCTAGACACCTTAGGCAAAGTTTGTCTGCTCTGGTGTTCAGAGAACCCACCATGTGCTGAGTCTCCAGGGATATGCCTGGATGTTTCAGCCATGTCCAGAGGGCCTCTTGAAAAAGGGTCCACGACACCACCCGCACTGTTTGTTGCCTTAGCACACGGAGGCAGTGCTGTCTGTGAACACCTGCACTAGCCTTCCCTTATTGGAGGATGAAAGTCTTGATGCCAGCCGGATCACCCGGAGCTCCAGTAGGTCGATGTAGATTCTGCATTCTGTAGGAGATCAGAGGCCTCTGATCTCCACCTCTTCCAGATGGCCACCCCATCCTTGGAGTGAGGCATCTGTCACAATTGTCAGATCTGGCTGGGGAAGGGAGAGAGGTTTGCCACAAACCCAGTTGCTGTTCATTAACCACCTATGCAGATGTTTTGCACTTAAGGACCACATAGAAGAGAATTCCCTTATGCTGCACCCATTAGAACATCAGGTCCCACTGCCCAGCCCACATATGGCAGCAGGAATGTGTAACAAGCAGGATGCAGGAGGCCATTAGGCCCAGCAACCTTAGTCAGTCTCACCAAAACCCAGGATAGCGGTGGAAACATCAGTATAACAGCCTGAATATTGTGGACCCACCTTTCAGGAGGATAAAACCAAAACTGCACCATGTCTAGTTCAGCTCTGATGAAAGGAAGCATCGGAGAGAATCGGTGTGACTTCGGCACATGGCCAGTGAACCCCAATAAGTGCAGGTCAGCTGTAGTCTGGAGGTGTGAAGACTGCATAGGGCAAGCCCAGCTTTAACAATCCTCGAGATAGGGGAAGATGTGAACCCTGATCTCTGCAGAGGAACTGCAACCACCGCCATCACCTTGCTGAACACCCCAGGGATGCTGTTAAGGCCAAAAGGGAGCACAGTATACTGAAAGTGCTTGTGGCCGACAGTGAATCGCAGGTAACGTCTGTGAGCAGGCAAGACAAGATTGTGGAAATATGCATACTGCAAGTCCAACGCTACCATCCAGGCTCTCTGGTCAAGGGCAGACAGAAAATGAGCAAGTTTGGGAATTTTTAATTATTCCTTTTTTAGGAAAAAATCTAGAGGGTTCAGGTCTGGGATAGGATGAAGCCCTCTGTCCTTTTTGGACACCAGAAAGTAGCGGGAATAACAACCATGACCTACTTCGGGTGTGAGCACCCTCTCTATGGCTCCCTTGGCAAAGAAAGCTACCACTCCCTGACGGAGTAGGGACAAATTGCCCTCCATCAGTCTGTCGCAAGAGGGTGGCATGGGAGGAGGGGTAGTCTGGAGAACCCAGCAGCCTGATGTTATCAACCTCCAGCGGTGCAGGTGATGGCGTATCCTGCTTTCCACTGGTTTCCCATGAAGGTTAGAGGGTCGAACTAAAGAGGTGTGGAGGCTGCAGCTGCCAGGGGTTGGGGTGGAAAAACCTGACCTCTAGCTGCCCAACTCACAAGGTATGGTGGTAGTGTGTTGTTGCCAATGGAGAGGCTGGGGAGTTTACATGTCATGGTGGCTGTGTGGGTAAAGATGTGGCTGGAAGCCCCTTCTGTGGCCGGAAGGGGTGAAGGGCTTCAGTGCCGACTCTGCCTTGCCTATGAAGAGAGGGGGGGGGGCTATCAAAGGGTATGTCCATAAGTGAAGCTTGGACATCCCCTGAAAAGCCAATCTTCCTCAAAGCGTGGCGCTGTAAGGCCACCAACAAGGAAACTGCCCTGCCTAGAAAATCAGCCGTGTCCAGCTCAGACCCGATCACGAAGTTGGCTCCATGTCTCCAGTCCGCCATAGCCTGGGAGATTATGGCCCGGGCCTCCTATGGGACCATGGGCAAGCACCCAGCAACCAAATGCCACTGTGCATGGGGACTAACAGCTCGAAAGGCACAGTACGTTCACAGACCGCAGTGCCAGGCTGAAGGAAGATTATTTTTTTTTGCCTAAGGTGTCCAGCCTTTTGGATTCCCGATCCGATGTGGTGATAGAGAATGCGCCAAGATTTAAATGGGAAGTGGAGGCTTGGACCACCAAGCTCTCCAGCGTAGGTTGTTGTGCGAGGAAACATTAGTCCTGTGGGAAAGACAATGGCGGCAAGCCCCGTGCAGGGATTGGGCCAGACCCCAAGTAGATTAAATGGGAGAAGCGGTTCTGGGGCTGAAGCACCACTGTCAAGACGTTAGTAGAGTGCAACAGAGGACAAGCTAAGATCCAGGTCTTCGGCCGCCCTTCTCAACACCATAGAATAACAGGCTCCGTCCACCGTAGCCTCGGTAGGAGAGACCACGCAATTGTTTGGGTGCGGTGACCAGTCCACTGGCATCTGCAAATTCCTCAAACCAGTCCATGTTGGGATCTAGGGGGTCGGTATTCTTCAGGGTCCCATGGCCCCTCCAAATTTTCTCCAAGTCACAGCCCACAGAAATAGGGCTCAGGCTCTGGTCTGGAGGGCATGGCTCTAGTCGGCACTGGAGTTTGTGCCAGGCAATGCCCCTCTGGCTCTCTGTCAAAGTCGGGTATGAGAATGGAGACAGTTGCACAAGCAGCAGCATGGGACCAGTGTCGGGCAAAGGTCAAGGTGGTACAACTGGCACTGATCTGATACTTCCGTGGATCCAAGTGGACCCACTGGTGGGGGAACCAGAAGGGGCTCTCTGAACCCGCAGGACCTGAAAAAACACTAGTGGGGACATGCCACCTAATATGAGGTGCATTACCTCGTAACACTTGCGGAGTGGGCAAGGGTCACTCTGGCTCCAGGAATCTCGGGGAGGCGTGGAGCCGGTTGAGGTTGAACAGCAGAGCCAAGCCTCAAATGACGACACTCCCTTGTCTTATTGGATGACTGACAGATGGGACGAATTTGAAGACCTCGTCTACTTTTTACACTTTCTTTTTTGTGAGACTTACCTGAATGCCCAGATAAATTTGACAAAGATGGATGGCTCCACCACAGATTCCTAGACATTCCTCTCACTGAGACCATTGCGGCGACGCACATCGAGCAGCAAGGAGCTTGAGGGACCGCACTCTCAAGGCCTTGGGGTGCATGGTTCGGCAGTTGTCGCAGGTCTTCGCATCATGGTCAAACTCAAGACAGAGGCAGACAGTGTGGGATTGTCACAGACATCTGTCGGTGACAGGAGCCGCAGGGCTTGAAGACAGCTTTCCTAGTGGACATCCCTGCCACACCAATAGAAAGATCTAAAAAAAAAACTGTGACAAAGAGTTGCAAAAAAGTCAGTCAAAAAATGATTGGGGTAGCACTCTCCTGATCTGCTGACTGACGGGGAAAGAAAAGAACTGACAATGCGCTGGGGTGGTGCCTATATAATAGGCACTAAGCACGTGCTTCCAGTGCGTAAGGTACGTGGAGCCAAAAGACAACATAACGGTGCGCAGGGACACTTCCAATGAAAAATCTCCAGATCCAGTCCGATGCCTGGGGATAATTCTAAGGTAAGGAATCTGAAGTTAGAAGACTAGCAGATATAACTAGCACTTTTAGAGGGAGCACAAATAACTTGCTAAGTATTGTTTTTGATGAATTGTAGATTCATTCATAAAATGGCATGACCATTAATCTGGTCTGTTCCTCAGGTCTAAAGAAGTGGTGTCTCTAATGCCTCACTTTTTCAATGCCAATCTGCTTGAAATAATTCATGAGCAAAGCCACTAACACAAAGCCACTGACACAACTATAAAGGGTGAAGAGAGCATTCTATCCTCCAATATCACCTTCCAACATTATCTTCTTCAGACAGCTTTTCTATGAAAGGATGTAAAAGGAATGGTTTCTTACCTGTAACTCCAGTTCTCTTGTAGGGGTATTTCCATGATAGTCATAAGCACTGAATAGTTCAGCGCGTCTGCGGGGACCCCGGAGCACTGATGTGAAGTATATTCTTAAGTGCAAAAACCAGCCCTTTGAAAAAAGGTCTGTCAAAACCACTTAAGAATAACACTGTGCAGCCTATGTGAACAGCTACACAGGCCAAATTGTTGAAAAGAAAAACAGCTGTAGTGTAAATTCACGTTCAAATACCTATTTATTCTAGAAATGTAATAAAAAATACATTCTCATACTTTATTTACACCTCTCATGAGAATAAAACAATGCAGGTCAGTGTAGCCCATAGGCTGCCATTATACAGAATGTAAATAGAGCTGTGCCTTTAAGAAAGTAAAGTCTTCCTGTATCCCATCATGCACAGCAAAAGGCAGTTGCCTCAGTTCTTTTTGAAGGCTTGTAACCTGACATGAAGGAACAAAACATTTGTTGTAGTACCAACATCGATACTATTATGGCAACCTTTCCCATGTCAACTCCACCGGGGAGGAGGGAGGGTTGCTTATGACTATCATGGAAATACCCCTACGAGAGAACTGGAGTTACAGGTAAGAAACCATTCCTTCTCTCGTAGGGGATTTCCATGTATAGTCATAAGCACTGAATAGACTAGCAAGCCCATCCCCATAACCGCGGTGGAGTAGACAGAATAATACTGACCAAAAAACAAGTCATGCAAATAAATTCTTAAGCAAGGCCTGTCCAACCTGCGCATCTGCCCTAGCGTCTGTATCAAGGCAGTAATGCTGTGTAAAGGTATGGACCGATTTCCAAGTGGCTGCCTTGCATATTTCTGCCAAAGGGATATTTCTCATTAAGGCCGCAGTAGCTGCCTTCCCTCTAGTAGAATGGGCTTTTGGCCTGCCACCAAGAGATTTGTTCGCTAACTGATAACATAACAGTATACATGAAACAATCCACCTGGATAATGATTGCTTAGACGTGCCCAACCCTGTTCTAACTGGGCCATAGTTAACAAAGAGTTGCTGCGATTTACGTAAGCATTTTGTCCTGTCCAAGTAAAATTTCAAAACCCTCTTTACATCCAGAGAATGCAGAGTTCTCTCGGCAGGGGTAGTTGGATTTTGAAAGAAAGTTGGTAATGAAATGGTTTGGTTCACATGAAAGTCGGAAACGACTTTTGGTAAAAAATTTGGATGGGTCCTCATCACTACTTTCGCAGAGTGAAAGACCGTGTAGGGTTCTTGAGCACAAAGGGCCTGGATTTCGCTGACCCTACGCGCTGATGTGATTGCAACCAGAAAGGCAGTTTTCCACGTGAGATGTTGAAGTGATGCTTTATGTATTGGCTCGAATGGAGGTTGCATCAGACGTGATAGGACAACATTCAGTTCCCATGGAGGAGATGGCCTCCTAATGGGAGGAAAGACCTTTTTTAAGCCCTCCAGGAAGTCCTTGATAAATGGGATCCTAAAAAAAGGAGGTTTGAGAAGGGCTCTTTCTATATGTCGTTAGAGCCGCCAAGTGCACTTTTATTGATGACAATTGTAAACCAGATTTTGCCAAATTTAGTAAGTATGGCAGGATGGTTTCCTCTCCACAGGATATCGGGTCAACGTTGTTGTCCAAACACCACACACAGAATCTTTTCCACTTGCATGCGTAAGCCGATCGTGTGGAAGGTCGCTTTGCCTCTCTTAGGATTTCCATACAGTCCTGAGGTAGGTTCCAGTGTCTATATTGCACTAGCTCAGGAGCCATGCTGCCAAACTCAATGATGAGAGGTTGGGATGAGATATCTGCCCTCTGAACTTCGTGAGCAGATCTGGACGATGAGGCAGTCTGATGTGTGGCTTGAGTGACCAGTGAAGAAGGTCTGGAAACCACCATTGGCGTGGCCATTCTGGAGCAATTAGAATCATTTTGGACTGGGCATTGGATAGCTTCTGAAGGACTGCCGGTATCAGGGGAAGCGGTGGAAAGGCATAAAGAAATGCTCCTGACCAGTTTATCCACGGGGCATTCCCCATTGTGCCTGGATGGTAATATCTGGAGGCGAAGTTTTGGCATTTTTTGTTTTCTGGGGTTGCGAAAAGGTCTATAGAGGGGGTACCCCATAGTGCGAAAATGGAACGAACGACGTCGTCGTGTAATACCCATTCGTGGTTCTCGTCCATTACGCGGATGAGAGCATCCGCTTGAACATTCTGGCTGACCGGCAGGTGAGTTGCTACTAGCGACAGTTTCCTGGCTAGAAGCCAATGCCAGATTGTCTGAGCCTCCCTGGATAATATCCTGGACCTGGTGCCTCCTTGTTTGTTTACGTAATACATGGAGGCCACGTTGTCCGTCTGGAGGAGGAGAGTTTCAGTTTTCAGAGAAGGTAGGAAGGCCTTGAGCACAAGATGGACTGCGCGAAGCTCCAGCAGGTTGATATGATAGAGACTCTCTCTCTCTGACCACTTGCCCTGGACTCGAAGATGATCCATGTGCGCTCCCCATCCGAGCAGTGATGCATCTGTTACGATGGTTTGAGCTGGAGACTGTTGCTGGAAAGGAATCCCCACCAAGAGATTGTTGGGTGAACACCACCACTTGAGGGACTGTAGGGCGTGGGGAGTAAGAAGAACTCTGCTCTCCCAATCGTCCATCAGTTGACACCATTGATCCTCCAGGCATTCCTGTAAGGGTCTCATATGGAGGCGAGCATTGGGAACGAGGTGGATACAAGACACCATCGAGCCCAGTAGAGAGGCTATTACTCTTGCAGTGGTCTGTGGAGTTCTCTCTAGTTGTTTGCACTTTTGGAGAATCGATAATCGTCGTTCCTCCGAAGGAAACACCTTTCCTTGATTGGTATCTATAATGGCCCCTAAGTAATGCAGCCTCTGAACAGGCGTTGCTGTGGACTTCAGAAGATTGACTTGAAGACCGAGATTCTGTAGCAGCTGTTGAGCCCATTTGAAATGTTGTTGGGCCTCTAGATAGCTGGAGGCCTTTATGAGCCAATCGTCTAGATAGGGGTAGACAAATATTCGATGCTTCCTCAGATGGGCGTCTACCACCGCCATGCATTTGGAAAAAGTTCTCGGCGCTGATTTGAGGCCGAAGGGTAGAACCGCAAATTGGTAATGACTTTTGCCGACTGTGAACCTTAGGAATTTTCGATGTTTCTTGCTCACCGGAATGTGAAAATAAGCGTCGCAAAGGTCCATCGCGCAGAGCCAATCGCCCTGACGAAGATGCGGATAAATTTGGTGCAAGGATAGCATCCTGAATTTCTCTTTGCAAATCCACTTGTTTGCTGTCCTTGGGTCTAGAATGGGACGAAACTCTTGTTTGTCCTTCTTTGGTACTAGAAAATACCTCGAATAAATCCCTTTCCCGCGTTGATTGATCGGGACGGGTTCTATAGCTCTTTTTTGTAATAGAATAGCGACTTCCAACTGAAGAGCTTCGAGGTGGTGGCTGGCTGGTTTGGGTGGAACAGATGGAGGAGGACTGGTGAATCTGAGAGCGTAACCATGTCGCACAATATTCAATACCCAGGCGTCTGATGTGATGCGTAGCCACTCGTCCAGATGATTTGAGATACTTCCCCCTACCGGAGTGGATAACGGAGGAGGGGGAAGCGAAGATTCAGGGCTTGGACGCGGGAGCCTGGCGAGTTGCCGGAGTTTGCGGCGTGGATCGACCCCTTGTCGACTTTCGCTGCGTCGAGAAGGGCCTTTGATGTTGCTGTTGTTGCTGGGGATGTGAGGACATCCAGTGTGGTGTCTGATATCTGTGGGTGAAAAGCCTTCGCTTGTAGGGACGGAATACTTTTCGCTGTTCTTTTGGGCGTTCGATGCCTACCGCTTTTAAAGTGTCTAGCTCAGACTTCATTCTTGACATCTCGTCATCGGCATGAGAGCCGAACAATGTAGAGCCTGAGAATGGTAAATTCTGAATTCTCTGTTGCGCCTCTGGTTTGAGAGATGTCAATCGCAACCATGCGTGTCGTCTTAGCACTACTCCATGAGCGTAGTTATGTGCCGAAAGTAGCGAAGAATCAGCAGCAGCGCTTATTATCTGGTTGGAAACCATGGATCCCTCACCCACTGCCTCCAAGAAATCTTCCCTTTTGTCCTTGGATAGGTGTTCCGCAAACTGCAGTATAGAGTCCCAAAGGGACCGATCATATCTTCCTAATAAAGCAGTGGCACTGGCTGCTTTCATTGGGATGGCTGCGGTATAGCAAACTTTTCTGCCTGCAGCATCGATTTTTCTGCTCTCCTTGTCCGGAGGCGAGGAGGAAGATGGTGATGTAGAGTGTAGTTTCTTTGCAGCTACTATCACCACCGAGTCCGGCACCGGGTCCGACCTTAGAAATAGAGGATCTTGCTCCGGTGGGCGATACTTTTTAATAAGTCTGGAAGGAGAAGATTTCGTTGTGGCCGGTGTTAGAAAAATATCCATTACTGGTTCAATAAGACCTGGGACCAGTGGAAGTAAAGGTCTTGAAGATGTCCTCTGTCGTAAAGTCTCGAAAATCACTGAGGTCGATGGGGCGGGTACCGCCGGCGGGATATTTAGTTTGGTCGCCCCGCGCACTAGGACCTCTTGGAATGTATTCACGTCATCTACGGGGACACTCTCGGGGACGGTGAGTCCGATAGGGTTGGAGAGTAGTCCTGTGCAGACGAAGAAGAATGCCTATGACGTGAATAGGTGTTACTGGTGTCTGTGGCAACGGCGGCTGTTGAGGAGAGAGCTGCGGCGAAGCTGGAAGCAGGATGAGTGAGGCCGAGGATTCTGAAGTGGTCTAAACCCTTCTAGGTCTCTTTGACTGCCGCCTCGACGTCGACAGACTCCTCGACGTCCAAGTACGGTGACGTCGGGTGCCTCTTGACGTCGATTCCCCTCGTCGCTGAGATCCTCTCGATGACGACCTTCTTCGCCGTCGATGCGATGACGGCGACCGTCTTCAACGGCAAGCACTCTCTCTCGACGTCGATCGTCCTCGCCGCGTCGACGGCGAACCGGACCCAGATCTTCTCGACGTCGACCGCCCTCGTCGCGTCAACGGCGATCCAGACCTTCTCGACGGCGAGCGTTCACGCCGTCTCGACGGCGAAACGGCTGCCGACGTCGAACGATGTTTCTTTCTCGCCGGTGAACCGATCCTCGACGGCGAGCATGTTGGCGCCGTTCCTGGCCTCGACGTCGATGCCCTCGACGTCGTCGGAGACCTATGCCGTTTCTGAGCAGGTCTGGCCGAAGTTGCAGAGGAAACAGGGTGAGCCCTGGTAGAAGACTGACCTTCTCCTCGCTCTGTGGCAGATTGACCACTTCTTCTCCTGTCCTCTCTTGCTTGAAGTCGAATTTTCTCCCTATCACGAAGAGTCCTTCTGGAGAAAGTTCTACAGATGTCACAGGAATCAGGTTTGTGGCTGGAAGGAAGGCAAATTATACAGACCCGGTGTGGATCTGTTTTAGCCTTTTTTCTGCCACAAGAAGGGCATTTATCAAAAAGTGAAGGCATTTCTAAAATAGAAAAACCTTAAATTTCTGTCAGAATTTTACAGAAAAGATTAGCAAATGTTCACTCAATATTAAAAACGTCGATTGAAATTGAAAATTCTAAAGATTTTAATTGAATTTCTGTCAAAAACAGCTTTGTGAGGTAGAGCTCAATGCTTCAGGGTCCTGTCAGCAGGAGCCGGAAAAAAGAACTGAGGCAACTGCCTTTTGCTGTGCATGATGGGATACAGGAAGACTTTACTTTCTTAAAGGCACAGCTCTATTTACATTCTGTATAATGGCAGCCTATGGGCTACACTGACATGCATTGTTTTATTCTCATGAGAGGTGTAAATAAAGTATGAGAATGTATTTTTTATTACATTTCTAGAATAAATAGGTATTTGAACGTGAATTTACACTACAGCTGTTTTTCTTTTCAACAATTTGGCATGTGTAGCTGTTCACATAGGCTGCACAGTGTTATTCTTAAGTGGTTTTTGACAGACCTTTTTTCAAAGGGCTGGTTTTTGCACTTAAGAATATACTTCACATCAGTGCTTCGGGGTCCCCACAGACGGGCGGAACTATTCAGTGCTTATGACTATACATGGAAATCCCCTACGAGAGAACTGATAGTTAATAGAAACTTGACAATGTACCAGATGCATTTGCAATACTTACAGCATGAGCTGCCAAAACATTAACTTTGCTCAAGGAATCTCATTTACAGCCTTTTTTGTCTGGAGGAGCCACACATAGAACGGATGGGTTTCCTGACCTATGGTGTGCTGACAAAGAGGCCATTGAATCAGTCTTCACCTGTTCCAGATTGCAGGGAGGTATTATTTAAGTGACTTGCATTTCTTTTTTATTCTCGACAAATTAACCTTAGTTGGATTTGATCATAGCATTAACACTTTTTCCCCGAATCGTGGTCATGGATTGGGATTGGTTTATGCCTACAGATGCCTTTGCTTTAAAACTGAACAAGAAGCACAATTATTAAACTAAAGAGACAATAAGGCTGAGATGCCCGTTACGTTTTGATAGGTTACAACCTAGAACTTCCTTTATGGAATGCCAACCTCACCATTTTGATGCTGCATTTTGGCATTGGCAGTTTGCCACAGCTGGGATGAGCTATCAGAGTGGCTTTATGCTGTCCGTCATACTAAGAACCTTTTTATTCTGTTAACCTATTTGCAGCTCCTGTTGTTTACCACAACACGTTTTGGCGATGAGGGGTACTGGACCCTTGATGTAAAGACAACACTAGTACAACTGCAAAACTTTGGGAAGAGATATTTGTCTTTTCCAGCGAAGTAAAGGATCGCTTCACTGTTCAAGCTACACTCCCAGCAGGCGAGCGGTGCAAAGTTCAAGCTATTTGGGGGATACGTATTTTGCTTCACTGTACACGTGATATTTCAGGCAGGTGAACGCCGCAAATGTGCAAGCAATTTGGCGATACGTATTTTGGCAAGCAGAATTTAAGGGCCATGAGGGCTACCTATCAGTTATAGTCCCTTAAGCAATTGTGTGCAGCTTAACCTCGATCATTGTAAGAAGAATGTGCAACCAGATACACATGCTGATTTGCCTTGAGTTGTGCTACACACTGCTTCCAGCCTTGACATTTCCCTGTACAACAGGCGTGCGGTGCACGCAGACAGAACAAGCTCTAATTACCCTCGATAGCACATTCCTTAAGCATGGTAGCCATCTTTTGGGATACAATTTAGTCTTAAACCGTTTTTGGCGATAGACATGCCGTTTTATTCTATTTCAAGGTTTAAATTGCCTGTCTTCGATAGACATGCCTTCTACTACTTAGCAATTTATTATCAGCGACATGCATGTCTATATGGGACATTTTTACAATCGGCAATCTATCAGCAACAGGCATGCAAACTGTGTAGTTTGCTGGTCTGACAGTAATGAGCATGCTATTTCCTGATATTAAGCCTGCGCTTAAGTCTGCAGTGTGAAGTCAAGTCTGCATGGTGACTCTTTCCAAACTTAATTTAGGCACCTTGTATTGTACAGTGTATGGTATTGTATACCCATGTATTGCACTCTACATTCAGATTACATTTTGTTCTCCAAAACAGCAGGGTGATTCTTTTTGTAGGTTCAATCTAGTATTTCCTACCTTACTATTATTTTGGTACAAAATGCAAATGCTAAATGACAGCTCCCGCCAAGCAAAAGCAAACACACCAATTCCAGCAAGCGGGAGCTGTCAAAATGCTCCCACTTGCTGGAAGCAGAGTTTTTATCTATCTGTTTCCCTGCCCTGTGGGCAGGAAAACAGATAAAAGTATTCCTCCAAAACCTAAGGAACTGCATTTCCAGCAGTTTCCTGTATGTGGGAACAATGCCGGCTCCCGCTGGAGACAAGGAGCTGGCTGGGACAGTAGAGGCATGAGGTCCCCCCACCCCCGGTCACTGACATGTTTAAAAACAGTGCCGTCTTCTTGGATAAATATACAGGGCAGGATTCATTCTGGCACAAAGCTAATTTCAGAGAAAGTAAACCTCAACAGGAAGCACTTACAGATAAAAAACAAAGCAGGTGCCCAATGCCCAAGTTGAAGCTACACATCTGTAAATGTGCTTATCAGCCTAACTTCTTGCACATGATTCAAAGTGATTTTCTTTGCATTTCTACCTTTGCATACTTGATTCTTTATTAGTGCAATATCTCAGGTAGTGACTGCAATCAGTGAGTTCTTTGCCATCTGCTGCTCAGACCAGTGATCAGGTTGTCCCTTTTAAAATCTACAAGTATGTAAAACTGCAGAGAATCCCCGACAGTTTGGCCCCGCCCCATATACTTTAGTGGTATGCAACATTTTCCCACCATTTTCCCAGGATCAACAGGTTACTAAATGGACCCCTGAGCACGTTTCCCGATTATTTTTTAGAGATGCTTTTTTGATGCACAGGAAAACAATCACATCTCCAAACAAAGAAGCACTTCATGAGTGGCGTTGGCTTGAGTAGTTATCGGGGTAGACTGCAGGACCTGTTGCCGCTCACGGCAAGAGGCCATGCGTGGCAGGGGGTGGGTGGTTATATGGTGTTAGCCGCAGGCCAGGCCCCTGCAGACAATCCCAACTGTGCACAGCATTTTGCGGTGCGTGGCGTGAGGTTGTGTGGTTATAGGAGGTTGGCTGGACGAAGGCCATGCATGGCGTGGGGCTGGGTGGTTATAAGGGGTTGGCCAATCCAAGCTGTGCGTGGCGCAGGGATGGGTAGCTATACTCGCATCCTCCCCATGCACTGCTAATAACCCCAAATATTACATCACTCATGACATTATTGCAGTAAAATTGAGGAGAAAACTGTGCAAGGCAGGGGCGCGAGTTATAGTTACCTTACAACTGAAGGTACAAGTAGAAAAGGGCACTACATGTCATAAACCCCAGTAGTTGGATCCTCTGAGCCACAAGAGAATATCATAGGACCTTTGGCGGCAACTGTGGGTTAGTTTGCATGACCACTATTTATAGGTCTGTAAGTAGGGTTCTAATGTGGTTAGCACTTGTAGCTTGCTTACTGAAGTGATGTAACTGCTGTAAGGAATGCTGTATCTAGGGTTAAGAACTTCTGTTCCGTTTTATGCAGTGGTTCAAAGGGTCTCTTCATTAACTGTCCTCACTAGATTAAATTGTCACATGGGGGCTGGTGCAGACCTAAGTGGAGCTATTGTCTTGGCCAAATCTAGAATTCTTCTGATGACAGGTGCACCAGGAAAAACTTCTACCTGTTTCACCTTGTGTATGCTACTATAGCTAACAAATGGACTTTTGGCAATGTGTAAGCTAGCTTCTCGTCAGGTATGCTAGGTTGTCTAATGAGTGACGTCTTGTGTTCTACTGTCAAGAAGAACCTCTTTGTTGCACTACAGGATATGTTGCATTTAGATGCATAACCTTTCCTTGTGCTTGAACATCTAGTTTCTCTTACATCCCTGGCTCATTTGGAGGCCCAAAAATAAAGTCTTCAGGAGTCAACTTGTTAGGCTGGTTGGCTCTAGGTGACAGCTCTGCCATTTTGCAATGAAAGTAGGTGCTGCATGGCTGGGAAACTATCATTTTATCCTGTGACTTCCATTAGGTCCGACACCAAGGTTAAACTTGCTCATTGAGGGGACTATCAAGATTAACATCATGTTTAGCTGTTTTCACTTATTTATTACTAGCAGTATCAGTGTTATTTTTGAGGGGGTGGGGAGATTCACACATTTCCTTGACCAATCAATAGGGGACGGTCCATAGGGCAAGGTGGAGTGGCTGCTTGGACACTGCGTTTTGGCAGTTTGCATTTTCTGGTGTTGCAAACAGGTCACTTCTGGTGTATCCCATTGCTGTAAAACCTTTTCTTACTCTCATTTTGTATAACTGGTGGGTGTACTGATAAAAAGGTTATATGTCCTTAAAATGTGTCCAAGGCATTTGGAAGTGGGCCATCTGACAGTGCATATTACTTTTTACCTCAACAAGCTGGGGCGGTACAACACTGGCTGTGTTGTCTGTTAGGATTTGTACAGTCTTTCCCTTGTGTATGGAAAATCTCTAAAGATAGGAAACCTGTCTTTAGTTCTAACACGTGTGTTGTACTGCCTCGTTTTCTTTAAAAAAAATTAAAAAAAAAGAACCTGGTGTAGTTTTGAGGGATGCATCTGTGGTGATGGCCACTGACCGAGTTGGCTGAACCAAGTGGCTGCCTACTGTTTAAGTTCCACCATGCCATTTCCTCCTGTACCCTATGTGGAGCAACCACTAGATCCTCACAATTAGTGTTGTCTGTGACCATGGATTCTGTACCCTTTCTTCAATTGGTCTCATATGTAACCTGAAATGCAGGACCAATGGTATGCAGGGAGCCATCGTACCCAACAGTTTTCCCACTGCCGAGATTGTCTCTTCTGGTAAAAGCAAGCTAGCTCCATCAATGCAAGGATACCCTTAGCTGTAAACATGGGATTTGGCCTCCGATGTATTTTTGAGCTTAAAAAGACCTTTTCCCTCTCTCTTGCACTGGTATTTTACTGATTTATTGAGAAACCCAGTTTGTGGACTGTGCGCATGACTGTTATGCTCCTTTGGCAATGAGTGAACAGGCTCACTTTTACTAGACGGTCCTCTAGGTATGGGTACATATGAATCAGAAGTTATAAGGTATGCTGCTACTGCAGTTTTTTCTAGGCAATGTGGGTGCTGACTCTTTACTAAAAGAGAGTACCTTGAATTGATAGTGTCTGGTTCATGATAAAGCGTGGAAGTCACTTGTGCTTAGTGTTCAAAGGCATATACAGATAGGGATCCTTGAGTTCTATTGTCGCCAGTCTTTTTCCTGCAGTCCTCGGATGACCTCTTAAGTGTTGTTATCTTGAATTTTTATCTTTTATGAATTTGTTTCAAAACCAAACATCCAGAAATCGTTCCTTATCAAATGTTCATAAGAGGAAATACATAGATTACATTCCTTGACCGATCTCTGCCTTCAGTATGTTTTCGATTGTTTTTAGAGGAGTTCCTTCATTTCTTGTAGACTCTGTAGCTCTTCCCTTGTCATGTGTCCTGTTTTTTGGTTTCACAATTAGAGATAATTTAGGGGCTTGACCCAATCACTGTGCCAGATGATTTCAGTATCTTTTTGTTAGCAGTGACGGTGGCCACTTCTGGAAGCAACCTTCTTCTCTGCTCCCAACTGGTTATGTGGAGAGACTCTTTTTGTAAGAGGGTCACATGCTCCAAAAGCCTGCCTCTTGTAGGAGCTGGCCACTTCCCCTGGCTCTGCCTTGAAAGGGCTGCCAAGCAGTTGCAGGAAATTGCTACTATTGTGATATTGACTGTGTACACGTTTGCGGGGGCAGAGGTTTGAAAGCCTTCCTTTTCCTGATGATGCTCCCTTTGGGGTAGATCCCCTCCATGGGTCAGTGGAACTGCAGGGGTCCCATGGCTTTTACAGTCTTACTGATTGTGCGCAGGTGCCAACTTGCTATATTTACACGTGACTGAAAGGGATGGTATGATATTTTTAGAGATATTCGCTTGTGGATTCAAACTGGAGCTCCAGTTTGAATCCAGCAAGGGCAGGTACCCTGCATATTCAATAGCAGTCCCGTTTTCCTTTGATGATATTGGTTTCACAGATGTATTGACTGAAGTTTGACGCAGTCTTGAAATATCCACAAGGAGATAGGAAGATTATTATAACATTCTCTGATGTCTCCTTCAAATTTGCTGCCTTGATGACGACCCTGTTTTGATTAACCTGGCATTCGGGGTCGAGATGTCAACAGAATTTCTAATGTGGACGGTTTGTAGGCTGAAATGTGGATCGTGATACTGGAGAAGCAAGTATCTCTGAAAACATCATACCATCACTTTCAGTCACGTGTGTTGTGTTTAGCACCAGTGCTCTTTTTACTCACCTTGTCACTCTGCAGTGCACCGTCACCACATAGCTAATATTGTAAAATGGTGCTCCTATTAAGTGATTTTGAGATTTATTTGTTAAAAGATGAATACATTACAGTGAATGAACAAGTAATCCTCATTTGTAAGAAGGGTTCCTTAAAAAGCTATTGCCCTGTAATTCAAAGGTTATACACTTCCCTCTTGGGGACCAATTGTGCCTTTAAATTTACAGTATACCAAGGCACCTGGGTTATCACCCTTTTTGCTTAAAAAAAAAAAAAGGAAGAAATATATATGCATAAATAAGACAACATACACGTAAGCTTTAAGTTCTGCATTTAATAATCAAACAAAGAATTTTCTCTACAGTCGCATAGAATTTTCTACATAAATAGACACTCTGTATGTACCTTTACTGCATCCGTACAAAAATATAGTAGTAACCTCTCTTTGTAAGCAAGCAGAAAACACAAAACGCCTGCCCAGTCTCCCTATTCATCCCAGCCCACCCCTGAGCAAGGTTTGGCAAGGAATGTGACTAAACACTTTTCTTAAAGTAAGCTTTTCCGAAGCAGTAAGAAATTATATTGTATTTTTTTCTGTCTAGTCTCCCTCCTTTCATTTTTTTTAAATCCTGGTAAATCTTGCTTTACCTTGCTCTTTGGAATAGTGTGAAATAAGGAAGCTTGTGCTATCTTCCATGTTCCCAGTGTTTGTAAACCTCCCCTGTGTGTGTGTGTGTGTGTCAGGAATTCACTCCCTACAGGTTCAGGACTGGTATAAAGGATAGGCAATTCAATTTCAGCAAATGTAAGTGGCTAGACTAAAGGCACCCAAATCTTAAATGACCATATCTATGTAGGAGTGCCAGAGAACGCTAGAAAATATGGTTCCGAGTCAGTGGGTATCCCACAGTCTATTACATTTATGCAGAAAAGCAATTAATTTTACCATGGTGAGAGACACAATTCAAAATGCATCACAGCTGCAGGTTGGTGATCACTTAAGTTTCCTCTGTTCTTGGGCTCAATGCGGCCAGCACAAATTTGTGTTGTACAAATGACCCATTGTACAAGAAAAAAAAAAGGTGTAGAATATTGGTACCAGTGAAGTACCAGTTTTGAAGCTGAAGTAAAGAAAGGTTTCTGCTTTTAAGTGCTGGAGACCTGTATCGGTGGGGCTCTGAAATCAAGGGTTTAATGTAAAACAGGTCTAAAGAAACACCCACCCTGTCACAAAAGGGATAATGTAAAGCTGACGAGAGACAATGAGCAAGTCCACACTGCCTGTGCTTTCTTAGATTAAGGGAGCAGTAACAGTCACAGATTATGCTGCTAGGGAACATCCTTTAAAGGAGCCACCATTTGTTTCTTTTTCAAGAGACACTCCAGTTTTTTTGCATAACGTAAATGTTGTTTGTGTGCTCAATTCCACCATCAGACCTCCTCCAAAAAGTCCAGTTCCAGCATATTTGTCCTTTTGTTTGGAAAGATCAAAATTGATTTTTAATAAAAAAAATATATATATTTTTAGAAATAGCTAAGGGACAGGAAGGACCATCTTATTTCTCTAAAATACCAATTTAAACAATACAAAATAGTTGAATGCTCTTCCGCTCAACCTGCTCACAAACAAAACAGATCTAGAGCACATAAATCTTCCTTTGTTTCAAACACTAACACACAATCACTAGAGTGTATTTTCCAAGTAATGAAAGAGTAATGAAAGATGCTTAAATACAAATATCCTGGGGGCAGAAATAAGTCACTGCTGCCCACTAGCTGGAGGCCAAAGAAGTTTCAAATGTACTGCAGATAATTCACATGGTGAAACAGTAATGCCCTGTTTTAAGTGCTGGCAAGAAAAAAACAAAACAAATTATATATATATATATATATATTGCAAATAGTGCAAGGCTTCTTACAGCAGGCTAGTCACATTTCTTTCCAGGCCCCATCTGCCCGAACCCTCCCCACCCCCCCTCCCAAAAAATATACATTCAAGGCAGTCTCTTTAAAACAACCAATTAACACACTGCTTTCGGTGCAAAAACTTTCCAATGAAAAACAAACATCAACAGAACATGAAAGTCTTCATACAGAGTGCTGCAAGAAATGCACAGCAGACAATTAGAGAGGGAGAAGGAACGTGTCTGCTGCATATAGAGAAGCATATCTATCTGGAATGAATGTTTCAAAACCTGCTCTTGGCATATGGACATCCGTTGTCTGCCACGGTTTTATCTGACAAATTTGGAATTGCTGCCTACAATAGTTTGTGTTAGTTTTACAAAACTGGGTCTTGTTATAAAAAGGAAACATGAACTGCATCCAAGTTGGCTATTACGTTGGTTAGTCACGAAGCACTGATTCTGCAGGGTTGAGCCACCCTCACCCACATATACCAAGGTTGGCTCACCTACTTCTCATAAAATAGCCAGGATGTTTATGACAACAACCCACTTTGAGGAACTAGATATTCTTTGAAAGAACAAGACTGAACTCTATTGTGGATGGGAGAGAGAGAACAATGGAGGACCCACAACACTTAGGCAGTACATGACAGCCTCTGATTGTTCGTCCACGTTGAAGTGAAAACAGACTTTCTGGTTTATTTACTGGCTAATGTTCTATTACAAGGAGAATGAGGTAAAAGACCCAGGGTACGCTTTTACTTGTTGATTAGGACCCTAAGTGAAAGCGTCTGGCAGCAATGACAAACAATGGCAATTGATGATAATCAGGGGCTATAGTGGAGAGAAAGAACAGCGAGGAATAAAAGGGAAACGTAGGGGAGGAATGAACTGTTAAGATAGGGGCAGAAAAAGAAGAGCAGACAAAGCAGAGATGACGGGAGTTAAAAGTGCTGAGGAAAGAAAATGAGTAAGGATGGAGTGTTGCAAGGAGAGTAAAGGGCATACAGGATAGGGGATAAAGTAGGACTGATGGGAGAGATGCAAAGCTAAGGATGGAAAGTAGAGCAGGAAATCATTAGGAGAGTAGTAGACTGAGTATTTTTTGGGAAGGAAGGGGGCAGGAGGAAGAGAAATGGAAAATGAATTGTTTTTGGGGGGGCGGGGGAAGAGAGAAGAGAAGGAAAAAGTAGTCAGCACAGAGGATGCAGGAAGTAAGCACAGCCTGCAATCGACACCCATTTGCTGAAACCACCAAAATTCTTAAGAGTTTATTTAAAATGTGTTGTATGCTGTTTGCTAATGCTTTTCCCCCCAGGGAAAGGATGCAGAACGACAGCCTTCTTGCATCAGACTCCGTTCGCTCTCCCCAACTCCAGTTCAGAATACTGCATATTGTTGACTTCATATCACATTTCAGCCCCCGCAATATAAATAAATAATAGAGAGTTTACTGGACAAGACCTGGTGATCCGTGACAAATCCCACACATACAGATGCAGCTTCTAACAGGTGTCCTTTTACACATCAGCATTTAGAAAATAACCAATACTTTTGGCGCCCCACAGTATGGTTCTTACACACCGCTGAAATAATTTTTTTCAGGCCACCCATGTCCTCCCAAACCCCTTAGGTCTTTCAATTTTCAAACAAACCGAATAAGCATTAACATTTGTTTAAGACATCTAGTAAAGATTTCTCAGCTAACACTAACTGGAAAAAAAACGAACAGTTGGTTTCTCCCATTTTTTTCAGTGGCTATCCCAGTTTAATCAGTGGGTGGTGCCCCCAGGGCTAACAGCATAAAATAACCAAGGAATCCACAGATGAAAGAGAGAGACGGAAAACTATCCCGAAAAATAGGTAATTTTAATGGAGAAGCCATTAAGAACCCCTTTAGAGAAAAGCAGCTCTAGAAAGCACATTGAAAACAAAAAAAGGTGCTGCACTTTTATTGGCTCTCTACAGATCTCGTATTGGTCTTTTTCTCAAATCTCTGACTGTATTTATAAGATCATGTTCAATATAACAATGTTAGAAACGCAGAAGTAACTAAAGGGGAATTATCTCAGAAAAATCAAGCCTCCTTTATGTACTGAGGAACATTTTATCTCTGTACTTACAGTTTAACCTAGTTACAAGACTATCTCAAGAGTGATCAAGCAGACATTTAGAACATCTGCTGACTGTTCTTAAGAAGACCTGAGGTCGCAAACTGATTTGCAGAAACACTGAATATTGATCCCTTCATTTGCGGCAAGATTAAGATTTTGAATGGGAAGTCTTCAGGTTAATTTATCTGTCACATCTTCAAAAACATTTGTTATAACTTTTTCAGCTGTCCAGAACAAGTCAGTCTGATAGCTTCAAATTATGTATTTCTTTCTCTTTTTTAATTAGGAAGTATACCAGTTCTCTGATATTTCAGCACAGGAAAATCAAAGTTTCACATACTAAACTGGCCTTTGCTGTGCACCCTTTCTGCAGTAAAACTTGGTCTAAAAACAGTGGGCATTAGTTTGACTCTAATGTCTCATTCTGACTCACTGGCTACTGAATCTCCTATGTTTAAGGCACCAACTGAGTGTGCCGGTCTTTTTTTAGAAACCAGCTGCCATCGTGACCCACTAAACACAAACCGTGAGCAGTCTTTACTTCCTTACTGCAGTTCGACTGTGTGTTTGTGGGACACTGAAGTTATTTTAGGGTATTATGGTTTTCATTTCATTAAACGAAGAAACTATCTTGTAGTCTTGACTCCTGCATAGCTTTCACATACCCTTACACATGGGAGATGGTCCTCGAAGAAGCTCATCCCTATGAGGGTTTTCCTGGGACTCTACACATCGAACAATTTCTCCTTCCTGTTGTGGCACAAAAAGAAGAGTCACTTACACAATAGCAGCCATTGTGTCAGTAATCACACATCTGCTTTGCCCCTGATACCAAGGTGGCAGTAGGCAACTACTAGCTTAAATGGAAGAATTGCCACTAACACAATTTGGCATTTGTGCCAGTAGGGTCTAGGAGGAAGAAAGCCCACAACATAATGGAGGGCTGTCTCAAAGGAAGACTGCCTGAACACCAGGTGGGCAATGGGTGAATGCTGTGCCAAAGGAAGAGTGTGTCGAACACCTTGGGAGGTACAGGGTCAGTGCTAAAGGATATGGAAAATCACCACTAACACTAGATGGTGGAAGGCTGCTGGAGAGTGTGGAATAATGTTCTCAACACCATGGAGGACATAAGATCAGTACTGGCAGAGTAAAAAATATCCTACCACCATGAATGGCAGCATGTGAATCCTAGCAACTTCTCCAACTCACAGTACATGCCTCTGCCTCACGTTCAAATCTCAGAGACGTGATTGGTTCAGACAGTGTAGCTGGCAGGCGTACATGGTAAGACCTTTCCAGATGAAAGAATATATTCATATTATAACAAAAAATCTGGATGTAAATACAAAAACATCTTAAACTGAAAAGTGACTCCTATATCAGAAATGCTGCTGTCCTCCCAAATGAAAAATCTGATTAGTCAAAATTAGGTACACACCAGTCTTGAAAGTGATGTGCCCTAGATGCCAGTTTGACCAGAAGCTATCAAATCACAGGCTACAGCGCTATTGCCTTTCTGGCTGTGAAAAGGCACTGGGCGCCACAGCCCAAACCTGTATAGGTGAGAATAAATTATATATATATATATATATATATATATACACACGCGCGCACACACACGTTAAAATATAAGTGCAGCAGCCAGTATTCATTTTATCAAATTTAACGAAAAGTTGGAAATTTCGACAGGCAATTAACCCCACTAAAAGTGCCTCTAACCCTGCAATGTTTCTACTAAAAATAATTTAGTTTCCCACTAGGTCTAATCTAGTTTAACGAATGCGGACCGTACAACAGAACTGGATCCAAGGCATTCAAGGTGAATTGTTCATTCGTGGACTAGCACATTTTTAACTCCTACCTGCTTGCAACAGTTTTCAGCTTTGCGCCAATGCTTTTTCCAACTTGAAAAAAATAATAATAAAGAATGGCTTAGTGGCCTCTGTCCAGTCCACAACCTTCTACTTTGCTTGCAGGGCGGGGAGGGCAGATTTTTACTAAAACCCACAAAGGATAAAGCCTGCACTCGTACATTCAAATAGAGTCCATTTCTAATCTTATGAGAGGAAGCCCATCATCATTGCTTCCAGTCCTGACGATGACAATTTCGGTCAGAAGAAATAACACTTCATGTCTTCTAAAAGACATTGATCTCTTCTGCGGTAGCACTCCTTCCTATTTCAAAGAAGGTTCTATTTCATCCAATAGTGTTCTTGCAACATTTTATACTGATTCACATTGCCCATCTTTTTTGCCCTAATTTCCTCTATAAGTGACATTATTTCCTATGTTCAGGATAAAATCAACTAATTTCCTCAACAGTGACATCACTTCCTATTTTACTGATGGCACTGATTCGGTCCCTGTTACACTGACAACATTGTCTTACAGATGACACAAATTTCCTCCCCCCCCCCCCAACTCCCTTTTCCACCAGTGACCACACTTTCAGTCCTAAAGTAATACAATCCCCACTACTCTTTCAATTTCTAACTGATGCCACAGCGCCATCACTTGTTCTCTCTACGTGCACACACCAATCTCTCCTGTTGTAGTTTACAGATGAATGGGGGTGAACTAGGAGAAGCACTGGATACCTCACGTTACAAAGGATTCTCGCTTTTTGCTAAAAACGAAAAATACTGTTCCTTCTCTTAAATCTCCAAGCTTCTGTCACGAAAGAAGCCTTCAGCCGTCTGAGATTCCTTGAAAGTCACGGTGATTGAGTTGGCAGTGATGTCAGTGACAGTGACCTCGCTAGGAGGCAAAAGGGCAGGTTGCCATGGAGGAAGTTTTGTGTTTTCTGAAACATCTAGAAAGAGAAAAACAATTGTAGAAAAGACTTGGTCATGCGAACCCCGTGCAGATGAATAAGCAGTACAAAATAATCTTTTACACAATCAGTGATGGGAATGACGCAATTTCTATTTGCTGGTAGTCAAAGCCCGCAACTGGTCACCTATTTAATTAATTTACTGAGATTGGGCCGAGTGTGTAACTATCCACAGATGTCACGAAGAATCCAAACACTGGGTATGATGCAAAGTGTAGGCATGAAAAATGGGTTGAAGGAAGAGGAGCTTATTATGAACTGATAACGTAGGTGCACATACCTTTACCAACCCAAGCCCCATCACAAATAAGGGTGTGTCAGTGAAATCGTATCCCAGGGGCCAGGGTTACAGTACACCAGGATGGATTTTCTGTGCACGGCACGCCAAGTAAGATTGGGTCTAACCTGTGAGGGCTCGCTTGGTAGGGGGTGATGGGAGGTCATTAGGTAGGACATGTCTAAAAGGGACAGGTTGGTCACTATCTGTGTGCCACCTGCACAAAAGGCACAGGGAGATTTAAGATTATCGCGGGTCATTGTATGGAGCATGCTTATCTTTGATTTCCAACCCAACACCTTAGATAAAAACATGCAATACTTCCCTTCCCAGCTACCCCATTCCCCAATATTACACTTCACACAGAAGATGTTTCTGTCAGCAGAAGGCTACGAATCACAAAAATAACTGGTATACCTCTCTGCTTGTAATTATGAGTTTGTTTCTTTCCCAGATGTCTTCACCCTCTTTCTCACCACGTAACCTCCAGGCCAACTTACCCATGCTTTCAGATTCAGATCCCTCTGCTGCCACCAAATGTGAAATTCCACACTCGTTGCCAAGATGGGAGTACGCCCAGAACCAGAGCCGGATTTTGTACTCCCACTGTTCATTCCCTGGCGGCTTATCTTTGAAAAAAATTCTAGGGGAGAATGCCACATTCTCATAACCAAGACTCCCCCATCATCGTGGGAAATACTGGAAGTTGCGACCCAAAGGTAACAAGTTTGTAATTCCATTTTACAATATACCCTTCCAAATGCAGGAAGGTGACGACATCTTGTCAAGTAGGGTCCACACCCATAAGCATTTCTAGTCCACCCTGCTCCCTCAGGTCCAAAGAGCATGCTCGTGAAGGAGGAAATATCTTTAATAAAAAATAATAATAATAAAAAAAAAAAAAACAAAGGTAGCCAGCATTGGCGAACAGGCTCTTAAGGATAGAAACCAAGCTCTTCTTGCCACCTAGTAATCAGTAAACTACAATTAAAACTGCACAATTTAAGTGTATACCTAGAAAAGCATATACAGATTAGTTTTAAAATAGTTAAAATAATAATGATTTAACAGCAGGCATAAAGTTGTTTCTGATGCGGTATTATCCTGAGGCTCCAGTTCAGGCACGCCCATCTTGGCTTCGTGGGACCCTGCACGCGACGTCCTCTCTGTGTGCGGCAGGAAAAATTACCGAGCCAAAGTTAAACTGACACATCACTTGGTGACGCCAAAACACCTTCTGTTAAGTTACCAAAAACAATTACGTTTTCCCACCGATAATACTGGTGCCATCAAATAAAAAGGTACTTACCTGCAAAAACAGCTAAGTGATGTAATCATGTTCTGCCTATTCACATGCTTAGGGTTACCACAGATGTCGGGGAAAGGGATACAGCATCTAGTCGAGGGGTCTCCACAGTGATAGCTGCTTTTCTGCTCAGGGAAATTCTTCAGAGCCAATATCGAATTTTATCAATGTAAAATCATGACCACATCAGTTAACATTCTGCTATGACCACCAATTAACTATTATCAATCGTGACCATCCAAGTATATCAGCTGAGCTTACCAACAGAAATGTCAGGAAAAGCATATAAAAAAGCTGTCCCCGGAACTGCTGAAAAGACAGCCACAGCAGCAAGTGCTCCCGGACACAGACATAATTGCAGCAACAAGTCTCGTCAACTCCACTTGAATTATCATTTGTCCACTTAAAAGGTTTTGTAAATACAAAATGCCATCTTCATCAGTATATTAGTTTGTGAAAATATGCAAACTTTTCTATAAAATATCACTTTTTATTTTGGGCACAGAAACTCAATTTTTTATAGGAAAACTTTTTGGGAAAAACATCTGCCTTCAAAATGCGTGTTTTGATTTTTAGGTAATACACAGTACCCACACATCAGTCAGTAATTTTCATCAAGTACACACGAATGCAAATGCTTCAAAAGCCCAAATCTTACAATCATAGGAAATAGATGTTCAACATAACAAAGATCTTTTTAATGTCTCAATAATCCTCATCTTTACATACCAAAGCCATAATTGTGCCGATGCTGAACCAAAATGACCAGGATGCCAACAATGTGCACAGTCATGGCCATTATGATGCAAGGTGCACACATCATTGTGAAAGGGAAGGGTAAAATTAGGCCAGCCAGTCATGAGCTTAATAAATAGGACAATAACAGTTGCCAGTATTCCACAGCTAAACCAATACCACCAAAAATAGGTCAAGGATTATTATTGTTATGCCATTGCCACTATTCTGCCATGAACTGACAAATGAGCTAGAGAGGAATCCCCTTTTGATTTTTGATACTGTTGGGGTTATGGGGCTGGGATATACTTTTCATGGTCCCGACACCAGGCATAGCTTTCAGCGAGTGACACTGTCCTGGAGGCACACAATGACAGACAGACTTTTGAGAATCTTAAATGTCTCAGCTGTAGATCCAGGCCCATCTCTTCTCAGTTCCTGGACTGATCATGCACAAGGGGACTGATAGAGCAGGGCCAGCAAAATAAATGACCAATCTAATGGTCATCTTGTTAGACAAAGTGGAGACAGATGTGCCAGACCCTGCAAGCCAAACATTACGAGGCCCTGCCATTCTTTTGGCTGGGTGTTGCTCTGAGGGGCTTGAGATGAGCATTGTGGACTTATTTATTATGCACAGACTCTCTGAATTAGGTACGGGGCGTGGCTTCACCTGTGAACTACTACTAGGGCGCTTGTGAGTTACCAGTAGCTCCTGAGTAACTAATTCAGACTTCTGCTCTAAGCATTTTAAAAATATTTTAAATCCGTTAACATTGTCAACGCAACCGTTTTATCGTTTTTGCTTCATCAAAATAGTGTCAAAAGGTTTTAAAAAGAAAAAAAAAAAAAGGGGTAACAAATGCTTGTCCCGGCTGTATTATTTTTTTTTGTAGTAGAAGCAGGACAGAAAACAACCTCATGTGGGAAGGCTATGGTTGGCCCACAAACACAGCTATGGAAGGAAACTAGACTGGACGATTTATTACACACAAAAAAATGTATATGCTCCAGAAGAGCCTTCTTTAAGCATTCAGATCCGCAACAGTGCACAAACGAAAGCCACTGTAAGGCGACACCAGTAAAGGAGGAATCTGCTCTATATACCAAGCACAAATGTGTAACGTCGACCCATTTTTGAGTGGCTAACAGTGATTTCGGTTACCTATCATTCAAGAGCTGAAATTGCTCTCTCCCCTTCGGCTACGAAAAGTGTGGACAGACTTGAGAGGACAGAAATGCAATATAATAATAATAAGGAAATAGGTTAGTTTAAAGCGGACGTCTCTTGGACTTTAGAACAATAGTTACCTACATTTGCCTATTCTTTAAATACCGATGCCCTATTAAGGTAAGACTTAAGGCAATTTATAGAATGCACAAATTGTTCAGTAAGTCATAAAATATTAGAAGAGAAGCTGGCTGTTAACACAAAAACCAGAAACAAACAAAGGAAAGATCCAGAATGGGGTTTCCAAAATTAGCCATGGATCCCTTCTAGAACATGGTACTTCAACGATGAAAACTACGTTCTATTATCAATAACTTAAATCAAATAAATGCATTGGGGAGGGAGCCACAAGTTAAGCTTTCAAACTGCATATGAATAGCTGAGAATCCATAGTTCTCTTTTGTACTTCGCCAGGAAGTTGGTATCTTGAAAGCGTGTGCCTGAAGGAGACAGTAACAGTGCTTCTTGTAGCAGTCTAGGCACTTCTCAAAACACCACAATAAGAGACGGTGGAAGTTATACACATTTAGGGACTGCCTTTCGGAACAAGCTAAGCAACAATACAGCATCAAACCCAGAGAGTTTGAAACGGTAGAAGTTATACACATGTAGGGACTGCCTTTCGGAACAAGCTAAGCAACAATACAGCATAATTTGAAAAGGTTTGAACTTGCTACAGAACTTAGGGCTACAATTAATGAACTGCTCTAGGTACTGGCCAACTTGTGTTTACTAACAAGTAAACGTGTGCATTTTGAGATTACCCCTCAAGAAATTGAACTCCTTGGCCAAGTTCTCTAGATTCAGGAATTGTTTGAATAGTACCAAAGGGGTCGAATAATATCACAGGCACTAGTTATCTTCAGTGCTCACCCTCCCAGAGCAGTTGAGATTCCTCCTCTTCCCTTTTCCGGTGCAGCCTCACCGACTGACACCTGTTTACAGCTTCTAGTGTTTTATAATCACATGCTGTTTCACTCATTACACGCGTAAAAATGAAAACATTCTTCAAAGAAAAAACACTTGTAATTACTTTGAACCAAACACTATGTGGCTAGGGGAATACACAGAATATTAACTACTAAAACTTGTTAAAAAACCTGGGCAACAACAGCACAAGACTTGAAACCGCAGACAAGATATTTTAGTAGTTTTGTAAAGTGTTGGCTTTTAAAGGTTATGCTGTGGAACTGAATATAATGTTAATGGTTGTCCAACAAAACCAAATCTCTTGGATTGCCAGATTTAAGATCTGAAACAACGACACTGGAACCAAACTTCAACTTCTGACCCACCACAAAAAAGAGCTTCATGTGATTGAAGACCGATATAATTTACGCAATCAGTCCAACCTGAGGTTTTCAAGAACTGACTGAACTTTCTACATCTTCTTGGGACGATATTCCATTAGGCCGTCTCCTTAGATAACACGTGGGTATTTCTTACCAAGTAACCTAGTTCTCCCCCAACTATTTTGAAGAACAGATGTTGGAGATGCAGGGCTGTGTGACCAGTAACTTGTGGTGGACTTTTGTCCACAGCTAAAACCAGGTCTAATCTACAAGCCCCAGCCTGTTCATCCTTGTGATCCCGAAATGCTATCCTAGGATTAATTTGAACACTTAATCGAAGGCAGTAACCACAGCTGAGCCTTTCCTTGATGCCGAATCCAGATGTGGCATCAATCCTTCTTCTTACAAAGAAGCTGAAAGAAGGGAAGTGGAATCGTGACAACCATGCTAACAAGGTCAGTAACTTTCTTTAAGAACTTATCTAGTCAATCAGCAGTTAGGACTGGCAATTAGGGATTGCCAATAAGCTGTATGTTAATACAATCCTAATAGATACAAGGCATCCGAGTATTACACAATGGAATTGGGTATACACTAAAAAAAGGCCAAAGTTACCTGTAGAAAAGAAGAGTATTATGCAGTGAGACCGATTAGGTCTCACTATGCAATACTCTCAAAATACCCCTAACTAGGCCCTTTAGATTCACAATAATAAATCCCTAGCTCAGTCCTGGTAGTGTGGCAGAGCTGTCAAGCTTTACTAGGGGAACATGTGCTAAGCATTTCAGAGTACCAACAGGGACAACAAGTATATGACAACTCAAAAAAAAAAAAAAAAAAAAAATCCTACACCTGTTTATAAAAGTAGAGCAGTTAAATAAATTTAAGACACCAAAATGAACACTATTGGATCAGTATAACCAGAGTTATGGATTTTAGAAGGAAAAATTAATCAGTATACTTTACTACTGTCAAACTTAACTGCGGTTAATGGAGAAAACAGGTAATGACAATCTCTCACTTGCAGGTGGAGTCCAGTGGAAACAGCTGGGGGTTAAGGTGATGCAGGTCTCGGGACCACGGTTCAGCAGTCACTACGATTTACCTTGCTTGTAGAGCCTGGGTGCAGAGTTGTCCTGGCTGACCTTGGTGCTAAAACCAGGAGCCGCAGGTATTGGAAAAACACACTTGCAAGACTAAGTCTCTAGCAGGTTGAGTTCGGGGGAACCCACTGAGGGTTAAGATGGTGTGTGTCCCTGGACCAAGGTTCATCAACCAGTACAACTTTACTTGACTCGTACAGCACGGGTGCAGAGAGTTTCTGGCTCTCTTTTGAGCTGAATGCTTGAGCTGCGGGTGCTGGTGAGAAAAAGGATACAAATACTCGTCAACTGAACCACTCAGGTGGATGGTTGAAGGTGCTACAGGGCTCCCTCTAGGTGCAGTGTTGAACAAAGGTAGCGACAGCCTGACCAACCACAAACAAGCTTTGACAGCAACAAGCAGAGGGTGTGGTTACATCGACGTACTGGAGTCCAGGAGAAAGATGTAGCCCCCTGAAAACTGCTGGAGGTCAGGACTAAGCTTCTCACAATGTACTAGACCAATTACATTTGGGCGATCCCTCGACGGGCCTGATGGCCAGTGATTCTTTGGTTCTGGGAGTGTGCTTTTACCTGCGGGCTTCAAAGGACCAGTACTTCTAGTCCAAGGGCGTTCTGAAGTTGCCTTTGGTGCTCAGAGAAGTTCCTCTTGCCTTTGGAACCAGTCTCTGGTGCAGGATGAGTCGCAGTTGTGTAGTTGCAGGGTGGTTGCCAAAAAGTGCAGAGTATTGCGCCTTTGCTTTGTACAGGTCCAGAAGTCGCAGACTCTGGTCTCTTTGTCCTTGGTTGCAAGCTGAATCAGATCTGAGGTTCTGGTTCCAGGGGTGCCCCTCAAATCCTAGATAATGGGGTGTTTTGGGTGCAAGTGGCCAATGGGCTACTAGCCTCAGCTGCTAGTCCGCCCTGAGGTGACCAGGTATCCAGAACCCTCTATTTTGCCACTTTTCAAATTGGCAGGATCCATCCTAGGCTGTACAGACCAGGTAGACCACTCTAGAGGTGTGGCTAGCCTTCTGGGGGTGTAACGCCTCCCGACTACTTGATTTTCCCGCCTGCCCGGGTACAAATGTGCCTGCGGGCAGAGGGGTGGCTTTGTCCTCCTTTAGGAGTCAGCCTGATTAGATATCAGAGGTTGTGTGGGCTTTGAAGCTCACTGCCTCGATGCGCCACTTCACTAGCCATCCTATCATGGAGGAAGGTGATACCTTCCGCCCTGGCAGGCCTTTGTTTCTGACTCCTGGGAGGGGGTCAGATTCCTATCTTTGCAGTAGCAGATTCAGCCTGACAGCCAGGGCATAGAAAATGCTGAGGCAACCTCAAAGGTAGCCACATGGGTGCATGTCACATTTAATCTGACTTCAGGATCAAGTCAAGTTTAATGAGACAAGTTGTTGATAACAAGGAGGACATACTTTTGCGGGCCATAATGGAATTGGCGACCTCAGGATGCCCTGGTGCCAGCCCATGTTCCCCGCTATCACTTACAGGAGCCCTTAATGGAAACACTACTAAAGGGACATATAAGCTTGCACTTGTATGCCCACATCTTTAATATAATTCATCCTGCCTCTTGGGTTTAGGACTCCTACCTTAGGGATGAGGGACATATTAAAAGCAGTGCTTTAAACTTTCAACAAATGGTGAGGGCAAAGTCAAGATGGAGAAGAATGCACAGTTCCTGCAGTCTGCAATGGAAGACTTGCTGTCCTATGTTTTCTTGGGTCACTCAGGGTGGCAGATAGTCCCTGATGACCCTTTTAATGCCAATGATGCCCTGAGTACCACTGGTACTATTTACCAGGGACTTTATAAGGGAGTTAAAGTCCTTGCCAATTGGGCGAACAAATTCACATTCATCATATTTATGGAGCGAGCACTGTCAATGGGGCCTGGTTAGCAGGCTCCACTGTACTTTCAGACTCCTAACCATCAGCAATGGGGCAAAAAGTGTGGTGGTGACCAAACAAGAAGGGCACTTTCCTACATGACCAAACTAATGTTCTCCTTCTCAGTCCTCGCTTGACAGCAACAGCTTTCACCATACACTATGTAATAATATATTTAAGCACACACACATGCTAGCTTTAAGAATGATTGCACTATTTGAGAGGCCTCTGGCCACTCTCACCTACATGTTGATTCTCCCAACTACTGTATTTGATTGAGAAAATGCGGTTTCCTCTGAAAAAAGTGGTTGTATTGCACTTTTCTCTTGTAGGGAAGCAGCAGGACAGAGAGCATTATGGTGAAAAGTCAAAGGAGCCACACAGTCTGATCTGTTATAATGAAGTCACAGCAAATGATGTAGGTCAGACATCAATATTGTGAAAAACATGTTACAGCCAATATGTGTTTAAGGATGGATTTCTATTAGGCTGTGTTAAATCCTGTACACAAGTAAGCTGTTACAAGGAATCTCACAGATAACAGTGATAAACAAGGATTTGGCTGTCAAACACCTAGGATAGAAGATATGCACTGGGAGAAACCCCATTTCATCCACTTAGGAAGGAGTGCATAATATATTTTGCCAAGTATAATTTTGTGACTGTAGGACATTGTACATGTTCAGGAAAAGCCTATGTGTAATACAGCAGGCCAAAGTTGGTCATGGTGACACATCAATGCTAAAAGACTACGGCCTGATTGATTTACTGGGAAAAGCCATGTTTATGTCTGATCAGCTTATTAGGAAACGTTACAACCAAGGCAATAGGGCTGGTTTATCTATAACGAAAACCACACGTTAAAGCCATTAGGCCTTTAAGGGTGGATTGTTATTACACTGTACTAAGGACTGCAAAAAGGTATTTGGCTAATCAGAATCTCACAATAGGCAAGGTTGTTGGTGCTGGTTTTCCCTTCTGTGTTAAAGCCCATGGGATAATTCATATTATATATTTTAACACTGTTAAAGCCCCTAACATGTATTTTGTCTCATGAAATCAAATATTACTAAAGTAAGCAGGGTATTTTGTGCTGCCTGCTCTGTGCTCTGACCAAAACCTACCCGGTAGAAGATTTAAACTGTGATATTCCTCCTTAAACCTTTTCATTTTTAAACATGATCTTACAACTGTATACCAATATAGCAGGCCTGAGTTGGTTATGGAGACAGACCATGGTAAAGTGTATAAACCCAACTGGTTCACTGGAAGGAAAATGTTACTTACCCAGTAAGCATCTATAGAGGCATGTAGTGCTGTAGATTCACATGCTCTGCTTACTTCTGCCATCTAGTGTTGGGTCCACAGTGGTGCAAGTTGTTGCTCTTCATAGAAGTGTTCCGAGTTACAGGGTCGAGTCACTTCTCCTCTCGGTGATAGTGCGCATGGGCATCAACTCCTTTGTTAGATTGTTTTCCCGCAGGCAGGTGACAAAGGAGTCGAGGTGGGAGCCTCACAGTAACCCCAAATACATAAAGCAGTAGGTTTAAAACCACTAGGCCTTAGGCCCTATAGGCTGTTTTGTAGCCTATCCATTTTGTTTTGTGAAAAAGACCCAAACTGGAGTCCCATACAATCAGGCTTCAACACCCTCTAGAACACTCCCAACAGAGGCTGTTTTCCCTCAGATTTTCTACTGCATGTTGTGTGAAGGGAGTCTCCCTGAGCTCTGCTCAGTTTATCTTTTCTGACAGAAACTTTTCTCTCAGAGAACCAAGCTTTGCAGTTATAGGATGTCTCAAAAAACAAAAAAGGGTCTGTTCAGAGATTGTGGCAGTTGTGGGAAGAAAAGACTACATGTTGATGACCCCCTCAAAATGTGCATCTACTGTCTGCATCCAGACCACAAGGTGAGAGACTGTAAGACCTGTTGCACCTTTAGTCACAAAACCCTCAAGGACCGTGAGGGTAGGCTTCTGTTGTGGCTACAGAGACAGAAAGCCTTGGAACATCCTTCTTCAGATGAGAGCGAAACATCTCATGCTTCTCAATCCTTAAAAATAACAGGTGAGAAAGGAAGACTGCCTGACGAGCCACAGAGAAAAATGGCCAAAAAGATGAACCATCTCTGCTGAGAGACAAAAGAGACAGGAGAAGGCGACTTCTGAATCAGAGACCCACACAAAGTTTCCAAAAAAAGTTCGTTCAGAGCCTACTTCGCCTCTGGAGAAAAAGGTTCCCACTAAAAGTGCATCCCTGTCACCGCAAAAAGATGCGGTAAGGCTCTCCTCAGACAGAAAACGCCCGTCGACGACAACCCTGTCGACAACTGTGTCGACAGTTACATCAACGACTGTGTCGTCGACGTTTACAACGGCGGTCTCACCAATGATCATGACATCACCATTATCATCGACAATCATTACCGCAAAAATATTTAAAAAAAGCTTCGCCGATGAAGGCATTGTCGACGGTGGAGGCATTGTGGGTCCATCAATGACAAAGGCACTACCGTAGACAAAGCACCTGTTGATGAGGCTTAAAAAGACACCGTCATCTAGCACACCGGCGACAACAGCACCATCTGCGAGACAACTGCCGACTGGGGACTCGTCGACGAGGGAACCGTCGACGGGAGCACCGTCGACAAACATTCCGTCGACAACAATGACAACTGATAAACCATCAACCCCACTGGGGATTTCGTCTGCGCAACCGTCTGCAATGATAGCATATTCTGAAGAGCAGGATTCAACAAGATTCCTACCTCTTTCACTGATCACCATGGGGGAGAAATCATCGCACATTCTTCCAATACATTCCTCCCCGAGCAAGGTATTGCCATATCCCCCGCAACATCTCTTAGATGAGGACGATGACATGTATTCCCAAGATGACGGGATGTTTGGGGCAGCTAGTAGTCCATCTCAGCTGCATGTAAAATGCCAGGACTTTGATGAGGAGGATGAAGGGCAGTACCAGCCAAACTATTCTTCAACTTCATACCCACCGAGGGGACAACAATTATCCCTTCCCATGCCTAGCACATTAGTCGCAGATCTTCAGTGTATGCTGAACGACTACTACAGGAGATTTCCACCATCAACACCCGTAACGCCACCCAGGCCAGACAGCCACCAGACACCTCGTCAAATCCCGAGGACCATTCTCCGGGGGACGCCACACACTGGCATACCGTTGGGTTGCCAACCACAGGATGATCATCCCTCGACAAGAAAGGGGGGGGGGGGGGGGGGGGGGGGGGGACACTGTACTCACAGGTTGCGCACAGGTGATTTCATGGCTCTTGATATCTGACTGGACATCTGACTCGGATGAGTCCTAGATGCAAAGGGACTCCTCTTCCTGCGCAGGCTCCTCCTGTGTGTGTTCTTCCCCAAAGATGTCTGGGGTGTCAGGAGGCTTGTGCGCCATTTCCAATCGAAGTGCCCTTCAGTACCGAAGCGTCTTGTTCGTCTGTAATGATCTGCAGGCATCACAGGTAGCCTCTTGATGATCAGGGGAGAGGCAGAGGTTACACACCAGATGTTGATCAATGTGGGAAAATTTTGCTTGGCACCAAGGGCAGAAACAGAAAGCAGTCCATTCAATCAGGTTGGCATATCTGTCAATGCTGCGAGGTAGGGCATGCAGATGGTGCCCAGACTGATGATTCTAGATGAGCACTAAGGTAGAAAAGCACAAGCAGAAACAATACCATTGAAACAAGGTAAGATAGAGTAGACATTTTGGACCAGAGCGAATCGAAAGAAGGAGCGAAGGCACACATCCAAACCTGACGGTGGAGAGAAAACAAACAAAGAAAAACAACTTGCACCACTCCAGACCCAACACTAGATGGCAGGAGTATGCAGAGCATTTGTGTCTACAGCCACACATGCCATCAAACACGTTTTTCAGATGCTATAGGTCAAATACGTTTATTACGAAAGGTTAAAAACAAAAGAAGGAAACCTGGCTTATTTATTGTAAAGAGTAAATAGGTCTTATTGGGTAGAGTGTCAACCCCTTGAATGCTAATGACAGACGGGGGCCACTAGACACTGGGGTTTGAGTGTGCTGCGGACAGCCCTTGGCCGTTCTAGGACCACCCCCCTCCCAAGAACTGATGACATTATCTCGCAACAACATTAATAGAAGTCGCCGCCACCGTGCTGGAACCTATTTGCTTCCAGCGCAGTGAGAGAAACGGGTACGTTTTTAAAGAAAGAAAAAAAAAAAAAGGAAGGAAGAAGGCTTAAGGGGAAAGGAAAGAGTTTTCCTTTCCTCCGATGTCGCTGAGCATTCCTGCTGCACGATCGTACCACGGTGGTGCAGCTGGAATGCCCACGAGGCACCAGGAAATTTTATCTACATTTTTATATTAAGTGGAGGGAGCAGCCTCTTGGGCAAGGGTTGCTCCTCTTGTGGGGCATTCATTTTAGCCACGTCTGCCCCCCTTGGGGGAAGATACCACGAGGCACCAGAGATTATTTGTTATATGTTTGTTTTTGCTTGGGGGAGCAGCACCTTGGGGCAAGGGACGCACCCCTTTGGGTGGCATTAATTTTGGCCATTTCGGCTCTCCTTGGGGCAGACTGGCTTCTTTATGTTAGACCCATCAGAAGGGGGCAGAAACCACAAGGCACCAGGAATTATGTTTTTTTTTGGGGGGGGTGGGGGGGGGGGCAGCCCCTTGGGCAAGTGTTGCTTCCCTTAGGGGCATTAATTCTGTTCGTTTCTGCCCCACCCTCCTTCCGGGGCAAATTAGACTCTCTATGTTAGACCCATCTGACCCCAAAAGGGGAGGGGGGGGGGCAGAAACCACTCAAAACCAGGGATTTCAATTGGAGCATTATTTGTGTTTAGGGCGCGACCCCTTAAGGAGGGGTCACTTCCCTTTGGGGAGCACAAATGTTGCCCATTTCTGCCCTTCTATGGGGTATATTGGCCACTTGTTTAGGCCCATCTGCCCCCACGGCGTGCAGAAAACCACTAGACACTAGGAAAGTTTTCTGAATGCAGCTGGATGTTTGTGGACTGGCGCATTAATAGCATTTGTGATCATAATGTTTTATTTCTCCTCTTTATTCTAGTTCAGAGCTTTTTATTCCTTTGCTGTAACTCCTCCTTGCGGCTTTGGCAGTGGTAGACCTGCAGTTTGTGTACATGCATGTGTTTGGTAAGAAAAACTTCTTTGTACCGTTTATTCCAAATGAGAATCTTTGTCATGAATGAATGAGTATTTTGGGCCAAGTGCCTGCAACATGCAACGGCCAAATATATCTATACGGAAAGTGTCACTTACCCAGTGTACATCTGTTCGTGCCATGTTCCGCTGCAGATTCACATGCTGTGCATATTATTCTGCCATCTAGTGTTGGGCTTGGAGTGTTACAAGTTGTTTTTCTTTGAAGAAGTGTTTGAGTCACGGGACCGAGTGGTGACTCCTCTTCGGTTCCATTGCACATGGGCATCGACTCTATGTTAGATTGTTTTCCCGCAGAGGGTAAGGTAGGAGTTGTGAATATACTAAAAGTGCCCATGCAATGGAGTAAGTATGTATGTACATAATGTGTATTAAAATAGTATTTATTTACAATTTTCATTCAACTTATAACGGCTACAGGCTCCCAGGGAGGTGGGAGGGCGCATGTGAATCTGCAGTGTCTCATGCCACGAACAGATGTACACTGGGTAAGTGACATTATGCACAGCATGTGTATCTGCAGCTACACATGCCATCGAACGGAAAGACTAGTAAGCAGTTATCTCCCCAAAAGCGGTGGTTTAGCCTGTAGGAGTTGAAGTTGTTTGAAATAATGTTCTTAATACTGCTTGTCCTACTGTGGCTTGTGTTAACACATCCACGCAGTAATGTTTAGTGAATGTATGAGTCGTAGACCATGTGGCTGCCTTACAAATTTCTGTCACAGGTATATTTCCTAGAAAAGCCATTGTGGCGCCTTTTTTCCTAGTGGAATGCGCTCTTGGTGTAATAGGTAGATCTCTTTTTGCTTTAATATAGCACGTTTGAATACATTTCACTATCCATCTGGCAATGCCTTGCTTGGATATAGGATTTCCTGCATGAGGTTTTTGGAAGGCTACAAACAATTGTTTTGTTTTGCGAAACTGTTTTGTTCTGTCAATGTAATACATTAGTGCTCTTTTTATGTCTAATGTATGTAAGGCTCTTTCGGCTACTGAGTCTGGTTGTGGAAAGAAGACTGGGAGTTCCACTGTTTGGTTTAGGTGGAATGGTGATATAACCTTTGGTAAGAATTTGGGATTTGTACGGAGAACCACTTAATGTTTATGTATTTGTATAAAGGGTTCTTGTATAGTGAATTCTTGTATCTCACTTACTCTTCTAAGAGATGTGATAGCTATTAGGAAGGCTACCTTCCAAGTTAAGTATTGCATTTCACAAGAGTGCATGGGTTCAAATGGTGGTCCCATGAGTCGTGTTAATACAATAATAAGGTTCCACGAAGGCACTGGTGGTGTTCTTGGTGGTATGATTCTCTTTAATCCCTCCATAAATGCTTTGATAACTGGGATTCTAAAAAGCGATGTTGAATGTGTAATCTGCAGATATTGCTGCAAGATGTATTTGAATAGAAGAGAATGCTAGTTTAGACTTTTGTAAGTGTACTAAGTAACTTACAATGTTCTTTGCGGAAGCATGTAGTGTTTGAATTTGATTATTGTGGCAGTAGTAAACAAATCTTTTCCATTTATTTGCGTAGCAATGTCTTGTAGTAGGTTTTCTAGCCTGTTTGATGACCTCCATACATTCTTGTGTAAGGTCTAGATGTCCGAACTCTAAGACTTCAGGCGGCAGATTGCTAGATTGAGCGATGCTGGATTCGGGTGTCTGATCTGTTGTTTGTGTTGAGTTAACAGATCTGGTCTGTTTGGTAGTTTGATATGAGGCACTAATGACAGGTCTAGTAGTGTTGTGTACCAAGGTTGTCGTGCCCAAGTTGGTGCTATTAGTTTGAACTTGTTTTGACTCAATTTGTTTACGACATACGGAAGGTGTGGGAGAGGGGGAAAAGCGTAAACAAATATCCCTGACCAACTCATCCATAACGCATTGCCCTTGGAGTGAGGCTGTGGGTACCTGGATGCTAAGTTTTGGCATTTTGCGTTTTCTTTTGGTGCGAATAGGTCTATTTGCGGTGTGCCCCAGGTTTGGAAGTAGGTTTGTAGTATCTGGGGATGAATTTCCCATTCGTGGACCTGTTGGTGACCCCGACTGAGATTGTTGGCTAACTGGTTTTGAATTCCTGGTATGTATTGCGCTATTAGGCGAATGTGATTGTGAATCGCCCAATGTCAAATCTTTTGTGCTAAGAGACACAACTGTGTTGAGTGTGTCCCTCCCCGTTTGTTTAGGTAATACATTGTTGTCATGTTGTCTGTTTTGACAAGAATGTGTTTGTGGGCTATTAGTGGTTGAAATGCTTTCAACGCTAGAAACACTGCTAGTAGTTCTAACTGATTTATATGAAGTTGTTTCTGCTGAGTGTCCCATTGTCCCTGGATGCTGTGTTGGTTAAGGTGTGCTCCCCACCCTACCATGGAAGCATCTGTTGTGATCACGTATTGAGGCACTGGGTCTTGGAAAGGCCGCCCTTGGTTTAAATTTATAGGATTCCGCCATTGAAGCGAGGTGTATGTTTGGCGGTCTATCAACACTAGATCTTGAAGTTGACCCTGTGCTTGTGACCATTGTGTTGCTAGGCACTGTTGTAAGGGCCGCATGTGTAATCTTGCGTTTGGGACAATGGCTATGCATGAGGACATCATGCCTAGTAGTTTCATCACTAATTTTACCAGAAACCTTTGGTTTGGGTGCTTGCATTTTATTACGTTTTGGAATGCTTGTACCCTTTGTGGACTTGGAGTGGCAATACCTTTGTTTGTGTTGATTGTTGCTCCTAAGTATTGTTGTATTTGACACAGCTGTAATTGTGATTTTTGGTAGTTTAGTGAGAACCCTAGTTTGTGAAGGGTTTCTATGACGTATTTTGTGTTTTGAAGACACTGTTCCTGCGTGTTGGTTTTGATTAACCAATCGTCTAGATACGGGAATAAGTGTATGTGCTGTCTTCTGATATGGGCTGCTTCTACTGCAAGGCATTTTGTAAATACCCTTGGTGCTGTTGTTATCCCGAATGGTAACACTTTGAATTGGTAATGTACCCCTTGGATTACAAACCTTAAGTATTTTCTGTGTGAAGGATGTATGGTTATATGGAAGTACGCATCCTTGAGATCTAATGTTGACATGTAGTCTTGTTGTTGGAGCAAGGGGATTACGTCTTGAAGTGTCACCATGTGAAAGTGATCTGATTTGATGTAAAGATTTAGTGTTCTGAGATCTAAGATGGGTCTCAGAGTTTTGTCCTTTTTGGGTATTAGAAAATACAGGGAATAAACACCTGTTCCTTTTTGATGATTGGGTACCAGTTCTATTGCGTCTTTTTGCAACAACGCTTGGACTTCTAGTTGTAATAGATCCAAGTGCTGTTTGGACAAATTGTGTGTTCTTGGAGGCACACATGGTGGTAATTGTAGGAATTCTATGCAATAACCATGTTGGATAATGGCTAGGACCCACAAGTCTGTTGTTATTTCTTCCCAGTTTTGGTAAAAGTCTGTGAGTCTCCCCCCAACTGGTGTTATGTGTTGGGGATTTGTGACACTGAAGTCACTGTTTATTTTGAGGGGTTTTGGGGCTTTGAAACTTTCCTCTAGTTTTAGGGAACTGTCCACCTCTGTATTGTCCCCGAAAACCTCCTCTCTGATACTGGCCCTGGATTGTGAGGTTGAGGGTTCTGTGCTTTGTGCCTGAAACCCCCCTCCAAATTGTGTCTTCCTAAATGTGCCTCTGCTCTGTGGGGATTAGAGAGCGCCCATGGCTTTGGCCGTATGTGTGTCTTTTTTCAGCTTTTCTATAGCTGTGTCCACCTCCGGCCCAAACAACTGCTGTCCATTAAAAGGCATATTAAGCACAGCCTGTTGGATTTCGGGCTTAAATCCGGAGGTGCGTAGCCATGCGTGTCTTCGAATGGTGACTGCTGTATTCACAGTTCTTGCGGCTGTGTCCGCTGCATCCATTGCCGATCGTATCTGGTTGTTCGAGATACTTTGGCCCTCTTCCACCACTTGTTGTGCACGCTTTTGGAACTCTTTGGGCAGATGTTCTATAAAGTGCTGCATTTCATCCCAATGAGCCCTGTCATATCTTTCCAATAAAGCCTGTGAATTGGCAATGCGCCATTGATTGGCTGCCTGTGCTGCAACTCTTTTCCCCGCTGCATCAAACTTTCGACTTTCTTTGTCGGGTGGTGCATCCCCAGAAGTCTGTGAGCTTGCCCTTTTGCGTGCTGCGCCTACTACCACTGAGTCAGGTGTTAGTTGTTGCGTGATGTACACAGGGTCTGTAGGGGGAGGCTTGTACTTTTTTTTCCACCCTAGGTGTAATGGCTCTGCATTTGACAGGGTCTTGAAACACTTGTTTTGCATGTTTTAACATCCCTGGTAACATCGGCAGACTCTGGTACTGGCTGTGTGTTGACGACAAAGTATTAAATAGAAAGTCATCTTCAATAGGTTCAGCATGCAGTGCTACATTGTGAAAAGTAGCCGCTCTGGACACCACCTGCATGTAAGCAGTACTGTCTTCAGGTGGTGACGGCCTTGCTGGGTAGCAGTCTGGGCTATTGTCAGATACTGGTGCATCATATAGATCCCATGCATCTTGGTCATCCCTATGTGTGTTGGAGATTGCATCATAGGGGGTGTTGTAATTGCGGACAGTTGCGGTGAGTGGTGTGGTGATGGTTGTGGCGAAGAGTGGGGTGGAGTTACTGCTTTTGCCACTTTTGCTTGTCTTTCTTTGTCTTGGAAAGCAAGTTTCCTTTTCATCCTTATAGGAGGGAGAGTTCTTATTTTCCCTGTTTCCTTTTGAATATGGAGCCTTCTTTGTGTATAATCTGCCTCCCCTGCTTCTAGCTCTTGTCCAAATTTGTGGCCTTGTAGTTGTTCTGAAAGGCCGTGTTCTTCGGAGTAGGAGCTTGTTTTCGGCTCCGAAGCTGGGTGTTTCGGTACCGAAACTTTTTCTACCGTCTTTTTCGGCTCCGAAGCCACTTTTTTAGGTTTCGGTGTGCCGATCTCTCGGTGCCGACTTATCTCGGGAGCCGGTCTCTCGATGTCGAGTCTGGTCTGAGCCATGTTCTCGGTGTCGAGTATGCTCTGTGCCGGGAATCTCGATCGGAGTCGGATGACTTCGACACGTGTGTGCCCTTTTTCGGTGCCGATGGATGGTCACTGATTTTACGGGTTAAGCCATGGCCTGCCGGCGGTGGCGTCCCCTGGGCCTTCATGATTTTTGCGTGAGTTTTGGCCAGGGCTGGTTTACTCACGGTTTTCGGCGCCTGCTCTGTTTCGGTCTCGTCCGAGTCAGCGATGGAGAAAGTCTCCTCTTCCTCGACATTGTGGTGTCCTGACGGCGCCGACGCCATTTGAAGCCTTCATGCTCTCCGGTCCCGTAGCGTTTTCTTTGAATGAAACGCCCGACAGGCCTCGCAGGTATCCTCTTTGTGTTCGGGGGACAAACACAAATTACAGACCAGATGTTGATCTGTGTAAGGATACTTGTTGTGGCATTCGGGGCAGAAGCGGAATGGGGTCCGTTCCATTAGCCTTGAAGACGCATGCGGTCGGGCCGACAAGGCCCCGCCGGGGAATAAGCCCCGAAGGGCTACTGGAGTTCTACTTGATTCGGTGTCGATCTGAGTTAACTAACCTGATACCGAATGCAAACAATACCGTCGAATTTTCCGAGATTTAACTAACTTTCCGAACCGAAACACGGAGCGAAGAGGAACACGTCCGAACCCGATGGCGGAAAGAAAACAATCTAAGATGGAGTCGACGCCCATGCGCAATGGAGCCGAAATAGGTTGAGTCCCTCGATCTCGTGACTCGAAAAGACTTCTTCGAAGAAAAACAACTTGTAACACTCCGAGCCCAACACTAGATGGTGGGATATGCACAGCATGTGTATCTGCAGCTACACATGCCATCGAACATGAATATATATATATATATATATAAATATATATATATATATATATATATATATATCTCAACAACTTTCCGCACTCCGGGATCTCTTATTTCACAAAATTCATTTATTCAGGCTCCGTTAACTTAGTTTACAGCTCAACAATCACCTGCCCTACGCGTTTCGGTTAGAGAGACCTTGATCGCGGGCATTTCCGGTAGGGGGTTTCTGTTTCCACATTTATATCTACAGATAACAATTTATTAAGGCTCAACATATTTTTAAATGCACTTAGAAACTACTTCTCTCTGCTTGTTAAGTTTAATAACTGCGGTCTACACAACTAAAACTCACCCATAATTTCCAAATAAATTCAATTATTAACTAGTGCACTATAAACTTATAATGCTGCATTCTGGGAGTTGTAGTTACCGCAAAACAAAACCAATTTAACCAATATGTTGATACACCTCATAAATGTGCGTATGTGACATACTGACCGTGTCTCCCCCCATAATAAAAAAACGAAAATATTAACCAAACTGAATATTAGCTGCAAGTGCTCCAGAATAGAAATATATGGAAAATGTCACTTACCCAGTGTACATCTGTTTGTGGCATTAGTCGCTGCAGATTCACATGCTGTGCACATCCCGCCATCTGGTGTTGGGCTCGGAGTGTTACAAGTTGTTTTTCTTCGAAGAAGTCTTTACGAGTCACGAGACCGAGGGACTCCTCCCATTTCGACTCCATTGCGCATGGGCGTCGACTCCATCTTAGATTGTTTTGCCCGCAGTGGGTGAGGTAGGAGTTGTGTATGCTAGTAATAGTGCCCATGCAATGGAGTGAATGCGTATGTACATAATAAAGTTTTAAGTAATATATTTACAAATGCACAAATGTTTAAGATCTACTTCTAAACGGCTACAGGCTCCCGGGAAGGCGGGTGGGCGCATGTGAATCTGCAGCGACTAATGCCACGAACAGATGTACACTGGGTAAGTGACATTTTCCGTTCGATGGCATGTGTAGCTGCAGATACACATGCTGTGCATAGACTAGTAAGCAGTTATCTCCCCAAAAGCGGTGGTTCAGCCTGTAGGAGTTGAAGTAGTTTGAAATAATGTTCTTAATACAGCTTGACCTACTGTTGCTTGTTGTGCAGTTAGAACATCTACACAGTAGTGCTTGGTAAATGTATGAGGCGTAGACCATGTTGCTGCCTTACATATTTCGTTCATTGGAATATTTCCTAGAAAGGCCATGGTAGCACCTTTCTTTCTGGTTGAGTGTGCCTTTGGTGTAATAGGCAGTTCTCTTTTAGCTTTAAGATAGCAGGTTTGAATGCACTTAACTATCCATCTAGCAATGCCTTGTTTTGAAATTGGATTTCCTGTATGAGGTTTTTGAAAGGCGATAAATAGTTGTTTTGTCTTTCGAATTAGTTTTGTTTTGTCGATGTAGTACATTAGTGCTCTTTTGATGTCTAATGTATGTAGTGCTCTTTCGGCTACAGAATCTGGCTGTGGGAAGAACACTGGTAATTCTACTGTTTGATTTAAGTGGAACGGTGAGATTACTTTTGGTAAAAATTTAGGGTTGGTCCGTAGAACAACTTTATTTTTGTGTATTTGAATAAATGGTTCTTGAATGGTAAATGCTTGAATTTCACTCACTCTTCTTAGAGATGTGATGGCAATTGAAAATGCAACTTTACACGTGAAGTAGTGCATTTCACAAGAGTGCATGGGCTCAAAAGGTGGACCCATGAGTCTTGTTAGGACAATGTTGAGGTTCCATGAAGGAACTGGTGGTGTTCTTGGTGGTATAATTCTCTTTAGGCCTTCCATAAATGCCTTTATGACTGGTATCCTAAACAATGAAATTGAGTGCGTAATTTTTAGGTAAGCAGAAATTGCCGTAAGATGTATTTTAATGGAAGAGAAAGCTAGGTTATATTTTTGCAAATGTAGTAAGTATCCTACTATTTCTTTTGCAGATGCGTGTAAAGGTTGAATTTGATTATTATGGCAGTAATAAACAAATCTTTTCCACTTATTTGAATAACAGTGTCTAGTGGTAGGTTTTCTAGCCTGTTTTATGACCTCCATACATTCCTGTGTGAGGTCTAAGTGCCCGAATTCTAGGATTTCAGGAGCCAAATTGCTAGATTTAGCGATGCTGGATTTGGATGTCTGATCTGTTGTTTGTGTTGTGTTGTGTTAACAGATCTGGTCTGTTTGGCAGTTTGATATGAGGTACTACTGAAAGGTCTAGTAGTGTTGTGTACCAAGGTTGCCTTGCCCATGTTGGTGCTATTAGTATGAGTTTGAGTTTGTTTTGACTCAACTTGTTTACTAGATATGGAAGAAGTGGGAGAGGGGGAAAAGCGTACGCAAATATCCCTGACCAGTTCATCCATAGTGCATTGCCCTGAGACTGATGTTGTGGGTACCTGGATGCGAAGTTTTGGCATTTTGAGTTTTCTTTTGTTGCAAATAGATCTATTTGTGGCGATCCCCACATTCTGAAGTAAGTGTTCAGTATTTGGGGGTGAAATTCCCATTCGTGGATCTGTTGGTGATCCCGAGAGAGATTGTCTGCTAACTGATTCTGAATCCCTGGAATAAATTGTGCTATTAGGGGAATGTGGTTGTGAATCGCCCAATGCCATATTTTTTGTGTTAGGAGACACAACTGTGTCGAGTGTGTTCCTCCCTGTTTGTTTAGGTAATACATTGTTGTCATGTTGTCTGTTTTGACAAGAGTGTATTTGTGGGTTATTATGGGTTGAAATGCTTTCAGAGCTAGAAATACCGCTAACAGTTCTAAGTGGTTTATATGAAACTGTTTTTGGTGAATGTCCCATTGTCCTTGGATGCTGTGCTGATTGAGGTGTGCTCCCCACCCTGTCATGGATGCATCTGTTGTTATTACGCATTGTGGCACTGGGTCTTGAAAAGGCCGCCCTTGGTTTAAATTTATACTGTTCCACCATTGAAGCGAGATGTATGTTTGGCGGTCTATCAACACCAGATCTAGAAGTTGACCCTGTGCCTGTGACCACTGTGATGCTAGGCACTGTTGTAAGGGCCGCATGTGCAACCTTGCGTTTGGGACAATGGCTATGCATGAGGACATCATGCCTAGGAGTTTCATTACTAATTTGACCTGTATCTTTTGGTTTGGATACATGGCTTGTATGACATTTTGGAATGTTTGGACTCTTTGAGGACTTGGAGTGGCAATTCCTTTTACTGTGTTGATTGTTGCTCCTAGGTATTGCTGTGTTTGACACGGCAGAAGGTGTGACTTTGAGTAATTGATTGAGAAACCTAGTTTGTGTAGGGTTTGTATGACGTAATTTGTGTGTTGTTAACACTGTATTTGCGTGTTGGTTTTGATTAACCAATCATCTAGGTACGGGAACACATGTATTTGCTGCCTTCTGATATGTGCAGCTACTACTGCTAGACATTTTGTAAAAACTCTTGGCGCAGTTGTTATTCCGGATGGCAACACTTTGAATTGGTAATGTATCCCTTGGTATACAAACCTTAGGTACTTCTTGTGTGAAGGATGTATTGGTATATGGAAATATGCATCCTTTAGATCCAGTGTTGTCATGTAGTCTTGTTGTTTGAGCAGTGGGATTACTTCTTGTAATGTAACCATGTGAAAATGGTCTGATTTGATGTATGTATTTACTAATCTGAGATCTAGTATGGGTCTTAGAGTTTTGTCTTTTTTGGGTATCAGAAAGTACAGTGAGTAAACTCCTGTGTTTAGTTCTTGTTTTGGTACTAACTCTATTGCTTCTTTTTGGAGCAATGCTTGAACTTCTAGTCCTAGAAGATTTATATGTTGTTTTGACATAGTGTGTTTTCGGTGGAATGTTTGGAGGGAATTTGATAAATTCTATGCAATAACCATGCTGGATAATTGCTAAGACCCAAGTGTCTGTTGTTATTTCCTCCCAATGTTTGTAAAACTTGGTTAGTCTCCCCCCCACAGGTGTTATGTGTTGGGGATTTGTGACCTTGAAGTCACTGTTTGTTTGGAGGAGTTTTGGGACTTTGGAACTTTCCTCTGTTCCTTTGAAATTGTCCCCCTCTATATTGTCCCCGAAAACCTCCCCGCTGATACTGGCTCTGGAAAGTGGGCTTTGTTTGTGAGGCTGTGGCTTCTGTGGTTTGCCCTCGAAACCCCCCTCGAAATTGTGTTTTTCGAAATGTGCCTCTGCTCTGTGGGGAGTAGAGTGCGCCCATGGCTTTGGCCGTGTCAGTGTCTTTTTTAAGTTTTTCGATCGCAGTGTCCACCTCCGGCCCAAACAACTGCAGTCCGTTGAATGGCATATTCAGCACAGCTTGCTGTATCTCTGGTTTAAATCCTGATGTACGCAGCCATGCATGTCTCCTTATTGTTACAGCTGTGTTGACAGTTCTAGCAGCTGTGTCTGCAGCATCCATTGCTGACCGTATCTGATTATTTAAGATACCCTGTCCTTCTACTACTTGCTGCGCTCTCTTTTGGAACTCCTTGGGTAAATGTTCAATAAGGTGTTGCATCTCATCCCAATGGGCCCAATCATATCTGGCTAGCAAAGCTTGCGAATTTGCAATACGCCACTGGTTTGCTGCCTGTGCCGCCACCCTTTTGCCTGCAGCATCGAATTTTCGACTTTCTTTATCTGGAGGTGGTGCATCTCCTGAAGTATGAGAGTTGGCTCTTTTGCGCGCTGCTCCCACTACAACAGAGTCTGGTGTTAGCTGTTGTGTAATGTACACTGGGTCTGTTGGTGGCGGTTTATACTTTTTATCTACTCTTGGAGTAATGGCTCTCCCTTTAACAGGCTCCTCAAACACTTGTTTGGAGTGTTTTAGCATTCCGGGTAGCATAGGAAGACTCTGATATTGGCTGTGTGTGGACGACAGTGTATTAAAAAGAAAGTCGTCTTCAATGGGCTCTGAATGAAGGCTGACATTATGAAATGCAGCTGCTCTTGACACCACTTGTGCGTAGCCTGTACTATCCTCTGGTGGCGATGGTTTAGCTGGATAGCATTCTGGACTATTGTCTGACACTGGTGCGTCATAAAGGTCCCATGCGTCAGGGTCATCTTGACTCATTCCTGTATGAGTTGGGGATTGCATCATTGGTGGAGTGGCTACCGGTGATGGTTGCGGAGAGTGATGTGGGGATGGTGGTGGTGTTACTTGTTTAGCCACCTTTGCGTGTGGCTGTTTGTCTTTGTCTTGGAAGGCAAGCTTGCGTTTCATTTTGACTGGAGGAAGAGTGCTGATCTTCCCTGTATCTTTTTGAATAAAGAGCCGTCTTTGTGTGTGATCTGGCTCTATTGCCTGTAATTCCTGTCCAAATCTATGTGTCTTCATTTGTGTGGACAGTCCTTGTTCCTCAGTGTAGGAACTTGTTTTCGGTTCCGAGGCCGGATATTTCGGTACCGAAACCTTTTCGGCTGCTTTTTTCGGCTCCGACTAAACCTTTTTTACTTTCGGCGTCGTGCCCTCTCGGTGCCGACCCGTTTCGGTGCCGGTGTCTCGGTGCCGAATCTTCTCTGAGCCACTATCTCGGGCCCGAGATTGCTGTGTGCCTGTATCTCGACCGGAGTCGAATGACTTCGACACCAGCTCGCCCTTTTTCGGTGCTGATGAACGGTCACCTACTTTTCGGGTTAAGCCATGGCCTGTTGGCGGTGGCGTCCCCTGGGCTTTAGCGCTTTTCTTGTGAGTTTTTGTTTTCAACATCTTACTCACGGTTTTCGGCGTTTCCTCTGGATCAATCTCCTCAGAGTCCGACTCCTGGGTGGAGAATGTTTCTTCCTCCTCTTCGAAACGCCCTTGTCCTGTCGGCGCCGACGCCATTTGCAGTCTTCTTGCTCTTCGGTCCCTGAGTGTCTTCCTGGACCGAAACGCTCGACAGGCCTCACAAGTATCCTCTTTGTGTTCTGGTGACAAACACAAGTTACAGACCAGATGTTGATCTGTGTATGGATACTTGTTATGGCATTTTGGACAGAAGCGGAATGGGGTCCGTTCCATCAGCCTTGAAGAGACACGTGGCCGGGCCGACCAGGCCCCGACGGGGATGGAAGAAAACCCCGAAGGGCCACCGGAGCTCTTCTTAATTCGGTGTCGATCTGTTGTAACTAACCCGATACCGAACGCAAACAATACCGACGATTTTTCCGAGATTCTAACTAACTTTCCGACCTGAAACACGGAGCGAAAAGGAACACGTCCGAACCCAATGGCGGAAAAAAAACAATCTAAGATGGAGTCGACGCCCATGCGCAATGGAGTCGAAATGGGAGGAGTCCCTCGGTCTCGTGACTCGTAAAGACTTCTTAGAAGAAAAACAACTTGTAACACTCCGAGCCCAACACCAGATGGCGGGATGTGCACAGCATGTGTATCTGCAGCTACACATGCCATCGAACATATATATATATATGTACAAATGTTGTTAACTTGAACGAGTACAGGCTGCCGGGGAGGTGGGAGGGTGCATGTGAATCTGCAGCGGAACATGCCACGAACAGATGTACACTGGGTAAGTGACATTTCCCGTTCGATGGCATGTGTAGCTGCAGATACACATGCTGTGCATAGACTACAAAGCAGTTAGTCCTCCCATAAAAGCGGTGGTTAGCCTGTAGGAGTTGAAGTTGTTTGAAATAATGTTCTGAGTACAGCTTGACCTACTGTGGCTTGCGGTGTTGCTAAAACATCTACACAATAGTGTTTAGTAAATGTATGTGGTGTTGACCAAGTAGCTGCATAACATATTTCAGCCATTGGTATGTTTCCTAAAAAAGCCATTGTAGCACCTTTCTTTGTTGTGGAATGTGCTTTAGGAGTAACTAAGAGTTGTCTTTTGGCTTTAACGTAGCATGTTTGGATGCATCTTACTATCCATCTTGTTAATGCTTGTTTTGAAATGGGGGTTACCTGTATGAGGTTTTTGAAAGGCTACAAACAACGGTTTAGTTTTTCTGAATGGTTTTGCTCTATCTATATAGTACATTAGTGCTCTTTTAATGTCTAATGTATGTAGAGCTCTTTCTGCCACAGAATCTGGCTGTGGGAAGAAGACTGGCAGTTCCACCGTTTGATTGATATGAAAACGTGATACTGCTTTTGGAAGAAATTTGGGGTTAGTTCGTAGTACAACTTTATGTTTGTGTACTTGTATGAACGGTTCTTCAATAGTGAAAGCTTGAATTTCACGGACTCTTCGCAATGATGTAATTGCGACTAGGAAGGCAACCTTCCATGTTAAGAATTGCATTTGACATGAGTACATAGGTTCAAATGGTGGGCCCATAAGTGGCGTAAGCACTATGTTTAAATTCCAAGAAGAAACTGGAGGTGTCCTGGGTGGAATGATGCGTTTTAAGCCTTCCATGAAGGCTTTAATTACAGGAACTCTAAATAAAGAGCTGTGCTGTATATTTTGTAAATATGCTGAAATTGCAGTAAGATGTATTTTTATGGAAGAGAATGCTAAATTTGATTTTTGTAAATGAAGTAAATAGCATACAATATCTTGAATTGATGCTGTAAGAGGGGCAATCTGTTTAAATTGACAGTAATATACAAATCTTTTCCATTTGTTAGCATAGAACTGTCTAGTAGTGGGTTTTCTTGCTTGCTTAATAATGTCCATACATTCTGATGGTAGTTGTAAATACCCAAACTCTATGACCTCAGGAGCCAAATTGCCAGATTGTGTGTGTTGGGATTTGGGTGTCTGATCTGTCCTTTGTTTTGTGTCAACAGGTCTGGTCTGTTTGGGAGTTTGGAGTGTGGTACTACTGACAGGTCTAAATGTTGTGTACCACGGTTGACGGGCCCACGTTGGAGCTATGAGTATCATATTGAGGGTGTTTTGACGCAATTTGTTGACTACAAATGGAATGAGTGGGAGGGGGAAAAATAAGCAAATATCCCTGACCATTTGATCCATAGAGCATTGCCCTTGGATAGGGGATGTGGATATCTGGATGTGAAGTTTTGGTATTTTGCATTTTCGCTTGTGGCGAACAGATCTATGTTTGGTGTTCCCCATTGTTGAAAGTATCTTTGAAGTACTTGAGGGTGAATCTCTCTCTCGTGTTTGTGTTGATGATTTCTTCTGAGAACATCTGCGAGTTGTTTGTGTTTCCCTGGAATGTATTGTGCTACCAGGTGAATTTGGTTGTGTATTGCTCATTTCCGAATTTTTTGAGCTAGGAGGGAGAGTTGGGACGAATGTGTCCCTCCTTGCTCGTTTAGGTAATACATGGTGGTCATGTTGTCTGTTTTGATCAGGACATTCTTCTGAGTATTAAGAGGCTGAAAAGCTTTGAGTGCTAGGAAGACAGCTAACAACTCTAAGTGATTTTTGTGGAGCTGTTTGTGTTGGGCATCCCACTGTCCTTGGATGTTGTGATTGTTGAGGTGAGCTCCCCAGCCAATCATTGATGCATCTGTTGTAATTATGGTCTGAGGCACAGTGTCTTGAAATGGACGCCCTTTGTTTAGATTTGTGGAATTCTACCACTGAAGGGACATGTATGTTTGCCGGTCTATCAACACTAGATCTTGAAGTTGACCGTATGCCTGTGACCACTGCTGTGCAAGGCACTGTTGTAAGGGCCGCATGTTTAGTCTTGCATGTGGAACGATTGCAATACATGATGCCATCATCCCTAACATTTTCATGACACATCTGACAGTGTATACTGTTGACCTGTCTGTATCTGTGCAATTATATTTTGGAATGCTTGTATTCTTTGCATATTTGGACTTGCTAGCGTTTTTGGAGTATTTAGTGTTGTGCCTAAATACTGTTGTATTTGCACAGGTTGTAGTTGCGACTTTTGGTAATATATTGAGAAAACTAGCGTGTACAGGGTTTGTATTACGTAATGCGCATGGTTTTGACACGGCGTATGACTGTTTGATTTTATTAGCCAATCGTCTAGATAGGGAAAGACATGTATATGTTGTCTTTTTAGATAGGCTGCCACTACTGCTATGCTCTTTGTGACTACCCTTGGAGCAGTTTTATTCCGAAGGGTAACACTTTGAACTGATAGTGCTTTCCTTGAATGACAAACCTGAGATATGTTCTGTGCGCCGGATGAATGGGTATATGAAAATACACATCCTTGAGGTCTAATGTTGCCATGAAATCGTGTTTTTGAAGTAGTGGGATAACATCCTAGAGAGTTACCACTTGAAAGTGTTCTGACAGGATGTAAAAGGTTGAGGGTCCAGAGATCTAATATGGTCTTAGGGTGCCATCCTTTTTGGGAATCAGTAAGTACAGTGAGTAAACTCCCGTCCCTACTTGATTTTGTGGCACAGGTTCTATTGCTTGTTTAAGTAATAGAGATTTGACTTCTTCATGTAACAAACTGATGTGTTCTGTGGATAATTTGTGTGTTTTTGGTGGAATGATTGGGAGAGTTTGTATCAATTCTAGGCAATAACCATTGCGGATAATTGATGGCACCCAATTGTCTGTGGTAATGTTTTGCCAATTGGTGTGGAACTTTTGTAGTCTTCCTCCCACAGGGGAGGTGTGGAGTGGAAGGGGATGAAACAAGTCACTGTTTAGTGTGAGGTTTGTTTAGATGTTTGATATTTCCCTCTACTTCTGGGATACTGTCCTCGATAAGTGCCCTTAAAACCACCTTGTTGGTATTGAGGTTGGTAGGCTGGTTTTGCCTGCGATGTGGATGCTTCTGCTGTTTGAGCTCTAAATCCACCTCTAAACTGAGGTTTCCGAAAGGATCTCCTGTATGGTGTGGTGTATAGTGCACCCATAGCTTTTGCGGTGTCTGAATCCTTGCGCAATTTTTCAATTGCAGTGTCCACTTCTGGGCCCAAAAGTTGTTTTTTATTGAACAGCATATTCAACACCGCTTGCTGGATTTTGGGTTTGAAACCAGAGGACCTGAGCCATGCATGCCTCCTTATTGTTACAGCAGTGTTGACACTTCTGGCCGCTGTGTCTGCTGCATCTAGGGCAGACCTAATCTGATTATTGGTGCTGGCTTGCCCTTCCTCCACTATTTGCTGTGCCCTTTTTGATGTTCCTTGGGGAGATGCTGAATTATGTCTTGCATCTCATCCCAATGGGCCCTGTCGTATCTAGCCAACAATGCCTGTGAGTTGGCTATCCTCCATTGATTGGCTGCCTGGCAGCCTGGGATGCAACTCTCTTCCCTGCAGCATCAAATGTCCTACTCTCTTTGTCTGGTGGGGGTGCATCACCTGATGACTGAGTTTGCCCTTTTTCTGGCAGCGCTTACTACTATTGAGTCTGGAGGGAGTTGTTGAGTTATGAAGACTGGATCAGAGGGAGGTGGCTTGTATTTCTTCTTTATCCTGGGAGTAATTATCCTTGCTTTAACTGGCTCTCTAAAAATTTGATCAGCGTGTTTTAGCATTCCGGGGAACCTAGGGAGCGACTGGTATGTTGAATGTGTGGAGGTGAGTGTATTAAACAGAAAATCGTCCTCCAACGGTTCAGTGTGCATGGTGACACTATGGTATGCTGCAGCCCTAGCTAAAACTTGAGGATAGTACAGGGTACAATCCTCAGGTGGTGAAGGCTTAGAGGGATAGTCTGGGTCGTGGTCGGGAATGGGATCTGGATCATAAAGATCCCATGGGTCTACGTTGTCTTGTTGCGAGTCAAACTAATGTGATGGTGAATGCATTGGTGTGGGACTGGTAGGAGGAGAGATATGCAGGTGTGGAGAGTGAGGAGGAGAATGAGAAGGAGAATGAGAAAATTGAGGAGGTGGTGGTCCCTCCTTTGGCTTTGGCACTTTAGCTGGAGGCTGTGAAATGTCCAATTCCTCCTGAAAGGCTAATTTCCTCCTAGGTTTGAGAGGAGGTGCTGTCAGGATTCTGCCGGTTTCTTTGTAGATATGAATCCTGCCTTGCCTTTCGTCCATTACTTCAAGTATTGGCTGTACTTGAGGGTCCACTTCAGAGCTTTTGTGGCTTTGAGTGTCTTAGAAAGTCCATGCTCCTCGGTGTAACCTGCTCTTTTTGGCTCCGAAGCTGGCTTTTTCGGTATCAAAAAAGATGGTGTAGTGGAGGTTCTCAGCTCTGAAAGGGATTTCCGAATTTTCGACTCAGAAAAACGGTCTTTGCTCGATTCAGATACGGAGCCTTTCGTCGACTCCGATGGTTTCGAAGGAGTAGCCTTTTTCGGTGCCAAACTGGCAGTTTGGTCACCAGATGTCTTCTTTCGGGTCGAGGCATGGCCTCCCGGCAGTGGCGTACCCAAGGCCTTATATTTCGGTCTTTGTGATGGTACAGGGCCAGGCGTACTCACGTGTTGTCCTGCTGTGACCGGTCTGTCTTCCATGGATTCCTGGTCAGAGTCGGAACCTCGAATGGAGACTGCCGTCTGCATGATCTTTTCCTCTTCGACGTCGAGATGTTCGGAGCTTTTGGACACTATCTCGAGCCTTCGTGCTCTTCTGTCTCGAAGTGTCTTTTTGGATCGGGAGGATCGGCAGGCCTCTCAATTTTCTTCCCGATGATTTGGGGAAAGGCAAAGATTACAGACGAGGTGTTGGTCTGTAGAGGGGAATTTGGCGTGGCACTGAGGACACAATCGGAATGGAGTCCGATTCATGAGGCTTCCACATGGTCGGCCCGACCAGGCCCGAGTTGGGCACGTGCGCCCCGAAGGGCTAGTAGAGATGTCTTTTCTGACAGTACCGACGTGTTGATAGAAGATGCAAACCTGATCGATACAATACCATCGAAAAATAAAGCGTTTTCAACATTTTCCGAATCAAACTATCGGAGCGAAAGGAAACACGTCCGAACCCGACGGCGGAAAGAAAACAATCTAACATGGAGTTGATGTCCATGCGCAATGGAACCGAAGAGGAGTCACTCAATCCTGTGACTCGAAAACACTTCTTCGAAGAAAAACAACTTGTAACACTCCGAGCCCAACACTAGATGGCAGAAGTATATGCACAGCATGTGTATCTGCAGCTACACATGCCATCGAACATCTCTGTATCTCTCTCTCTCTCTTTAAGCAGACTCTCTTTTAGGCACCCACACAGGAGAGGTGCCATTTTTAATCGGGAGCCAGAGTGTAACACTGGGCAGTAGGAAATTTGTGCTATCCCACACAGAAATGCAAGGAAAATGAGATTTTTATTTTTAGCTAAATTTGAGATTTTCAGGGGGATTACAGGTATGAAGACTTTGGGGGATCCATGTAAGCCACACCTCCCTGGAGTTCCTCAGGTGGCTAGTTGTCAGAAATGTCTGGGTTTGGTTTGGTATATGTGTGCAGAGCCCAGGACCAAAAACGAAGGTATCATCCCACCACCCCCACAACTACAGGTAGTTTTGCAATAGATGATTTTGATGTGCCCAGGTTGTGTTTTGGGCCCTTCCCTGTCGCGGGCACTTGGCCTACCCACACAAGTGACGTACCATTTTTAATCGGGTGACTTGGGGAATGCTGGGCGGAAAGAAGTTTGTGGCTCACCTCAGATTCCAGAACTCTGCATTACCGAAATGTGAGGAAAAAGTGTTTTTCTTTTTTTAAAGACAAATTGAGGTTTGCAAAGGATTGAGTGACAGAACCTGATGAGAGCCCCACAAGTCACCCCAACCTGGATTCCCCCAAGTGTCTAGTTTTAAAAAATGTACAGGTTTGCTAGACTGCCTTAGGTGCTGGCTAAGGTACAGGCCAAAATCCACAGCTAGGCACTCTGCAAAAATCAGTTTTCAGTAGAAAAATGTGATATTACCATGCTGCTTTTTGGGGCGTTTCCCGTCACGGGCACTAGGCCCACCCACACAAATGAAGTACCATTTTAATAGGGAAACTTGAGAATGCTGGGTGGAAGGAAATTTGTGGCTCCCCTTAGATTACAGATCTTTACAACACTGAAATGTGAGGGAAGTCTTTCTTTTTTTTAAAAGACAAATTGAGACTTGCAAAGGGTTCTGGATAGGAAAATGTGGCAAGAACCACACAAGTCACCCCATCTCCGATTCCCCTTGGGTCTAGTTTTCAAACGTATCGGTTTACTAGGTGCTGGTTGAGCTAGAGCCCAAAATCCACAGCTAAGCACTTTGAAGAAAAAAAATGCATCCGTTTTCAGTGGAAAAATGTGACGTTCCCACATTGCAATTTGGGGTGTTTCCTGTCATGGACACTAGGACTACCCACACTAGTGAGTTACCATTTTTATTGGAAGACTTGGATGAACCCAGAATAGCAGAACAAGTGTTATTACCAATTGTCTTTCTCTGAATTGCACCTTTCAAATGGAAGGCAGTGTGGTGTAAGAAAGAAGACATTTTGAGAAATGCCCTGTAATTCACATGCCAGTATTGGTACCCCCAAATTCAGAGATGTGCAAATAACCACTGCTTCTAATCTCCATATCTTGTGCCCATTTCGACACACATAGGTTTCCTTGACCCCTATTTTTCTCTCTTTATATTTTACCAAATGAATTGTGGTATACCCAGTACACAATGAAAACCCATAGTAAGTTGCAGCTCATTTACATTTATTGCCTCTGGGTACCCTTGGGTTCTTGGTCAACCTACAAGTCCTATATAATATCCCTGCAACCAGAAGGGTCCAGCAGACGTAACTGCATATTGCTTCTGAAAATCTGCCATAGCTGGAAAAAGTTACATATGAAAACGTAGACAGAAATGTCTTTTTTCAACTCCATTTCATTTTTATTTCAACTGTTACTTTCTATAGGAAAGCCTTCAAGGATCTACACAAATGCCCCCTTTCTGAATTCAGAATTTAGTCTACTTTTCAGAAACATACCGGTAGCTTTCCAGGATCCACTATTGGTTTCACACCCATTTCTGTCACTAACTGGAAGGAGGGTGAAAGCACCAGAAAATAGGGGGAAAAAATAGTATGTCCCAGTAAAATGCCAAAACTGTGTTGAAATGTGGTTTTCTGATTCTAGTCTGCCTGTTCATGAAAGCTGTTAAGATGAGGATTTTAGCACTGCAAACCCCTAATTGATGCCATTTACAGGGAAGTTCTTTTGCAGCACTTTATTCCCATTTTCCCTAAAAGCCCGAATTGTAGCTGTATTTTTGGTAATTTCTCAGCCACCACCAGGGGAATACACAATCCCTGGGTACCGCTAGAATCTCCAGGATGTTGGGGGGGGGGGGAGGAATGCAAATTTAGCGTGGACAGCTTATGTGGACAAAAAGTTATGCTGGTCTAAGCGCGAACTACATCAAGTAGCCAAAAAAAAAAAAAAAGCACAGAAGGGGGAATAGGATTAGCATTGAAGGGGTTCATATATTGTGGTGAAGCAGGGTTTGTACATGTTACTGCCTCTGACAAAACCTCATGGTAGAAGATTTGCCCTGTGTGAATCTTCATTAGGCCCACTTAGATGGGGTTGTAGATTTTTGAGCAATTTGTAGTTCTGTACATATTTATAACTGTACACATATGTGCCTAGGTGGTTGACTTGAAGCAAAGCTGATGCTCAATACAGTAGGACAGCAGTGATTACGGTGACAAGACAACGAAGGCTACAGACCTGAATGAGTATTTAGAAAACACATTGCTAGACGCCTTACATCGGATCTATTTATTAGAAAATGCTATTACAAATGCAGTAGGGCTGACTTATTGATAGTTTAAAAGATATGTTGAAGACATTAAGATTTTAAGGGTAGAGTGTTATTACACTGTGTTAAAATCTATAGATAAGAATTTAATCACATGGACACAGGCCGAATACTGTATTAGGCAAGGGTTTTGGCATTTGCTGCTCATCTCTGAAAAGCCATTGGTAAAGAAATTCAGCCCTCCTCATACACTGGTTTGAGTGTTATTCATTATTATTTTATTTTATTTAAATATATTTTTATTGATTTTTCAAAACAAAAGCCATACATTTCTTGCATATACAGACATTAATAACGATTTGTCATTGGTTACAGTTTGCCGTCTGACTTTCCCGTATTAAGAACGATATATATAACAAAACTCCTAAGAACTTGTGTGCACTACCCGGTATGTTTATTCTGCCCAAAACTTCCGAAGTTGCCGCCGCATAGGACGAGGCGTTCAATTGCAATGTGGTTCTATTGCCACTGGTGACAGGGGCCCGCATCGCCACGCGGGCGAGGGCGGGGGGTCAGAAGAGCGTAGGGAGGGGGGAGGGGGGGCAAGGGGGAGGGGAATGGCACAGTGGAGCGTAGCGCTGGTGACTATTGGTTGAGTGTGCAGGCTTCTTAGTGCTGTGGCATGCATGCATTGGGAGGGGGGGGCTGCTGTGTTATCCAAGTTGGCGAGGCATTAATGATGGATATATATGCTTCCCCAGATGTGGTGATGACTTTCTGCCGGGGGGTGGGCCCACAGCCTTCCAGGTGGGTGCAGCCGTCTGCGATTCAGGGGGGTCTTTCATCGTTTTTGGCTTCTAGCCTGGACACTAAGACGCCCCAGGTCTCGCAGCCCGTCTGTCGCAGTCCCCTACGAGCTAAATTTGTTAATACCTGATGTTCAGCGCGAGCCCAGCGTAACGTGAGGGCGAGCCACACTTTTAAGTCAGGTGTGTTGCGAGCCTTCCAGTTCATTGCCATCAGTCTTTTGTACATTACATACGCTAGATCCACAAACCTGTGCAAGTGTTTATTTCTTTTCGTCCTTGTCCTTAGTCCGAGTAGACAGGAATTGGGATTCGTGTCCAGGTTGAGCCCCGTGATTTCCGCTAAGGCTGTGACCACTCCCCCCCCCCCCCCCCCCCCACCCCCAACCGCAGGCACTCCCAGACCATGTGATAGAACTGTGCTGCTGGTATTTTGCATCTGGGACAGGCTGGGTCCGATCCGGGGAACATACGCTTAATCCTGGCCGGCGCCAGATATGTCTGATGTAGATAATTGAACTGTGTGTATCTGAATCTGGGGTTTCTTGAGACCTCGCGTGTGTGGCACAGAGCTTTTGGCCATTCTGTCTCTGAGATCGGAGTGGGCAATACGGTATTCCACCTCTCCCTAGCTTTCTGCAGGTTGTCTTCCGGGGGTCTGTTCAGAAGTTTATAAAGGTTTGAGACTGCTTTTCCTTGGGGATCCCAGTTCAGCATGTGGTGCAGGGTGACTGAGATATCAGGCTCTGCGTCGCCAGATGCCCACGTTTTCCTGATTGCATGGCATATCGCGTGGTATGCCAGGAATTGCCCCGGATTGATCTCTGTGAGGGCCTGTATAGCTTCGAAAGTCATTAATTTCCCTTCCTCGAAACAGTCTCCTACTGTGCTTATACCCGCGTCTGCCCAAGTTGTAGGTGAATATCAGCCGGCTTCCACCCACCCGGGGAGCCGATCCAATGGGAGGAGTGGTGAGTAGGGTAGCCTTTTAATTCCCTTTTGGATATACTTCTTCCAATATGTGTGTGCCACTATCATCAATGGATTTGTGCATGTGCTTTTAGTCTGCTTGTCCAGCAACCACACTAGTACGGGAGCGCCCTGGAGTCGGGATTGCAGCCATATGGTTTCTGCCGAGCTGGGTCTATGGAGCCAATTTAAGATCCACTGCAGCTGTGCGGCCGCAGAATAGAGCTCAAAGTTTGGGGCGCCCAGTCCACCGATTGCTACCGGATGATGCAGCGTGGTAAGTGCAATCCGCCTTCTGCCCTCACCCCACACCAGCTGTAGTAGGATGGAGTTCAAGCCAACGAAAAAGCTTTTGGGGATATTGATTGGCAGGGCCGCGAAATAATACAACAGTCTAGGTAATATCAGCATGTTTGCTAAAGCTACTTTACCCAGTGGTGAGAGTGGTAGTTTATTCCAGAAGCGTATTGAGCTTATAACAGAGGATACCGCTTTCCCCAGATTTCCATCCCTTAGATCTTCCGCCTTGTGGTAGACGTTGATCCCTAGGTATTTAAATGTGTCGAAGCACCATTTTAGGTGGCCTGATGGGGCGCTCTCTTGCCTCGCAGGGGGCCAGCTGGTTAGTGGGAATATTGAAAATGTCACTTACCCAGTGTACATCTGTTCGTGGCATCAGTCGCAGTAGATTCGCATGTTCTGCAATAGCTCGCCATCTGGTGTTGGGCCGGAGTGTTACAAGTTGTTTTTCTTCGAAGAAGTCTTTCGAGTCACGGGACCGAGTGACTCCTCCTTTTGTCTCCATTGCGCATGGGCGTCGACTCCATCTTCGATTGTTTTTCCCCGCAGAGGGTGAGGTAGGAGTTGAATTGTAGTAATAGTGCCCATGCAATGGAGTGACTAAGTATGCACCTATTTAAGGTTGAGATGATACATATATAAATAATTGAAGGTAACTTCCAAACTGCTACAGGCTCCCGGGGAGGCGGGTGGGCACATGCGAATCTACTGCGACTGATGCCACGAACAGATGTACACTGGGTAAGTGACATTTTCAGTTCGATGGCATCTGTCGCTGTAGATACGCATGTTCTGCAATAGACTAGTAAGCAGTTATTTCCCCAAAAGCGGTGGATCAGCCTGTAGGAGTGGAAGTAGTCTGAAATAATGTCCTTAATACAGCTTGACCTACTGTGGCTTGTTGTGCGGATAACACGTCTACACAGTAGTGCTTGGTGAATGTGTGAGGCGTAGACCATGTGGCTGCCTTACATATTTCTTGCATTGGGATGTTTCCTAGAAAGGCCATGGTAGCACCTTTCTTTCTGGTTGAGTGTGCCCTTGGTGTAATGGGCAGCTGTCGTTTAGCTTTAAGGTAGCAGATTTGGATGCATTTAACTATCCATCTGGCTATACCTTGTTTTGAAATTGGGTTTCCTGCATGAGGTTTTTGAAATGCAATAAAGAGTTGTTTAGTCTTTCTGATGTTCTTTGTTCTGTCAATGTAATACATTAATGCTCTTTTGACATCTAATGTATGTAGTGCCCTTTCAGCTACGGTATCTGGCTGTGGAAAGAACACTGGAAGTTCCACTGTTTGATTTAGATGGAACGGTGAAATAACCTTTGGCAAAAATTTAGGATTGGTCCTTAGGACGACTTTATTTTTGTGTAGTTGTATAAAAGGTTCCTGTATAGTAAACGCCTGAATCTCGCTTACTCTTCTCAGGGAAGTAATGGCGATGAGAAATGCCACCTTCCAGGTTAGGAACTGTATGTCGCAGGAGTGCATGGGTTCAAAAGGTGGACCCATAAGTCTAGTTAGGACAACATTTAGGTTCCATGAAGGAACAGGTAGTGTTCTTGGTGGTATAATTCTCCTAAGGCCCTCCATGAATGCTTTAATGACTGGTATTTTATATAGGGAAGTTGAATAGGTAGTCTGCAGGTATGCAGATATTGCTGCAAGGTGAATCTTAATGGAAGAGAAAGCTAGGTTAGATTTTTGTAAGTGAAGCAAGTAACCCACTACATGTTCTGGAGTTGTGTGTAATGGTTGTATTTGATTAATATGGCAGTAGCAAACAAACCTCTTCCATTTACTTGCATAGCAGTGCCTGGTGGATGGCCTTCTTGCTTGTTTTATGACTTCCATACATTCTTGGGTAAGTTGTAAGTGTCCGAATTCTAGGATTTCAGGAGCCAGATTGCTAGATTCAGCGATGCTGGATCTGGGTGTCTGATCTTTTGGTTGTGCTGTGTCAACAGATCTGGCCTGTTGGGCAATTTCATGCAGGGTACCACTGATAGGTCTAGCAGCGTTGTGTACCAGGGTTGCCTTGCCCAAGTTGGTGCTACCAATATGAGTTTGAGTTTGCTTTGACTGAGTTTGTTTACCAGGTAAGGAAGGAGAGGGAGAGGAGGAAAAGCGTAAGCAAATATCCCTGACCAGTTCATCCATAGGGCATTGCCTTGGGATTGTTTGTGTGGGTATCTGGATGCGAAGTTTTGGCATTTTGCGTTCTCCCTTGTCGCAAACAAGTCTATCTGAGGTGTTCCCCAGAGTTTGAAATAAGTGTTCAGTATTTGGGGGTGAATTTCCCATTCGTGGACCTGTTGGTGATCTCGAGAGAGATTGTCTGCGAGTTGATTTTGTATCCCTGGTATAAACTGTGCAATTAGGCGAATTTGGTTGTGAATTGCCCAATGCCAAATTTTTTGTGCTAGCAGGCTTAACTGCGTGGAGTGCGTCCCTCCCTGCTTGTTTAGATAATACATTGTTGTCATGTTGTCTGTTTTGACGAGAATGTATTTGTGAACTATTATTGGTTGGAAAGCTTTTAGTGCTTGAAAAACTGCTAGAAGTTCTAGGTGATTGATATGCAGTTTTGTTTGATGTACGTTCCATTGTCCTTGTATGCTGTGTTGATTGAGGTGTGCTCCCCACCCTGTCATGGAAGCATCTGTTGTTATTACGTATTGTGGCACTGGGTCTTGGAAAGGCCGCCCCTTGTTTAAATTTATGTTGTTCCACCACAGAAGCGAGAGGTAAGTTTGGCGGTCTATTAACACCAGATCTAGAAGGTGACCCTGTGCTTGAGACCACTGTGATGCTAGGCATTGTTGTAAGGGCCTCATGTGCAGTCTTGCGTTTGGGACAATGGCTATGCATGATGACATCATGCCTAGGAGTTGTAATACCATCTTTGCCTGTATCTTTTGTGTTGGATACATGCGTTGTATGATGGTGTTGAAATTTTGAATTCTTTGTGGACTTGGAGTGGCTACTCCTTTTGATGTGTCTATTATGGCTCCCAGGTATTGTTGTACCTTGCGTGGCAGAATTTTGGATTTTGTGAAATTGACGGTGAACCCTAGTTTGAAGAGGGTTTGTATGATATGATTTGAGCACTCTATTAACGAATGGGCCTTGATTAGCCAGTCGTCTAGATATGGGAACACATGTATTTGCTGCCTTCTTATGTGTGCTGCGACCACTGCTAGACATTTGGTAAAGACTCTTGGTGCGGTTGTTAATCCGAAAGGCAGTACCTTGAATTGGTAATGTATTCCTTTGAATACAAACCTTAGGTATTTCCTGTGCGATGGGTGTATTGGTATATGGAAATAAGCATCCTTGAGGTCTAAAGTTGCCATGTAGTCGTGCAGTTTTAGCAATGGCAATACTTCTTGTAGTGTGACCATGTGGAAGTGGTCTGATTTGATGAAAGTGTTCACTACTCTGAGGTCTAGGATTGGTCTCAGCGTTTTGTCCTTCTTTGGTATCAGAAAGTACAGTGAGTAAACTCCTGTGTTTATTTGTGTGTTTGGCACTAATTCGATTGCATTCTTTTGCAATAGTGCCTGCACTTCTATCTCCAGGAGATTGGAATGGTGTGTTGTTAAATTTTGTGCTTTTGGTGGTATGTTTGGAGGGAATTGTAGAAATTCTATGCAATAACCATGTTGGATAATTGCTAGAACCCAAGTGTCTGTAGTGATTTCCTCCCATGCTTTGTAATAATGACCTATTCTTCCCCCCACTGGTGTTGTGTGGAGGGGGTGAGTGACATGTGAGTCATTGTTTAGTAGTAGGGGTTTTGGGGCTTTGAAATCTCCCTCTATTTCTAGGGAATTGCCCTCCTCTATATTGTCCCCGAAAACCTCCTCTATACTGTCCCTGGTAAGTGGACGGTGTTGCTTGTGAGGTGCTGGCTTGTGTGCTTTGACCCCGAAACCCCCCTCGAAAGGGCGTTTTACGGAATGTGCTGTAATTCCCTCTGCTCTGCGGGGAGTAGAGTGCGCCCATGGCTTTGGCAGTGTCTGTATCTTTTTTGAGTTTCTCAATCGCTGTGTCCACTTCTGGACCGAACAGTTCTTTTTCATTAAAAGGCATATTGAGAACTGCTTGTTGAATCTCTGGTTTAAATCCAGACGTTCGGAGCCATGCATGCCTTCTGATAGTTACAGATGTATTAATTGTCCGTGCAGCTGTATCTGCAGCGTCCATGGAGGAACGTATCTGGTTGTTGGAGATGGTCTGTCCCTCCTCAACCACTTGTTTTGCCCTATTTTGGAAGTCTTTGGGCAGATGTTCAATGAGATGTTGCATCTCGTCCCAGTGGGCTCTGTCATAGCGCGCAAGTAGTGCCTGGGAGTTCGCGATGCGCCACTGGTTTGCAGCTTGTGCTGCGACTCTCTTACCAGCTGCATCGAACTTGCGGCTTTCTTTATCTGGGGGTGGTGCATCTCCAGATGTGTGAGAGTTGGCCCTTTTCCTAGCTACTCCTACAACAACAGAGTCTGGTGGCAGCTGTGTTGTGATGAAAACCGGGTCCGTAGGAGGCGGCTTATACTTTTTTTCCACCCTTGGTGTGATTGCCCTACTTTTGACCGGGTCCTTAAATATGTCTTTTGCGTGCCGGAGCATACCAGGGAGCATAGGCAGGCTTTGGTAGGAGCTGTGGGTGGAGGAGAGTGTGTTGAACAAGAAATCATCCTCGACCTGTTCTGAGTGGAGGCTTACGTTGTGAAATTGTGCTGCTCTAGCCACCACCTGAGAGTACGCGGTGCTGTCTTCTGGTGGAGATGGTTTTGTAGGGTATGCCTCTGGGCTGTTATCTGACACTGGGGCGTCGTATAGGTCCCATGCGTCCTGATCTTGGTCACCCTGGCTCATGGTGGTGTGAGCTGGGGAGTGTGATGGCGTTTGTGCTGGTGAAACGTTAATCACGGGCGGAGGAGAGGGTGGTGGTGTAACTCTTTTCACCACTTTTGGTTGTGGTGCTTGTTCCGTCTGGAACTCCAACCTTCTCTTTCTCCTAATGGGGGGAAGGGTGCTTATTTTTCCTGTTCCCTGCTGAATGAAGATACGCTTTTGCGTATGGTCCACATCAGTTGCTTGTAGCTCTTCCTCAAACCTATGCTTTTGCATTTGGGAGGTTAGCGAGTGCTCTTCTGTATAAGAGCCTGAAGCTGGGTCGCTTGCAGTTTGTTTCGGCATCGAAACTTTGTCTGCGTGTTTTTTCGGCTCCGAGGTGACTTTTTTCCTTTTCGGGGCCGAAACCTCTCGGCGTCGATCTGTTTCGGTGCCGCTGTCTCGGCGTCGAGACGTGTCCACACCGGCATCTCGGTGTCGAGGCTTGTCTCCAGCACTTTCTCGGTCCCGAGAAGGCTGCGTGCCGGTGTCTCGACCGGAGTCGGACGATCTCGGCACTGTTTGGGCCTTTTTCGGTGCCGACGGTCGGTCACCGAATTTATGGGTCGAGCCATGGCCTGGTGGCAGTGGCGTCCCCTGGGCCTTGTAAATGTTTCTTTGTGTGGTTTTCGACGTCTTACTCACGGTTTGTGTATCGTCGAATCCTTCGGAGTCTGAGTCTTGGATCGAGAAGGTACCTTCCTCTTCTTGTTCCTCGAACTCCCGTTGGGCTGTCGGTGCGGACGCCATTTGAAGTCTTCTGGCTCGACGGTCTCGGAGTGTTTTTCGGGACCGGAACGCACGACAGGCCTCGCAGGTGTCTTCGCTGTGCTCAGGTGACAGGCACAGGTTGCAGACCAAGTGTTGGTCTGTGTAGGGGTATTTATTGTGGCATTTGGGGCAGAAACGGAACGGGGTCCGTTCCATCGGCGTTCTTCAGCACGCGGTCGGGCCGACCAGGCCCCCGACGGAGGATCGAAAAACTACCCCGAAGGGCACCGGAGCTCTTCGATGCGGTGTGGAATCTAAGTACGCCGATCCCGAACGCAACAATACCGACGAAAATCTTCCGAAATTAACTATTTTTTCCGTTCCGAAACTCGGAGCGACAGGAACACGTCCGAACCCGATGGCGGAAAAAAAACAATCGAAGATGGAGTCGACGCCCATGCGCAATGGAGACAAAAGGAGGAGTCACTCGGTCCCGTGACTCGAAAGACTTCTTTGAAGAAAAACAACTTGTAACACTCCGGCCCAACACCAGATGGCGAGCTATTGCAGAACATGCGTATCTACAGCGACAGATGCCATCGAACACAAGATTTCCCCCAGTTAACTATTAGACCAGATACCCTTCCGAACTCGGATAGTAGCGACATCACTGGGGCCAGCGAATCCTCCACTCTGCGTATGTATATCAAGGCATCATCTGCGTATAATGATATGGAGTGGAGAGTACCGTTCCTTGACACCCCCCATTCTTCTTTTTTGGCCCGGACGCGTACAGCTAGTGGTTCCATCGCCAAAGCAAACAGGAGGGGGGAGAGGGGGCAGCCCTGTCTTGTTCCCCTGCTAATCGGAAAGGTTTCTGATATTACTCCTCCCGTCTTCACCCTAGCCTGTGGGGCAGTGTACAGAATACGTACCCAGTTTATGAATTTTGGACCAATACCCAATAACTGCATGGTGGCGAACAGGAAGTCCCATTCTAATGTATCAAACGCTTTTTCTATGTCCAGCGATATCACCACTTCCTCGAGTGCGGTCGGGGAGGTATCTCCCATCACACTGAGCAGCCTCCGAATATTTAGGAAGGTGTTACGTTTCGGGATGAATCCATTCTGGTCATCATGTACCAGGATATGCATGTAGGGAGCTAGTCTATTAGCCAGGATTTTGCCAAGTATCTTACAGTCTAGGTTCAATAGTGAGAGAGGTCTGTAAGACCTGACGTCAGTGGGGTCACGCCCCTGCATTGGAAGGACCACTATCATTGCCTCTCTCATTGAGGGGGGCAGGATACCGTTGATCCCTGCTTCTTCGAACGTTTTTAGATGTGTGTTAAGGTGTGTCGCAAAAGTGGAGTAGTATTCTGATGGCAGGCCGTCTGTGCCTGGGGCTTTATTCCTAGGTAGTTGTTCGAGGGCCTTATTAAGTTCCCCTAATGTGATGGGGGCTTCTAGTGTCTCTCTGTCAACGTGCATTAGTTGGGGCAGAGGAGAGTCTGCTAGAAAGGACACAAGCTGTTGGATGGTGCTTGATGTGCTTTTGGTGTATAATTGTGTATAATATTCCCTAAACGCATCATTTATATTGACCTGCGTAGTAGCTATTGCGCCTGTTCCTATTGCCCCTATTGGAGGGCACCGCCGGTCCTCCCGCAGCAGCCACGCGAGCAGCCTACCAGATCTGTCGCCTTCCGACTGTAGCCTAGCCACGTGGTGTTTGTGGTCGTGGAGGCGTAATGTGGCATCAGCCTTTGCATGTTCCGCGCGCGTTTCCTTCAGAGCCGTGTATGGCGTTTCATTGCGAGCAACCGCGTTTTCTAGTACTCTTAGTTTCTTCTCCAGCTTGCTAACCTCTGCGTGAAGTGTGCGCCTCACCCCCCATGTAGTGGAAATACAATGTCCACGAATCACCACTTTGTGTGCGTCCCACTCCATTGCTCTTGATTTTGTGGTGCCGGTGTTTAGTTCCCAGTACTGTTTTAGCGCTGTTCTCAGTGAGTCTGTGAATGCAGGGTCATGTAATGCATCCGCTTGTAGCCTCCATGTTGGAATAGCCTGGCGCTTCCTGCCCCAGTCCAAGGCTATATTAAGCGGTGAGTGATCTGATAGTGTCTTGGCTAGATATTCTGTTCCGCTGATCCCTGTGCAGATCTCCTGAGTGCCCCACATCAAGTCTATCCTAGTGTGTACTTTATGTGGTGCTGAGTAAAATGAATACTCCCTGTGTCGTGGTTGTTTCATGCGCCATATGTCATGAAGGCTCATGTTACTAGCCCATGTCGATAATGGGCGGCTGAGGTGTCTAATGACTATTGAATGTGTGGGGGAATTTGACCTGTCCAATCCTGGATCTGGCGTGCAATTAAAGTCTCCTCCCCATATGGCGGGTGCTTCGGGGTTCGTTAATAACGCTGGAGTGAGTGTGCTCAGGAACTCAGGCAGTGCGCTGTTGGGAGCGTATACCCCTATAATTGACAATTGTTTGCCGTCCAGCTTACCCTCCACCACCACATACCTGCCCTCATGATCTATCTTGTGCGATATTTGAGTGAAGGGGACACTTCCTGCTATCCATATGAGTACCCCCCTCGCGAAGGATGAATAGGATGTGCCCACAATCTGACCTCCCCATTTACTACGTAGATCCTGCAGGTCTGGGTCCCGCAAGTGAGTCTCTTGTAGGATTGCAATATGTGTGCCATGGCGTTTGAGTCGTGTGTGCACCCTGGCCCTCTTGCCCGGAGTCCCCAGTCCCCTGACGTTCCAGGTGATTATGTCATATTTGTATGTGCTATGGGTTGTGGATTGGGCCATATTCAATTTGTGAATGTATGTCTTGCTCCCCGGGAAGCTCCATTGGGTCCCCACCGCCCCCGTCGCCCCCGCGGTCGTGCCCAACACTGCCGGGCATTTGTCCAGTGTTGTGAGCAGACCGGCAGTGCACGAACTAATAGTTACCCTCTTACCCTCCCCAACTGGATCCCAACCCCAACTGTGAACTTGCAACAGGCCACACACCCATAGTGGGTGCGGGCTAAGGTGTATCCGTATGGATATCTGCGGGGGAGCAATAATACTATCCGGATGCGGCTCATTTTAGGGGCTCGCATCCTTCTGCAGACACGGTCCGCAATTAGCTTGGGGCGCTCCCAGGGCAAGGCCCTCCGCCCACCCCCCCGCTCCGCGCCACCAGCTGCGCACAATATGAATAATGAAAATTTCACTTACCCAGTGTACATCTGTTCGTGGCATTAGTCGCTGCAGATTCACATGTTTGGCACAGTCCGCTGCCTGGTGTTGGGCTCGGAGTATTACAAGTTGTTTTTCTTCGAAGAAGTCTTTTTGGTCACGGGACCGAAGGACTCCTCCCTCCTCGGCTCCATTGCGCATGGGCGTCGACTCCATCTTAGATTGTTTTCCCCGCAGAGGGTGAGGATGGAGTTGTTTGGTATAAATAGTGCCCATGCAATGGAGTGAATATGTATGTACGTTAAGAGTTTCTAATAATTATTTACAAATGTTCAGATGTTTAAGATTTATGATCTACTTCTAAACGGCTACAGGCTTCCCGGGGAGGTGGGAGGGTACATGTGAATCTGCAGCGACTAATGCCACGAACAGATGTACACTGGGTAAGTGACATTTTCAGTTCGATGGCATATGTTGCTGCAGATACACATGTTTGGCATAGACTATAAAGCAGTTACCTCCCCTAAAAGCGGTGGTTTAGCCTGTAGGAGTTGAAGTAGTTTGGAATAATGTTCTTAGTACAGCTTGGCCCACTGTAGCTTGTTGTGCATTTAGTACGTCTACACAGTAGTGTTTAGTAAACGTATGAGGCGTAGACCAGGTTGCAGCCTTACATATTTCGCTCATAGGAATGTTTCCTAGAAAGGCCATTGTAGCACCTTTCTTTCTGGTTGAGTGTGCCTTTGGTGTAATAGGCAATTCTCTTTTGGCTTTAAGATAGCATGTTTGAATCTAGCAATGCCTTGTTTAGAGATTGGATTTCCTATGTGTGGTTTTTGAAAAGCTATGAACAGTTGTTTTGTTTTCCTGATTAGCTTTGTTCTGTCAATGTAATACATTAGTGCTCTTTTGATGTCTAATGTATGTAGTGCCCTTTCAGCCACAGAATTTGGTTGTGGGAAGAACACTGGCAATTCTACTGTTTGATTTAAATGGAATGGTGAGATTACTTTTGGCAGAAATTTTGGATTTGTTCTTAGAACTATTTTATTGTTGTGTATTTGAATAAATGGTTCTTGTATGGTAAATGCCTGTATTTCACTTACTCTTCTGAGGGATGTGATTGCAATGAGAAATGCGACCTTCCAGGTTAGATATTGCATTTCACAGGAATGCATGGGTTCGAAAGGTGGACCCATGAGTCTTGTTAAGACGATGTTAAGATTCCATGAAGGAACTGGTGGTGTTCTTGGTGGTATAATTCTTTTTAGCCCTTCCATGAATGCTTTAATAACTGGTATTCTAAATAGAGACGATGAATGAGTAGTTTGTAGGTAAGCAGATATTGCTGCGAGGTGTATTTTTATAGATGAAAAAGCGAGATTTGCTTTTTGCAAATGTAGTAAGTATCCTACTATGTCTTTAGTAGAGGCATGTAATGGTTGTATTTGATTGGCATGGCAGTAGTAAACAAATCTTTTCCACTTAGATGCATAGCAGTGTCTAGTGGAAGGTTTTCTAGCTTGTTTTATGACCTCCATGCATTCTTGTGTGAGGTCTAAGGGGGTTATTCTAACTTTGGAGGAGGTGTTAATCCGTCCCAAAAGTGACGGAAAAGTGACGGATTTACCACCAGCCGTATTACGAGTCCATTATATCCTATGGAACTCGTAATACGGCTGGTGGTATATCCGTCACTTTACCGTCACTTTTGGGACGGATTAACACTCCTCCAAAGTTAGAATAACCCCCTAAGTGTCCGAATTCTAGGATTTCAGGAGCCAAATTGCCAGATTCAATGATGCTGGGTTTGGATGCCTGATCTGTTGTTTGTGTTGTGTTAACAGATCTGGCCTGTTGGGTAGTTTGACATGCGGTACTAGTGAAAGGTCTAGTAGAGTTGTATACCAAGGTTGTCTTGCCCATGTGGGTGCTATCAGTAGGAGTTTGAGTTGGTTTTGACTCAACTTGTTTACTAGATATGGAAGGAGAGGGAGAGGGGGAAAAGCGTACGCAAATATCCCTGACCAACTCATCCATAGAGCATTGCCTTGTGATTCGCGGTGTGGGTACCTGGATGCGAAGTTTTGGCATTTTTAGTTTTCTTTTGTTGCGAACAAATCTATCTGGGGTGTTCCCCAAATTTGAAAGTACTTGTTCAGAACTTGGGGATGAATTTCCCATTCGTGGACTTGTTGGTGGTCTCGCGAAAGGTTGTCTGCTAGTTGGTTTTGTATTCCTGGAATAAATTGTGCTATTAGGCGAATGTTGTTGTGAATCGCCCACTGCCAAATTTTTTGTGTTAGGAGGCACAATTGTGTTGAGTGTGTTCCTCCTTGTTTGTTTAAATAATACATTGTTGTCATGTTGTCTGTTTTGACAAGAATGTATTTGTGTGTTATTATGGGTTGGAAGGCTTTTAACGCTAGAAATACTGCTAACAGTTCTAGGTAATTGATATGAAATTTTGTTTCGTGTATATCCCATTGTCCTTGAATGCTGTGGTGATTGAGGTGTGCTCCCCACCCTGTCAAAGAAGCATCTGTTGTTATAACGTATTGAGGCACTGGGTCCTGAAATGTCCGCCCTTTGTTTAAATTTTTGCTGTTCCACCATAGAAGCAAGAGGTATGTTTGGCGGTCTACCAAAACCAGATTTTGAAGTTGACCCTGTGCCTGTGACCATTGTGATGCTAGACACTGTTGTAAGGGTCGCATGTGTAGTCTTGCGTTTGGGACAATGGCTATGCATGATGACATCATGCCTAGAAGTTTTAGCACAAATTTTGCTTGTATCTTTTGGTTTGGAAACATAGCACTTATTACCTTGTGGAATGCCTGCACTCTTTGTGGACTTGGAGTGGCAATTCCTTTTGATGTGTTGATGGTTGCTCCTAGATATTGTTGTGTTTGACACGGTTCTAGGTGTGATTTTGTATAGTTGATGGAAAACCCCAGTTTGTGAAGGGTTTGTATGACAAATGTGGTGTCGTTTGCGCATTTTTTTACTGTGTTGGTCTTGATTAGCCAATCGTCTAGGTAAGGGAACACATGTATCTGTTGTCTCCTGATGTGTGCTGCTACTACTGCTAGACATTTTGTGAACACTCTTGGTGCAGTTGTTATTCCGAATGGCAACACCTTGAATTGGTAATGTATTCCTTTGAATACGAACCGTAGGTACTTTCTGTGAGAAGGGTGTATTGGTATATGAAAGTACGCATCCTTTAGGTCTAATGTGGTCATGTAATCTTGCTGTTTGAGCAGTGGAATGATGTCTTGTAGTGTGACCATGTGAAAATGGTCCGATATGATGTAGGTATTTAGTGTCCTGAGATCTAATATTGGTCTTAATGTTTTGTCTTTTTTTGGAATTAGAAAGTACAGGGAGTAAACTCCTGTGTTTTTTTGTTGTACTGGTACTAACTCTTGCGTGTCGTAACATCCCTGGTAGCATTGGGAGACATTGATATTGGCTGTGTGTAGCCGAGAGGGTGTTAAATAAAAAATCATCCTCTATAGGATCGGAATGCAGTTGGACATTGTGGAATTCTGCTGCCCTAGCCACCAGTTGCGAGTATGAGGTACTGTCCTCTGGCGGTGACGGCTTTGTGGGGTATGACTCGGGATCATTGTCCGGCACTGGGGTGTCATACAGGTCCCAAGCGTCTTGATCATGATCGTCATGACTTATGGTAGTTTGCGCTGGTGAGTGCATTTGTGGCGGTGTTTGTGCCGGCGATGCCTGTGGTGGAGAGGGCGGAGGCGTGACTTTTTTAACCACTTTGGCTTGTGGTTGTGCGTCATCCTTTGGAAGTCCGATCCTTCTTTTCCTCATGATTGGGGGAAGGGTTGATATCTTCCCTGTGTCTTGCTGGATGTACAGTCTCTTTTGTGTGTAGTCCGATTCTACACTTTGGAGCTCTTGTCCAAATCTGTGCATTTGGCCACTTATTCCTTGTTCCTCTGAGTAGGATGAAGGTGTGGTATTTTTCAGCGCCGAGAGAGAATCTTTTTTCGGTTTCGGCACCGACAGAATTTTTGTTCCTTTCGGCATGGATTCTCGGTGCCGATGTTTTTCGGTGCCGGTATCTTGTTTTTTTCTCTCGGAGCCGCTTTCTCGGCTCCGAGGTTGCTCCATGGCGGTCCCTCGACCGGAGTCGGGTGTCTTCGCTATGGGCGTGCCCTTTTTCGGCGCCTTCGACGGGTCGCCTGTTTTATGGGTCGAGCCATGGCCTGTTGGCAGTGGCGTCCCCTGGGCTTTCGGTTTGTCGATGGATTTACTTTTCGACGTCTTACTCACAGTTTGTTGCTGTTGTTCGACGTCGGAGTCTCCGGATTCTGATTCCGGAACCGAGAATGTTTCCTCTTCCTCGTCGAAACGTTGTTTTGTCGACATGGACGCCATTTGTTGACGCCTGGCTCTTCGGTCCCGGAGTGTTTTTCTGGACCGGAAGGCTCGACAGGCTTCACAGGTATCCTCCTTGTGCTCGGGGGACAAGCACAAGTTACAGACCAAGTGCTGATCTGTATAAGGATACTTACTGTGACATTTTGGGCAGAAACGAAACGGGGTCCGTTCCATCGGCTTCGATGTCGCACGCGGTCGGGCCGACCAGGCCCCGATGGGGGATCGAAACTACCCCAAAGTCTTCCGATGATCGGTGTCGATGTACCTAACTATCCAGATACCGAACGGAACAATACCGACGCTTTCTTCCGAGATTCTGACTAACTTTCCGAACCGAAACACGGAGCGAAAAGGAATACGTCCGAACCCGACAGCGGAAAAAAACAATCTAAGATGGAGTCGACGCCCATGCGCAATGGAGCCGAGGAGGGAGGAGTCCTTCGGTCCCGTGACCAAAAAGACTTCTTCGAAGAAAAACAACTTGTAATACTCCGAGCCCAACACCAGGCAGCGGACTGTGCCAAACATGTGTATCTGCAGCAACATATGCCATCGAACAGGAGTTATCTCCAGGAGCAAACATGTAAGGATACAGAAGTACAGGTGATATGATCACCTATTTCAGGAGGAAGTAGCAAAGTTCAGTTCTGTGCTCCGGCTGTGGCGGCTGGGCCCCCCCCAGGGGGATAGTTCAGTGGTTTTTGTTCAGAGTGCGTCTGCGGACCTGGGGGTGAGCTCCGGGCCTCTCAATGCCTCCGTTAATGTAGAATCCGAGCTGATCGAGTCAGAGCCCACCACTGGATGGGACCTAAGCGTCTCAAAGGTGTTCCGAGTTAGTAGGGGAGTTTCTTTAAGGGCCCTGGCTCTCTCCTCTGCAGCCTGTTCCTCCGTGGGTTGACCCCTGGCGTGCCTCTTAGATCGTTTCCTAGGTTTCGTCGTTGACCAGTTCTCGTCAGCACCGGCTGCCTCGCGTGGTTGGGCGAAGCCTTTGGCATGCATCCACGTCCAGGCATCTTCCGGAGAGGTGAACACATGGGTGCGTTCATCTGTTATTACGCAAAGTTTAGCGGGGAACATTAATGCATATTTTATGTCATACTCCCGGAGGCGTTGTTTGACTTGGGTGAAGGAATTGTGTTGCCTTTGCACATCCTGAGTGAAGTCTGGATAAGCATGAACAGTCGAATCCTCATACCTGTATGGGCCTTTGCTGCGGAACTGTTGGAGTATGGTGTCCCGGTCCCTGAAGTTTAGGAACCTAGCTATCAGTGGTCTCGGAGGTTGGCCCGGTGCCGGGGGGCGTCCGGGGATTCTGTATGCTCTCTCCACGGAGAAGAATTTGGATGGAGTTCCATTCAAGACCTCTTTAATTAACCAGTGTTCCAACAGGAGCTCTGAGCTTTGATCCAGAGATTTTTCAGGAAAACCGAGAAACCGTATGTTGTTGCGGCAGGATCTGCCCTCCGCCTCCTCTGCTCTTCTCAGCAGTGACTTAACTTCTGCATCTAGGCGGAGAATTTGTTTTTGGTTATCCGCTACCGTGGGGGCCAGTTCACTTAGCGCCGCCTCCGTTGTCTTCATTTTATCAGATAGTTTGCCATGGTCTACTCTGAGGATGTTCAGATCTTGCGATACTGTGTCTATCCTGGTTTCCAGTGAGGTTTTAGTGTCCATGATTGCTTGCAGGACTTTCTCGAATTGTGAGGAATGGGACATGAGCGTGGACTCCAATGACTGCAGAGAGGGCGTATGCTGCTGATCTCCGTGTGCCTGGCCTTGCGTGCTCCGATCCTGGTTTTTAGCTGATTTGGGCCTTCTGGCCATTTTGACTTATCTGTTGCGGTCTGATTCCTCCTAAAATCACGCGCACACCTGCGTTCTCTGGGCCCTGCAAGCGAGGAGGGCACACAATTCCCTGCGGGGCCACGCCTGTGCAGACTTCAGTGTTTGAGGCTTCGGCCCTGCTGGTGGTCCTCTAAGCGAGCTCTTATTCAGGCGAACCAGTACCTCCCGTCGCTAGTTCCACACGCGTGTCACAAGCCCCCGGTCGGCAGCCAGCTCCAGGCTCTAGGTCCTCTTTCGGTGTGGAGTAGGGGAGTGGCGTTCCCGAGCTTAGTGTATTACGGGCCCGCACAGTTCTTTAAGCGCTATTCCACCCTGTGGTGCAGGTCAGCACCATTTAACAGAGGATATGGCTTAGCTTGATCCCGACTGACCCTGCGCGGTCCACGTCTGCGGTGGCCTCGATATCCAGCTGCAGGCTCAGAGACGACTCCCGGGGCGGGCGCACCGCGCCATCAGACATGAGATAAAGGAGGCACCCCCAGTGGCCCACGTAAGGATTCGTCACCCGTCCTTCATCCCCCCCTTGTGGGCGGGAGGGGGTAGTCGGCGCAGGGCGAAGGCAATGACCCCCAGTTCCCCTCTCACCGTTAGGACCTCCAATCTGGTGCAAAACCCCACCTCAGGGGAAGACACCGCCAGCAGCCTCCTGGAGAAAGCGCGACCGCCGTGGCCGAGCACACAGCCGCCCGGCCGGCTCCACAGCCTTGTGAAGCATCCGGGGGGGTCCAGGGAGAGGGTCTCGCAAGGCCTTTTGCGGGGGGGAAGTGCGTCTCCTCGCTCGTTCCCAGCCGCGGCTCGCCGCTGTGCCTCGGAACTCCCCACGCCCGATATCCTGGCGAAGAGGGGGGGGACGCCCAGGGCGGAACCGAGACAGAATATGGGCTTAACGCCCTCGCGAGGTGGGTCGCTCCCGGCTCCGCGCACCCACCTCTCCTCCAGATTCCAGGGCCGCGACCAGCCCGGCGCGGCCGACAAGATGGCGGCCGCAGCTTTCTGCTCCGGTCCGCTCCGCGGCAGCACCTCCGCCCGGCCGCCCGAGCGCACCTGGAGCCGCCAGCAAGTGGAGAGCGGCCGCAGAAGCAGATCCCGCCGCAGGGATGTGGCAGCGGCGCCCCAGGAGCGCCCCGCAAATTTTTCCGTGGCGAGCCCGAGAGGAGCGCTTAATCAAGCGTCCTTCCCGGTCGCCATCTTGGCTCCCACCTTTGAGTGTTATTCATATTCTGTTTCTGCCGATGCTATCATATAGCATGTGATAATGGGCCAATCCACTGGCCAGATTGCCTTGTGAGTGATCACATTCGCACATCCATCAAAAAAGGAGGACACTTCAGTGCCACGTCTAGTGTGCAAGGCATTTTAGTCTTGTGCTTTCATCTTTAATGGTCACCATTTTTTGTTTAGAGTGTTGGTAGCTCCCCAGACAATGTTATGAGGTAGCTTCTTTACTGGTCATTTCATCTGAAGACCTGCACGGCATTTTGCGTGATCACAGTTCCTAAACTGAGAGGCCATCTTAAAGGTTATTGTCCATAGTGAAGCACGGTTTCATCTTTTAAGATGACCTCCACACATTTAGAAACATGTCAGCCATTTTGGATTTCAACAATTAATCACTACAGAAATTATAATTCAAAGATGTCTGCTCACTGCGATGTTTATTTTTAATTGCATGTTAAATGAATGCCACATTAATGAGGTAGCAATTTTCTGTTTTTACTTTTAATTTACTACCTTGCATATCCTTGGTGAGGAGGTGTTTTATTGTGCATGGGTGAGTGGATAAATATAAGAATGCGCCACTCACTGGGTGGATGAATAGATGCATGAGTTCAAGGGTGAATGAGAGTGCTTATTTATAAGGTGGCATTGAGTATATAAACTCACCAGTAACTTAAAAGCCACTTGGTTTGTAAGTCAGAGCTACTGGCATTGCCAATGCTTGTTCTTTTTATTACAACTGCACTGAATCCGAGAGAAGACGAAGTTTAAACATGCACCACAAATTTGGAGTACACTTAGCCTACTCAGTCTTTAGAGATTTCTATTTCTTGTTGTACTCTGCATGTGCTAAGCTTACTTGGTGTTCTTGTCACAAACAAAAACAGATGGACACCGGTCACAATTATAGATAAGAGCCTCCCCAATCAGAATGTGCAGTTTTGACTGAAAAATGTCAGCTAAAAAACATTAAGAAAGCAAAAAGGTAGCCAAAAACAGTTGAAAACTAAAAGGTTTGCTTCTTAAAAGTGAAAACTGGCCCACTGACCAGATTTCAGCTCCCTAGGCAAGCATTCAAAAATAAGGTCAAATGTCACAATTAGTGGGAGGGTGCTTTTTAGAACCTCCCTAAGTAGGTAGCCGCGCTTCACTGCTCATTTTCTCATTTCCCTGGCCTTAAGAGAATCCAACTCATAGACTGAAAACCCCAAAAGTGGCACAACTGTGTAAGCAGGGATGGAACTGGTACTCTTTTGATACTCTTTGTTTGTGTGGGCATCTACACCATGTTGTTGGTGTGTCTGAGGTAGTGTTTGTGCCAGTTATGACAGCATTCTGCAAGAAGGTTAAAGAAAGATAATGTTGCGCTCCAGAAAACTGACTCACCAACTCAGGTTCATAGTGATTTACTAAAGGGAGACATGGACAACTTGCCAATGTAGTCTACAGAGGCGGGCAGCTCAGTTGCTGGTTTGTAAGAAGACAAGGCTCTGCTAACCATTAGCGTATTTAACACCACTTATTCATAAACAATAGGGCCTAGAGCAGTTTGTGCTCCATCATCTACATAAATACTTCAGGTGCCACAAAGCCCTAAACTGCTGCGGTTTACCTCAAGTGCAGATCTGGTTTCAAGCCACTCATGAGTAGGAGACATCTGCCATGTTAGTCAGGGTACCTGCAATGTCAGAGGCCTGGTAGATGATCAAGTAGAGACCAGTAGAGAACACGTATATAGTAAGTCCGTAAGTGTCTAAAGAAAACAGGTGCCTCCTGACTTCAATAGACCAGGAATAATTTGCACCAACGATAAGGATAATGTAAGAATGTAAATCTCCAAAAGATCGGATGCTTACCAATAGGTATTGTATCTTCTGTAAGTTACACCATTTTTACATGACAACGTAAATATAGGTGGAGAATCGTTGTTAGGATCTACAGTGGGACATATGTCTGCTAGGTCAAGCCACCTAGGAACAGATGGGCATAGGTACCATTTGTACAACACACCACTAGGTGTTCTCTAATCCTTACGAAACACAGATTGAATGAACACAGGAATTTAAATGTCCTCAAGATGATACAACCCGTGCCTAGAGATAGGATACAAATTGGAGGATTGCCCATGTTCCAAAATGAAATACCTGGGAAGATAAAGGTAAAAGCTCTCAACGTCCAAGGAAAACAATTGTACTGCCAGGCTGCCCTTGGACAGCATGCTTAATTATATTCCAGCATCAAGAGGAATTCATTTTTAGTGTTAACGAAGCTCAACTAGTGTTTCGCAGCTCATTTGAAGGCCTTGCAAAAACAGATCAGAGTATGGACAATATGGGAGATCTTATGGTCTTCACACAAAAGAGCTTTCTTCTACAAAAATAAAAATCGCTCCTTTGGGAGATGAGGTAAAAGTATTCAAGAAAGATTGAGAAGTCAGAATGAAATGCTATGGCTGAATGAAAGCCATCTTACTTAAGACCTAGGAGAGCAATCTCTCATCCTATAGCCCTTTCAAAGGTGGAAGATCCAAGCCCATGTAAGGGACACCAACAGTTTCCTAAACTTTGAAACTCAAACCAGCATAATTGTCAAATTCCACTCTTTTGTGCATCACAGCTAAAAGAGAAGTTAAATCCTACCGTTGGTGTCAGAGACAAAGCAGATTCCATCTCTCATCTTAAAACCAAGTAACTGACGGCTATTGTATCAGTTTCAGAGGGTGCACCCAGAGTACTTTTAGTTCAAGAGGTCTGATCTGGAGGTACCATGTTCATGTTCAGTTACAGCAGTTATATCTTGAGATGTGTGTTTAATTCTAGAGGCTTTGTCTGGAGTACTGTCTAGATGTCAAAGGACAAACACATAAGGTTAACAGATTACTGACAGAACATAAATAAGCCACATAAAATGGGGTTTTCAGCAGAAGCCTGAGGCTGTAAGCATCTGTTTGTAGCATGAAGTGCTTTAGATTCACACTGTCTGCAAACTTTCGTGCACTAGTATTGAGCTCTGGCATTACAGCTTATGTTTCTTCAAATAACATTTCAAGGCATGGGATGTGCTGCAACTCTTCACTTAGTCCATGATGCAGATGGGCATTGACTTCACTTTACTGTTTTTCACTCAGCAGGTAAAAGTGGAAGGAGGAGTAGAAGTATTATAATATTCCATTGCATTGTAAGTTGGTAAATAACGTGTGAGAAATGTGCTATTAAATACTGGCTTCCAGGGAGGAGGGTGGGTACAATGAAATCTACAGCACTACACGCTACAGACGCTTACTAGTTAAGTAATATTTTCTGTTCAAAACATGTGTGGCTGTAGACATGCTCTGCATGAACTGTAAAGCAGTTTCCGCCCAAGCAGAGGCTAGCGGGCAGATAATGCATGTTTGGAATGTTTTTGGACAGTCTAGCCAACCATGGGTGGGTTAGCACCTCCACAGAGTAATGCTTTGTAAAGGTGTAAGGAGTTGAAAAATTGGCTGCTTTGCAGATGTCAGCCAATGTTACCTAGGAAAGCCATGGTGTCTGTCTTATGTGTCATTTAGTTTGGCATAACAAGTTTGGATACATTTGACAATCTCCCTTTCAATGCCTGCCTTGGAAATAGGGTGACCTTTGTGGGGTTTAAAGGGGCCATGAAGAGCTAGCTAGTTTTGTGGAAGGACTTGGTCCTGTCAACGTAATGCACGAGAGCCTGCTTGACATCTAAGGTTCATAACACCCTTTCCGTTACAGAATCAGGTCGAGGAAAGAATACAGGCAAGCTCAATAGTTTGGTTAATGATGAAAGGTGACAGAACCTTGGGTAGGAATTTTAGATTAAACATAAGAGCTATCCTGTCTGTGTGCAACTGAATAAATGGCTCTTGAATGGAGTGACTACAATTTGCTGATGCGCCTCTATGAAGTTACTGCTATGATAAAAGCTACCTTCCAGGAAAGAAACTAAGTTGTAAGAGATGCGAATTTCAAAAGGCAGCCTCATAAGTCTTGTGAAGCCCAGATCAAGGTTCCACACGGGGCGAAGGACTTCTTAGGAATATTGCCATTTTGAGACCCTCTATGAACGTCTTGGGCATCGGAATCCTGAAGGGAGCAGAGTGTTCCCTGCTCTGCATGTTTGCTTCTACAGTGGATAACTGGAGGATCTCCACCAAAGATTTGTCCTAGTCTTTAATACATGCATGCCCACTTTTCTGGTTGTGGGCTGCTCTCTAGATGATGCCATGAATTGTGAGGATATCATCTGATGGAATCGGCTTGGCTGGACACAGCCTTGGGGGAGGGTGGGAGAAGTCTGACACTGGAGTTGTCCCCTGGATCATCTGCAACCCCTGCAGACTAATCATACAGATTTCCTTCACCACAGTAGTCGCCAGGGTGAGGAAAGATAGCCTGATCCATCAGTAGACTGAAGTGGAGTTTGGAGAGTGGGCAAGTATGGCCATGGTAGTGGTTTGGGAGGCTGCGAGTGCCTGGGTGTAGGAGGCTGGGATAGAGAACTTGGATAGAGAACTTTCCCGGCCTAATGTCTCTTGAGCACCGGAGCTCTTTTTCAAAAGCAAGCGTCCATTTCGGGGGAATCAGAGACAGCGTAGTTCAGGGGTTTTCCTGGGGGCAGCTTAGCAGAAATGTTGCCCGTCTCTGGGTGGATGAAGTGCTGCTTCTGTCTGGCATTGAGATCCTCTGCCAGTCTCCCAGGATAGCAGCCCCTGGATTCTGGCAATATGGGTGTGGCACGGGCTCCCTGGTGTCAGCTTAACACTTTGTTCCGGAGGCGCCCCTAAGCGTCAATTTCAGCTCTGAAGTGGGGAGTTTTGTTGCCCTTTGAATAAAGGAACCACCAGAGGGATGTCGAGGTACAACTCCCTCTGGTGGGAGCTTGCTAAGCTCAAAAGACGTTTCTTGGTGTAGACCGAAGCCCTAGGGCGGCAGTAAACTGAAGGCTGCAATTTCCTTTCTACCTGGCACCTGCTCTGCCACTCCGACAGGGCAGGGTGCCAGCCCATGCCCCCGAGTTATGCTTGTGTTCCTTCATGTATTATTGATGTGAGGTCCTGCAGGCCAAATGAGACCCGTCCAGTTCATCATCTTCAGAGGCACTTGAGGAAAAGTCTCAGGGCTAGGTGTTGTTAGCTAGGAACCAGGAAGGACCCACCTTTTCTTCCTCTATGCTGAGTGGGTACTGTTCGTCCAAATGTTGGGCATCTTGGAGGATGACAACTGTTGCATTTTCAAGCGTGCCCAATGTAATTTACTTCGGTACCTTGGGGCATTTTTGCACAGTAAAGCGAGGCAGAACTCGCAGGAGGCCTGGCTGGGTGAGAGGCAAAGGTTACACATGCTTTGTTGCTCTGTGCACAGGTACTATGTAATCTACAGCGGGCAAAATTAAAAGGGTGTGCATTCCATCACCCTCTGTTCAGCTTTCTCTGAAGCAAGCTCATCTGGGATTGAAGGAGACTCCACTGAGTTGAAGACCAGCGGGTCAGTCACTGAGGGGCCTAAGTAAGACAGTCTAGTCGACAGAAATAGAGCGGTGTTCCTACTGAGAGCAGCAGAACAGCAATCAACAGCGTATTGTTTTACAATTCGCTGGCCACAAAAAGTCAAGCCAATAAACCTTGGCAGCGTTGGTAAACAAGTCTGAACCGGAAAGTGGGTGTGTAAAAAATAAATAAATGAATAAATAAATAAAAGGAGTCGTATTCTGGACTAAGAGATGAATCACCGAACATCCTGTGACTCGAAGCTTCCACAAAGAAAAATAAGTTGTAAAGTCTGAGCCCAACACCAACACTGAATGGCAGGAGTATGCAGAGCATGTATATCTACATCCACACATGCCAGTAACATTTTTATTATGTGCACAGCATTAAATATGTATACTCTGGAGCAGGGAATCACTGGGGAAGGCCATAACGGATTATTTTGTAGTCAATCAGGGGTCGACTTCGTCTGCCTTGGTGGAATGGGAAGCCTTTAAGGTTGTGATAAGAGGACATTGCATGGGAAAAACAGTAGGACAACGAGGGGGCTGCAAGAGGAGTTACGGAACCTCAAAGCTAACATGCATGATCTGGAGACGACCCAGACAGCGGACCCCCAAATTGGGATAAAACTCCAGGAAGTATGCAAACAACATAGTGCAGCATTTGAGAGGTTGCAAAACATTTATCATAAAGCATATGTGGACCGAACTCAAAGAGCGGGGCAAGTCAGACCACCTCTTGGCTTGGTTGATTTGCCCAGAATTAAGGGGTACACCTATCACACATTTAAATACAGGGACAGGAAAGCATGTCTACTGCCCATATTTAATTAATGACTAATTTAGACATTATTATGAGACACCGTATGGGCGGCCAGAGTCAATACATGACGCTGATCAAGAAGCACTTTTGGACAGACTTCACTTACCAACATTTCCACAAGGGGTACCCGAGATGCTGGAAGGACCTATAACTGCCATGGAGCTCCATCAAGTTATCAAGGAAATGGCCGAGGGCAAAACACCAGGGCCTGACGGCCTTCAAGCTGGATTTTATTTTAGAAATATGGATACACTGATTCCCACACTAATAAGCTTAAATACTCGGGCATGGGAGAGGCAAACTACCGAAATCAACTAGGAGTGCTTTAGTGGTCCCGCTGCCCCACACAACAGCAAGGGCACCTACCTAAGCATATCACCCACTATCTATGTTGAATACATACTTTAAAATAATTAGCAGGATTTTGGCAAATAGAATTCTTCCCCATATGCCCACTCTAGTCCAAGCAGATCAAAACTGGTTTATCCCAGGTAGGAGAACCTTTCTTAACCTGCAGAGATTCTTCCACATTTCGTGTCACCCGGAGATGCAGTCCCAAACGGAGGCCACACTTATGTCCGTAGACCTCGAAAAAGCATTTGTTTCTATCCGTTGGAACATCCCGACTAAGGTCATGCGATGCATGGGTCTGGAGCAGAGCTGGATAAAGTGGGTGGCGCTCATATATACAGAACCAACAGCCTGGGTACGAACAGGGGTCCATATCTCTCCAGAGTATGACATTTTCAGGGGGACTAGACAGGGTTGCCACTTATCCCCTTTGCTATTTGCACGTGCCATAGAGCCATTGGCAGACTGGTTTCGAGCGGAGGGTGGGGGGCACACTGGCTTACTAGTGGACAGACAGTCATATTATTTCACTATATGTGGACGATCTCCTCTTATATCTAGGAAACAATGGGAAGGGGGTAGAGGACGCTGTTGAAAGTCTGAAGGAGTTTGGAAGGGTGTCCGGCTTGCGGCTCAACCGCACGAAGACCTGTCTATTCACCTGTATAAAAGATACTCAGCCCCCACAAAAAGGTCCCTGGTGGCTTGTATAGCTTTAACAAAGATGGTGGTGTTGCCCCGTCTCCTCTATCTGTTTGCAAATATACCGATTAACATTCCGGTGGGGTGGTTCCGTCGGTTGTATGCATTAACCAGAGACCTTATGTGGGATGGAAACAGACAAAGAGTGTCCCCAACAACCCTGAAACTTCCCCCAAAAGGAGGACTAAGAGTACCGGACTAGGATTTATATTATTTAGCAGCACAACTGCAATGAATTGCCCTGTGGCTCGGAGGGACACAGCAAGGGGGGGTTGGATCAGCTGGGTTTGGGCCCATACCAGGAGAGGTTGTTGCTGCAGTTAAGAGCAGACGAGCCGATTCCAGACCCAATAATACCGATGAGGGCGGCACTGTATGCTGGAAGAGGAGTCAGGTGAGGGCACACAGGCCGGCGACATATGCGCCTGGGCTCAACATAGTGGGTCTCCCACATGGCACACCAGTTACTTATTTTATGGCGACGGAGCTTAGGAGTTGGTCATCTGTTGGTTTGATGACTGTTGCAGACTTATCAAGAAGGTGGACTTATCCCGCTGGGGCTCTTATGGGCACCCAAGACTTACCAAATACCAAGTTCCTGACCTACAGGGCTGTGACAAGTGCTTTTGCCGATCAGTGGCATTGCGGTCGCCAAGAACCCCCTACACACATGGTGCCTCAACTTCTTCTCTCATTGGGGTTCGCTAGAAGGGTGCTCACCTGCTTATATAAGGTGTTGAGTGAAATGGGACATGCACCCACCACAAGATTTAGAGAAAAATTAGAAAGGATATTGGGAAAAACAATGCTGAACAAAGACTGGAGGAGGATGTTAACCTACCCTAAAAATGTCTCACGTAACACTAGATGTCAGTATATTCAATTTAACTTCCAGCATATGACTTACTTGACACCACATAGGCTAAAAGTGATTTACGGGGGGGGAGAGACCCAGGGATGCTCGAGATGTGGACTGATGGATGCCGACTTTAATCACATGATGTGGGAATGCAGCTGGGCGCAGGGCTATTGGGGGTGGGGGGCAGTAATGAACAAACTATGCCGCACACTTGGTCGTCTGACTCCATGTAGCTTGGAGGTGTGTCTGGTGGGAAATTTCCCCAAAAGAGTAAAAGGTTGGGTCCTAATTCATGGACTTAGCGTTGACTCCGACGAGAAGACGTATCACAATGGCCTGGAAATCGGCCAGAGGTCCCAGTTCGGAAGGAGGATAGTAAGGTGATTAGGAGGTGGCCTATAGCACACCTCTGGGATGAACAAATGGAGGTGTGGCAGAACCCAACTGTAGAGACTGAATCGGATACGGGGAGCTCCGACTAGAGACACAAGGCATGGAGACAAACTGGCTGGGGAGGAACTGTATTGGAGGAATGACTAACAACAGCACGACTGAAGTGGAGGGAGGAACATGTGAATTGCCAAACAGATCACAAGAGAGCTATGGTGCCCAACTGCCATGATTCTGGGTTCATAACTATACGTTTCCCACGAGGGTGAGAGGTCCCAGACCTACCATGGTGGCCTGACTAGAGGTAATAGGGGTAATGTCGCCCTGCCTTCTACCAGCACCAACGGAAGAACAGACAGAGTTGTCAATACCTACCTGCCTTTTTTTTTTTCTTTTCTTAGTTTCATTTTGTTCTCTTGGTTATTGTTAAATTTGCCACATGGGTGTAGTTAAGAATTGGACGCATTAAATGAACTCTTCATCCCCTACATAATACATACTCAACTCCTCAAAGCACTGATTTAATAGTTATTCCCCCATCAGACTACCTCAAACTAATGAAAAGGCAATAGGAAGGTAAGAGAACTACTCTATAGGCTCCAAATATAAAGAAATGTGTTGATGCAATGATTGGTAATTTAATAGGGATTGTTAGTAGATAAAGTGGGAGATACTAGGGGTGCATGTAGATAAAGAGCTGGAACTAACAAACAAGAAATGCAAAAGATGTAACAGACTAGTAATGATGTAACACACTGGAAATCTATAAGAGATAACGGCTGAGAAGGATAAGTTACTTACCTGTAAATCCTAGTTCTCTTCCAGGGGTATCCTCAAAGTCAAACACTGAATATTACCGCCCACGTGCGGAGACCCCGGAGCATATATAAAACACACATGTATTTGTATCAAATGTATATGCAAAAGTAATATTAGAGTATAGAAGTGTAATACATATATATTATATACACATGTAAGCAATAATGCAGTCTATGTTGAGAAACAGACTAAAAATGCTTTATTTTTTGTTGTTTTTCCTTTAATTTAAACTCTTCAATTGGAGGTAAAGACTTTATGCAAGCAAAGGAGAGAGCATAGAAAGTATAAACAATTCACTGTAGAAAGAAAAAAACTACATTGAAAGTAAAGGAGCATTATTAGCCAATAGGCTGCATCCAAGTTAACATATCAGAACAAAAAAACTGGCACTGTGTCTTTAAGGCTCTGAGCACCTCCAGTATCCCACCATGCTTCAGAGGTGAGTGAGGTCACTCAATCTCGCTCTCTATTTGTTCAAATAGTAAATTGTGGTTGTGTTGTCTGTTTGGACTAAGATGGAGTTGCCCTTGATGTGGTATTCCTGCTCTTTGTCCGATCACAGTCCTTGGGCTTGGAGAGAGCCCATGTGAGCTCCTCAACCCTGCAGTGATGCATCCGTTACAAGCGTCTCAGTAGGAGTGCTCTGATGAAAAGGGACCCCTACCAAATGATGTTGTCGGTGAGTCCACCAATGTAGTGAGGTTTTTGCCACAGGTGAGAATTATTCTGTCTTCCCATTTGTCTGTAAGTTGGCTCCACTGATCTTCCAGGTTCTCCTGAAGAGGTCTCATGAGTTACCTGGCAATCAGATCAATGAAAATGCAGGAGGCCATGGAGCCCAGTAGTGAAGCTATTTGTCTGACTGTAGGTCGTATAGTGTGAAGGATGCTGTGACACTTCTGTGCTGTTGATAATAGTCTCTCCTCCGAAGGATACACTTTTTCTAGGTTTGTGTGCAGCATCGCTCCTAAGTAGTGGAGCCTCTGGGTTGGAGTTAGTATGGACTTTTGTAGATTGACCTGTAGACCTAGGGTTTTGAAGGTGTCCAAAACGATTTTGAGGTGGTGCAAGGTTTGGACCGAAGTGCTGCCTTTCAGTAACCAATCGTCGAGGTATGGGTAAATAAAATAAAATCTTCCTCAGGTGTGCTGTTATTGTTGCTACAGATTTGGAAAATGTTTGAGGGGCTGATTTTAGTCCAAAGGTATTGAATTGGTAGTGGTGGGATGCAACTATGAAGCAAAGGAATTTGCAGTGTTTTGCTGTTACCGGGATGGGAAAATATGCATCCAGTAGATTTATGGAACACATCCAGTCCCCTTGATGAAAGGAAAAATTTAAGGGCCAGCATTCTGAATTTTTCTTTTCGAATGTACTTGTTTAGATGTCTTAGATCCAAAATAGGTCTGAAAACCCTGTCTGGACCTTTCTATTGTATTAGGAAATAGCAGGAGTACACTCCTAGTTCGCTCTGCGAAGGTGGGACTTTTTCGATAGCTCTTTTTTGGAGTAGAACAAATACCTCTTTCTGCAGGAGAGGCTGGTGATGACAATCTGTTTTTGTTGGTTGCACTGGAGGAGGAGGTGGTGACTTGAAACGTAGAGAATACCCATTCTCGACAATATTTAGCACCCATTTGTCCTCTGTTATGGAGTGCCACTCGTTTACATAGTTAGAAATACTTCCCCCCCACTGGAGTGGTTGACAGGATCAGGGGAAGAGAGTCCTCATTGTTTACCAGATGTTTTGCATACAGACTGATTTTGTCTGCTCGAGTCACGTTCCCTTGTCTTTCAGGACTGGTAGAATGGTCGTCCTTGCCTTTGGGCCCAATCAGGGGTTTGAACCCTCTGCTGGTATGAACGTCTATCATATGGCCTATACCTTCTACAGTATTCCTTGCGTTTCTCTAGCCCTACAGCTTTCGGTGTGTCCAATTCAGATTTCATTTTGGCTATTTCGTCATCTGTGTGGGTCCCAAACAAAGAAATTACAGTGAATGGGAGGTTCAAGATGACCTTCTTGCACATATGCCATGTGCATATCCATCAGCAGCTAGGTCTGAACCATCAGCAGCCGCACTATTCACCTGATTGGCTACTAGGCCTCGTTCCTGTAGGGTTTCTTGAAAATCCTGTCTGACTTCCCTAGGCAGTTTGTCGACAAACCTGTTTAGAGAGTCCCACAAAGAACTATCGTACCTTCCTAAAAGTGCTGAGGCACTAGATACCTTCATAAAGGATACAGAGGTACCACACACCTTTCTACCCAATGAGTCCAGGATGCTTGCTCTCCTTATCTGGAAGGACCGTTGATGAGGATGCCACTGAATGGGTCTTTCTGGCTGCAGCTAGTATGACGGAATCTGGTGGAGGATCAGCTCTAAGAAATAAATGGTCCTGGTCTGGGGCCTTGTATTTCTTTAGGATTCTAGTAGGAGCTGCACGCAGGCTTGCTGGTGTCAGGAAGGTATCCATGGCCGGCTGCAAAAGCCCAGGAACTAATGGTAAAAGCGGTCTCGAAGAGGAGCGATGGTGCAGTGTTTCAAAAATCACCAACTAGGACGCTGTAGTTTCCGGGTCCTCTAACCAACACCTCATTAAAAGTGGTTATGTCGTCCACTGGAGATGCTCTTGCCAGAGGAGTATTTGTTAGTTTGGGCGAATAGTCTCTGATAGAGGACGTAGATGCTGTGGACCATGAAGGAGATCTGCGCCCCCAGTGACGGGATTTAGAGACCCGGGATCTTGACCTTAGTCTGGATGCCTGTGGCAACCTACTCCTTGTGCGCGACTGAGAAGGACTACGCCGTCGTCTTGGATCAGGTTGTTTTGTAGATGGTAGTGTCGCCCCATTGGCTGGAGGTGGTGTTCTTGGAAAAGATGCCGAGGGGGAATACAACCGGGAGTCCAGAGATTGATAAGCCGGAGTCTTGCTAAGGCTTTCTAACTGCCTCGGCGAAAGATTTATGGGAGAGAGCGGTCTGTGTGATGAGGCTCTCGAGGACGCTATAGATGACCTACTTGGTATAGTTAAGATCGGGTCATGAGGCAGCAACGCCGTCTCAGCAGACGAAGTTAGTCCTATTGGTGTCTTTGGTCGACTGAGTCGAGCTGGAACGGTGAGAAGTTTGTTTTGACTTTACCGGTAAAGGTGAGGAGTGTCTCGATGTAGAACGACGATGGAGACCGTTCAAACCTTGATGCCGAATGTGACAGTCCTGATGTCAAGAGTCTCGACGTTGAGTGCCCCGACGCAGAGTGATGGGCCAACAGGGGAGTGTGTCTCGACGTCAAATGGCGCCTTGCCACCGTCAGCGGAGACCTTGATCTTGGTCTTGAGGTTGTCTTCGGTGTAGTGTTTTGTCGTCGAAGGGTCAGGGCGTGCCATTGACGGAGTATCAGCACACCTGTGCTGGCGCGACGTCGCGCGGTGGGTGGCCGCCGACGGAGATCTATTCCTTGGAGGTAGTGGTTTCTTCAATGTGATGTCCCTTGATGTAGCATGTGTCGCCGTTGACAGAGGTGTACTCCTGGATGTCGGTTGATGACGTTGATGCGACGACGACGATGGGGGTGATGACACTGACTGAGAACAAACCGGAATCTTCCTACCTGCTGAGTCAGATCTTGCTCGCCGCTTGTCAGAAGAAACTTTCTCTGGAGACCTTATGAAGGGATGAAGGTGACGTTTTCTCCCTTTCATATAAGGCATCGAGACAGATTCTCTCTCTGTCTTTCAAAGTTCTTTTTGACAGGTTCTGGCAGTGTTTGCAGGTCTCAGGACAGTGGGTTTGTGGCAAGCACACTATGCAGATTGAGTGTGGGTCAGTCTGAGGCTTCTTTTTGCCACAAGCAGGGCATTTTACAAAAAGGGAAGGCATTTTCCTCAGAGAAATATCTTACTCAGAAAATGAGAAAAGATGTAGAGTAAAATCAAGAAAGCTGTGTTTTTAGAAGTTTTTTCTGGTTTAAAAAAAAAAAAAACTCAGAAAAATGAGAGCTCAATGCTCCAGGGTCCTAACAGAAGGAGCCGGAAAAAAGAACTGACCTAACTGTGACCCAACTGTCACCTCACTCTCACCTCTGCGGCATGGTGAGATACTGGAGGTGCCAGTTTTTTGGTTCTGTTATGTTAACTTGGATGCAGCTTATTGGGTAACAATGCTCCTTTACTTCCAATGTAGTTTTTTCTTTCTACAGTGAATTGTTTATACTTTTTATGCTCTAGTCTTTGATGGCAGAAAGGCTTAACCTCTAATTGAAGAGTTTATATTAAAGAAAAAACTTCACAAAAAATAAAGCATTTTAGCCTGTTTCTCAACATAGAATGCATTATCGCTTACACATGTATATAATATATATGTATTAAAATTCTATACTCGAATATTACTTTTGGATTTACATTTGATACATATACATGTGTGTTTATATATGCTCTGGGGTCCGCGCACGTGATGAGGATCCCCTGGAAGAGAACGACTCAATACTACTCAAGTGTAACACGATGTAATGTTGCAGTATTTGTAGGAAAACGCTACATGTTATGACTAAGACAATATGCATACGTTTGTAATGATTAAATGCAGGCCTAGAAGCTGTTATTTGCAGAGGATATTTAGGTGCCTCTGAGACTTGCCGTAACTCTCACCTTTCCTTGAGTAAAATTCTTTCAGCCGTCTGTTTATGGGGTGAACCAATTTTCTGGTCAAAGGACACAAGAAGAAGAAATCTGCATGGGCTTGACAAGTCAGACATAAATGACCAGCCAAAAACCTATTAGCTTTTCAGAGATCAAGATTTTTTGCACTGTTCAACAGAAAGTAGGCCACAAGTTCAAATTACTAATTTAGGCTTGGGTGGAATGCCAACACCCCTCGTTCGCAAATCTAGGACGCGATGGTCAAATAACATGGAAAAAAAATAAATGAAAACAAGGCGAACTGCCCCATAACATCTGAAAACAAAAAAACACTAAAAATTTCATTACCATCTTTCTTGGTAGGTTGCTCTGGCCAGTCAATGACAGCTTTTGGAGGGTCGAATCTAGCCACTTTCACTTCAGACTCCTTTGCCAGATACTCCCGGCGTCGTTTTAAAGCCTCTAGGGCCGCCGCCCGGCCCAGCTTGCGTGAGAGACGCAAAAACTTCCGATTCTTCCGCTGCCGGCGGACACTCAAGGGGTGGGGCTTGGCCTGGGCCTCAACCCTATCAACCTGGATGGGCTTGGGTTGGTCCACAGTGCCAAACCTCCGCGACAGGTGGAAGCAGAGCTTGCGTTCCTTTACCTTCTTGTGAGCACTCCGCAGGTCCATGCCATAAAGTCTCTAGAGAACATAAGTATAATCAGTCACCATAAACTTTTTTTGTTTTTTTGTTACAGAATCTACCATCAAGGATCCGACTGGTGCTCAGTTAAGCTACTCTAACACAGAAGCACCTCTACTAAGGGCTACTTTTGCCACAAGGGTGGGGTAATCTAATTTAATTTTAATAACACCTTTCATCAAGGGCCTATGACTGCCACATCATGTTGCCGTCTTTCAATAAAGCCTCCGAACTAGTTTCCATATTCTGATAGACAGCACAGCAACGTGGATTTCTGGGAAAGAGGCTGTCAGAAAATGGGTATAAAATGTACCTGCAGAACTCGACGTTTTGGTTTGGGTCCTCGCTTTCGGCATCCCGATGCACGGTCTTTCTCTTCCCTACAAGAGAGGTATAAACATATTACAAAGTGGGATGCAAGGCAGACCACAAGGTTCCTCAATGGAAACATCCCCCGGTCCGTGCCAAGTTATGTATTTCTGCTATATTTGTACTTGGTTGCTTTGATTTCTAGCATCTAATTTTTCTATTTTTGTTAAACGAATAATTTTGCTATTTCGAAAAACAAATGTGCAAATTTAGTATTTCTCTGTGTGAGAACGTAAAGTAGATACATTTTTAAAAGGCCATGGCAGACCCTTTAAAAACACTTCGATTTCTTAGGGCCTCTAGGACATGCGGCTGACCTTGCCACACTGGTCTTGCAGAATAGCCAACCTTTTGGGGGGATCTTTAAAATGCCCCCTAAAATAGTCTGCCTGTAGCCTAATGTATTTGCAGCTAAAAATAAAAAAACAATACACTGGGAGAAAAAAAAAAAAAACGCAACGCAGCCTAGTATCAACAACACCGGTAACAACAAACTGGGGCACCAAAATGATAAAGTTTGTCCCCACTAAAACACTATCATCGATGTATGCGATCCGATCTAGCACGTTTTTACGTTGCAATTGCTGGTGGCAATCGTCTCCCACAATGATTCCCTGCTGATTAGGAGTGTTGACAATACTGAATGATGGCGGGGGGTTTACCATCGGTTTGAAGTCTTAGAGATCTTTTTTAATCTGCAGAGCCTCACACAAAACATTCCTCAGGACTTTCTTTACTAACTGTCTCAAACTATTCAAAGACTTTGAATAACATTACTCTTACAGTACCGGCAATTTATTTATAAGATATTTTAGGGGTGCTCCCGTTCACCAAGTTGTTGCTGATATGCTGTTTCATCCCACAGAGGTGGTCCTGAAGCTTCTCTTATCAGTTTGTAAGATTATGAAGTAATTGCAGCTGGTCTTTCGGTTCCCATTTGCAACCAGGTTTAAAATAAGCATTCCAATACCTCAACTGTTTGAAATTTCACTACGAAGATTTGTTTGAAAGTAGAGTGCCAAATCTAAGTTAAAAGTGCTTTAGTTCCATTACACTATCACAATAAGCCAGAAATTAATGATTTTTTTACTTAAAAACATAATGCAGTCCTGAGGCAATTTCATAAAGTGCTGGGAAGGGAGCGTAAAAGGACCACCAGGAAAGAGGGAAGGATCGGTGTGAACAAAAGGATTGTCCTCAAAGCAGTTGCATCACACCTTAATAGCAGGTTGGCTGCTGGTCATAGTTTTTAGGTCAAATTTATCATACAGCGCAAGCAGTCTAGCTGCAAAAGACCTATTGTAATCTTACCAGGATCTTAAAGGAGTTTACAGCCTTCCTACTGCTTACCATTGGTTGGCTTTATTTTCTCTCCCATTTCCTTGCTTCTTATCCAATCCCTCGCCTGGAGCATCACCTCTTGGACACCTCATTGGCTGGCTTCAATCCTTACACTGCTCACTTTTAGGAAACCTTTTTACCTTTTTGCTTAAGCACTCCATGAGGGTACATATGTCTTCTAGCTCTCTTTTGTGTGCGTTTGTTCCCTTGTTTACTTCTGTGTTGCTGTCTTCATTGTTTTGCAAGTTCTCAGGACCTCTTCCCCCACCAAGCTCCCAGTGTTCCCAAAGAGCCTGTGTTGTTTTTCTCACTCTTGTGTTTCTCCCTCACTTGTTGCTGTTCCTCACATGCTGCTTTCCCCTTCCCCCACCCATTACTTGTTTACTCCATCCTGGTCCTTCAACCCCCCCACCCTGCTATCTTTTTAAAAAGAACATTGGGGGGGTTAGGGGGGCGGTGCTGGGAGACTCGGCACCAACCCTCCCCCCCCCCAAAAAAAAAATGTTTTTTGCTTTTTTATATTACAATAAACCAAAACGTCTCAGATCACCAAATTACAAAAAAAAAAAATAGAGCCAGCAGTTATTGTGTAGGCACAAATGGGCAAACAGGCATGCATGTGCATACAAAATGAAACATACCAATTTCTTCTTTTCGACTTCTGTCCATGCTGCACAGCATGGCCAAAAGACATTGTCAAAGCTAATAGGTCCCAAAGGCGAGTCATATTTGCTTTGTCAAATCAATACCTGCTACAATTTGGTGTAAACTAATGGTTTAATTCTCTACAAGACTAGTAGTTTCTAAATAGAACTTTGTAATGAAAGTTACAATACAATTTACCCAGTACTCTGCTACCATATAGATGTTGCAGCAATATCCTGCTCTACAATACCAGCCTGGAAAACTGGGCTCCCCTCTTAGCTTTCAATAGAGAAGCTCTTCACGCACTACTCACTTTTCCTCATATGCCATCACCAAACGTGGATCCAGGATGTGGTCCTCTGGTTCCCACGTGCTGTACCTAGGAAATACAAATGCCAGACCGTTAAAAAATTAAAGTAAGACAAGCTAGGATCGGAGGGCCATACAAATGCTCCCTCTTTGCAGTCACACAAATTGTTTCCCTTCCGAAAACGATGACTCTCAGAGACCAACATAAATATTTGGAGGAAAAGTGATTTAAAATCTAGCAGTGTTAAAATGCTTTTCGTTCAATAATCAAGGATAGAAAATCAGTCATCTTTCTCTATACCTCACAGCTACTGGCTCTCTTTGTAATGCCCTCAAAAACAAAACATTCACATCCAGTAGGTCAAAACACTTTTAGAGCTACATTTGTTAAACTTGGCAGCCAAATTAACATTTGCAGCAGGCAGGAACGGAGTATATAAAGAAGTCTTACCAATGGACTGCTGACCAACACTGTGAGCTCACTATACTACAGATGGTGAAGCGGAGTAATTTTGCGCATGCATTTGGACATCCAAAATCTTGGGTTTTTTGATAATCGATTTTTGAATCACCAAGAGCTTACTAACTTGCACTTCCTCAAAAATTTAAGTAGGCACTTAGAATTTAGATTAAAGAAGGGAGAAAGATATTCACAGCTTTGTAGCAGAAGGTAACTTAGAATCTTCCTTTGGAGTGAAACTCCAATCTGTACTGCAATGCAGAGCAGCTTCTAAATTTGAGGCTGGGACTTTATTTACCTTGTAACCCCAAAGCAAGCAAACAGGCAATCTGAGTACCAAAACGAGATGTCAAACCTCAGAAATATTTATAGACTATAAATCACAATTTCGACTAGGCTGGTACAGAGTAAGTCCAATTTGGTAGCAGAAATATCACAGAGAACTATCAAACAATCAATCAGTGACAGATACATTCTAGAGGCCCAATTCTGATCATTACATCTTCCCACAGATTCTTTGCCTTATGAATGTTACTTCGGACTCCAGAATAGTCTGGAAACTATTACTCAAGCAGCAGCACTCCAGCACAATCAGCTAGTGCCATGCAGCTCATGCCATTATTCACCCCGCTGAATGAGACGACATTGGAGTAGATTAGCTGCCAATTAGTGGCCTGGAGTCAAATTCCTGTTTTTCTGCATCTCATCGTTGAGGGTCTGGAGCGCTGATAATGCTGCACAAATGAAATTACTGTGCATTTACGCTCCAACCAGGTTATGTGTCTTCTCCAAAGATTTCAGGGTTTTGAAAAGTCCTTCTTAGAGGCCACATGACAACTATTTATGTTGTTTGTGCTTGGAACACAATGCAGCAGCCTGCGACCTCTGTTCATGCATCTTTCTTACCTCTTTCATCCAGCTAAGTAGGACAGCAAAGACTGGACCCATGGTATTGAATTTCCAACTAAATCATCTGCACTCAGCAGTACAGTGGGGATGATCAGCTCTTTGTGGGGTTCACCAGTATCAAGAAGGCAAGACTGACCAACTGCACCGTCCTTGAGCCATCAGGTATATCAAGATCTGCTATGCTTTGTCTGAGGAAGGCGTTTCGAAGGAAATGTGTGCCCACTCCCGTAGGGCCATGACTGCATCCACAGCTCTCTCCAGGCTCATTCTGGTGGCTGACATATAGCAGGCAGCCATGCGGGAACACTGCTAAACATTACCGCTTCACAGTTCAGTTCAAGCAAGCAGTGACAGGTACTTTGCCAGGGCTGTGGTGCATGCTTTTGTTGGTTAATTTGCAGTGAGGTACTGCTTTGAAGCCAAAATTATAAGGCGCGGACCCTGAGAGAAGATGTATCCTTCAGAATAAAAAGTAATTTACCTTTGGTAATATTATTTCTTATGGATATATGATCTTCCTGCAAATTCCTCATCACCCTACTTTCTGAACGGAGAGTTAATAAGAAAACAAGGTATAAAAATGTGTTTTTGGTGGTTATTGTTACTGACGCTCTCTTGCTTCCTCTGCAGACTAATTCATAGAGTGCAGGAAAAATACCAGAAACTGATGACAGTCGGCACCTGATAAACTTTGATGTAGTCATAACCAGAGGGCGGAGCTGTGGCTGACACTACATGATGCAGCTGAAGACATTGCTGGGGAAAGGTTTTTGGACCAGTCTGGAACTCTGAGGGATATTCTTAAACTGAAGAATCTGTATGAAGACTACATATGCACCAGAAAAATTGCTAGTGAAGGTAAGTACTGTTTCATCAGGTTTTGAAATTCCCAATATCCTATGACATTCACAAACTTCAGCTTTTCAATATGAATGGGAATGGATCCTTAATATTCTAACATTCATTTGGCACTAGCAATTTAAGCAGTTCAAAAGACATCCATTACCCATAAATGAATTGAGAGAAGGGTCCCATAAGAACCAATCATGCAGGAACTCACTTCTACGGAAAAAAATACAACACACAAAAGTATTTGAAGGCTCCAAAATCTTTAAAGACAAACTTAGCACTTTTCAGTACATGTGCAGTATTCACCAAGGGTCTACCCCTCCACGGGTTTAATTAAGCACAGACTGAAGTCTTGCAATGGATGGACACTAAGGGAAAGTTATTGTGGGCTCAGTACCCGAGCTGGTGAATTTATGGTTTTGAAGCATAAATAATCCTACATGCAAACATTTTCAGTGAACTTCAAGTTTTTTAAAAAACATATCTTAATTCTGTTTTACAGAGCACCGCTACCATCTTGTGGTTAAAAGCCACATACAATCTTGAATATTTCTGATCTGAATCATACTGAACCGAACAATTGTAGTGGCCCTAAAATTCTGTTAACCTTAACCCAGCGATAAACCTCAAAGATGTAACTAAAATATAATTAGCATATTAAATTAATTCTACCAATAATTATAAACCCTAATCTAATGCTACTGTGATAATATAAATGCATTTTAATGTTATTCACTTAATTTAATTCTAAACAACTTATATTTACAATAAAAATTACAGTAAAGTTATCCCAAGGTTAGCCGTATCAACCAATATTTATTAAAATACCTTTAAATCATAGCAATACTAACCTTTAAACGCAAATGAAATGAGCCTCCTTTTACATTTATTAATATTAGGAAATGTATATGTCCCTTGAAGTAGTGTTGCCAATGATTTTGGTGAAGGGATGGCATAATTCAGTAAATTAAGATGAAGTAAACAAGTAGTTTGGTTCCCTGTGAAAGTTCCCCGCCCCCCACTCAGTTAGGGAGTCCAGTAGACCCTACGTTTGATACCTGCACCTATTTTGCCTGTTCACACATTTCCCAACAATTTGGGTAGGCTGGGGGCAGAGGGCACAAAGGCACTAACTCCTGTATTTGCTGAACCCACATGAAAGGCAACCTTGTAAATATTAAATAGATGGCAACAGAACAGTCACACATTAAGCCAGGACCAGCTCCTTTCTCTCAAACAAGGGCTCAATCTTAGTTTTTATGGATGAATGTGTTTCGAGAGTTACTAAGCAGCTTCCAGCAGATACGATTATCCCCCAACGTTCTTTAGACTTGTTCCTTGGTTGCAGGTTAGAGGACAATTTGGAATTAGGCCTATCTGGAGGTCAAACCTGAAAATGTTCATGGATCAGCCTTGGTTGACCAGCAGTGTGTGTGAACGATAACCTGGGGCTCGTTTCCTGTTAGGACCATTTCTGTAATCAGAGAGGCTATGTTCAAGAAGGAGGTAGGATCAGCAAGAAGACAATTGGCAGAATTACTGCCTCAGGTTTTGTAAATTTGGTCTTGTTAGAATCCATTTTGAATTGCTTCGTTCCTTTTACACGTGTAAGTTTGAGCTTTTGTTGTCTCTGAACGCACTGTCTATCACATATGTTATCTTATGTATATTTGTTTAGGTAAAATAAGCCTGGTTCCACGCCATAGGCTTGCAGCTGGTTTCTTTCCCTAACTGGGGCACTGTACTCATTATAATTGTGTGTTCAAATAACTAACTGACCTCGGCTGTGGTATTTTGGGGAGGGAAAGGCTGATATCTATACCTTTGAACCACGTAATCCTTTGAAGGGTCTCAAGAATGTGGGGAGTCAGGCAGCTGCAGAAGGGAGGCAAGGACAAAGCTGGGAATGGAACCGGTGTGAGGAAACTGATTAACTCCTTAAAATATCTGTATGACGTATATCATTATTTACACATTTTATGTATCCTTTGATGTATGAGTATAAATATCACTGTTAAACGCTTTATGCTAGCACACTTTACTTCGGGCCTGGGATGCCAGTGGTAAACCTGTCCTCTTTGCTGCAGCAAAAATAAACAGACCTTTGGTCATTGATTTTTCACTCCGGCTCTCCGTGTCAAAAACTCCTTTGTAAATGCATTTGTAAGTATCTGCAAATATGTGCATTTGACAATTTGGCGCCCGAACAGGGACCTTCCAGTGGATATCTTCAGTAGCTCTGTCAAGAGACGTGCTGCCAGTGGGGGGACGCCGTTCCGGAGGTGTAGATTCCAGGGGCCCCTGCACAAAGACTTAGTTTCAAAAGCAGCTGCATCTTATCCACCGGGCAGGCCTCTCCCCGCTTTCTCATGATGTCCCAGCGAAGTCCCTGAAAACATCGGTTTTTATCTTGACTGATTAGTCTGACACGGGCGGCCGGAGAGATATCCAGGAAAAGCAGATAGTCAGGTAAGACTGTTCCTCGCTGGCTACTTGTCTGCTTTAACTTGCATTTGAGAGAATAATTGTTTTTGGATAACTTATCATTTTTGGGAATGATTAGTTCTTGGTAAATTTGCATTTGTACAAGGTACCATTTGACAATTTGTATTACACGTGTTTTTCTTGTTTGAGTAATTTGCCCAGGCCTGGAGCAATTTGTAAGTTGGTAAATATTTGAAAAAGGGTTTTTTTTTCTTCTTTGGTGCACATTTGAAAAAGGTTTTCTTTGGCGCACATTTGAAAAAGGGTTTCTTTGGTGCATGTTACATTTTGAAATTTGGTGTGTGTTGTCTTTTGAAAATTTAAAAGGTTAGATATGGGAAATAAGAAATGTTGGCAAGGGTTATGTCTTTGTTTTCGCCGAAATCATGTGCCACGTTTAGATAAAAAGCAACCGATCCCAAAAGAGGGAACACCAGGGTGGGACATGTTAAAGGATTATGGTTTAGAGAATAATTTGTATAATAGTATATGGCGCAGGTATACTAGACATTGTCCTGACCTCCAGTGGCCAGAGGATGGGTCTTTTGATTTAAAGAAACTAACCTACCTACAGGAATGTTTGTTTCATAAAAAGGCTAGACAACATATGTTTGAGGTATACAGAAAATGGGAAATGGAGGCCAATAAAAGAAAAATTAAATCAGATAAACTGATAGAGAGGGAAAATAGGAGAACCATCATGCAGAAGGCCGCCCTTTATCACCAGTCCCAAACCCAGAAAGGGATTGAATCTGAAGATAGAGTCCATAGGGCCCAGGTGGAGGGAAGTTATGTATCAAAGCCAACAGAAACCAAACATGCATTAGAGGAAGATGAGGTAATGCTACAGCTATTAGATAATAGCCCTACTGCACCTCCACCTTACACACCCCCTGCAGTAGCCCAACCTATCATGGGGGCACAGCAACAGCAGCAAGGGCAAGGGCACAATTTGGGAAATCCAGGTGCACCACTACAGCAGCATGTGCCACAACCACCACAGCCTCTTGCCCAAGCTACCCCAATAGCCCAAGTCCTAATCCCTCCGCCACCTGCCCCACCACTACCAGCCAGCACTGCAAGGTTACCAATAATGTCCCCTGCCCCTAACACCCCAAATGGACAACGCCGACAGTGCAGAGCCACACACTCACTCTCACCCATATGGAGCACACCTATTAAGGCGATTTCGCCCCCTAGTACCCGCTCCACTATTGGGGATGGGGAAAAACGGGTTATCAAGAATCAGTCAGAGAACTGGATGTCACATCCTATTTACACCCACACCGATATTATGGACACAATACAACAGATGTCACATTTTGGACAGCAATTAGCACTACTGTATATGATTGAAAAATTGGAGAGGGATTGGAAGTCTTGTATTACAGATTCTACCCCTCTCCCTTATGAACAAGAATTATACCAATTATGGCGGGACAGTGTGGCTTGTATTCTTGATAGTAACAGCATAAATGAGGGAGTACGCATTTGTGTCATAGCCAGGGAAGATGTTCTAAATAGATATGACAAGGGGTACCCAATGAGGGAAGTGCACCCTGATATGCCCACTGCAGCTGCAGTTGCAGCAGCAGCTGCCGCCGGACGACCAGCTCCCGTGCCGGTGGCCCAATTTGTTCATATACCATGGAAAAGGGAGGAGGTAATGGCTATAAAGAAAGACTTGCCAGATCCTCGAAAGAATCCAGCTGGATTCTATCGGGACCTTAGAACTGCCATTTCCACCACAACTATGACACTCAAAGACATTGACTATTTTTTTGGTGTTTTATTGGGTCCTGAAGTTTGGCATAAAATTAGAAGAGTAGATGATGCACCTACTTTGGGAAATACATGGGGGGGTTTAGAAGCACGGGAAGCACAAAGGGCACCAGGAACCCTGCCGCATCAGGATATTTTAGATTTACCTAACCGGATATTGACTAAGTTAGAAACTGTTATACCTCTTCAGACTGTGGATTGGGGAAAACTTGCCACTTATAAACAGAAAATAGGTGAAGATGTCCCAGATTATTTTACTAGAATTGAACAAGCTTTCATAGATTTTAGCGGTCAAGACCTCGCCACCGTAACAGGTGTCACACTATTTGTAGAACGCTTTGTTAATGGTCTTCTACCTGAAATATCACAAAAATTAAAAGCAACAGAGAGTTCGTGGATGACGAAGGGACAGGCAGAGATTTTACAGATGGCACAATACTATGAGAGCAGGTACAAGGAAGAATTAGAAAAGAATGAGAAGTCAGTAAAAGAATTGAAGAAAAAGGTATTATTACAGCAGGCATACCCCCAGCGGGATACAACCCCTCAGCAAAGGGGTGGCCCACCAAGGGGACGGGGAAGGGGTCGAGGCCGAGGTGCATCTGCACCACCCCAAGACCGCCGATTAAATATCAACCAATGTGCCTACTGTAAGCAGGATGGACATTGGCGTGATACTTGCCCATTACTGGAAGGAAGACAAAGTATGTCATTTCATAGAGGGAACGCGGCAGGTAATGCACGAGGACGAGGAAGAGGTAGAACTGATCAGAATTCGCAGAATGAGAATCAGGTCCCGCGTAACACTAATATTTTTGACAATGCATTTGAACGACAATATTATGCTGATGATTTCTTTTCTGAATCCTACAATTATTAGGACAGCCACAGACAGGGCCAGGGGCGAGTAAGTATTCCTGTAGATCAGAATGGTCCCTACATTGATGTAAAAATCGAAGGAGAGGGCCATAAGTTTCTTCTAGATACTGGTGCCACCAGAACATCTATTGCACATTCTGCAGTCCCCGGGGCTCCCCTGTCTGGGTTTCATACCACATCAATTGGGATTTCTGGGATCCCCGTGGTGAGCCCCATCTCAACACCTATGAGAGTAACTGTAGGCCCATTTACAGTACACACGCCACTCTCTTTAACATCAGGTTGCAATGAAAACTTGTTTGCATTAGATTTGTTAAAGAAATTAAATGCAGTTATTCACTGTTCAATGGATGGTGTCTATGTAACTATGGATAGTGTTTCCCCTACTCGGTGCATGTTCTCACAGGAATACGACTTACCCCCAGAGCTAAAGGAAATAGACCCTCGCTTATGGGCCAAAGGCAAGAATGATGTAGGCATTATGGATATCGACCCTATTGTAATAAAAATCAAACCAGGTGCCCGGTTACCTCGTGTTCCTCAATACAAATTACCTAAATCAAGCGAAAAAGGGCTCAAGGCAGTCATATCTGATCTTGTGCATGCAGGTGTAATAAAGGAAATAGTGAGCAGCCCATGTAACAGTCCAATCCTTCCTGTTGTAAAGAAACAAAATGATGCTAATAGATTAGATGGTGAGCAATCAGTTACTGATAACACAGTATATCGATTAGTTATTGATCTCCGAGAAATTAATAAAATAGTAATTCCCCAGTTTCCCGTGGTCCCAGACATGAATAGTCTTTTCACCATGATTCCACCCTCTGCGTGTTCTTTCACCGTAATCGATTTGAAGAATGCGTTCTTCAGCATTCCAATTGCCGAAGAATCTCAATATTTGTTTAGCTTCGCGATTTTTGGTAGATCATACGCGATGACAAGAATTCCTCAGGGATTTGTTGAGTCCCCGAGCATATATAGTCAATGTCTTAAACGTCAATTAGACCAATTCAATCCACCTTCAGGCTCTGCATTGTTGCAGTACATTGATGATATTTTAATTGCCTCAGATTCCATGACACAATGTAAGACTGATACTGTTGCATTATTACATCATTTAGCACCTCTGGGCCATAAGGTGTCCCTTCCAAAATTGCAGTATTGTAGAGAGGAGGTCACCTATCTAGGACACCTCCTCTCTAAGGAGGGAAGGAGATTACATCCAGACAGAATTAAACTGGTTCATACAATGACTGCACCACGCACCCCTTCTGAAGTCCGAGCATTTTTGGGATTTACATCCTTTTGCAGACAGTGGATTCCAAATTTTTCACTTATAGCAAAACCATTGACTGCTCTGACACTTTCAGATGTGCCCTCTCCTGTACCTTGGACTGACAAATGTGAGGAGGCTTTTCAAGATTTAAAAAAGGCGATGTGCTCTGCTCCTGTATTGGGTAATCCGGATTACAGCAAACCATTTGTTTTATTTGTGCATGAAAAGCATGGCTGTACATTGTCTGTTTTGACACAGGATCAAGGTGGGAGACAACGCCCTTGTGCATACTTCTCTTCCACCTTGGACACTGTGGCGCAAGCTTTGCCTACTTGTCTTAGAGGAGTGGCTTCTGCAGCAGCTGCGGTGAAACAAAGTGAAGGGTTTGTTGGTGGCAATCCGCTCACTGTGATGGTTCCTCATGCCGTTGATATTTTGTTAAACAAGACACAGACGCAGCACCTCACCAGTGCTCGTCTAACGGGTTACGAATTAACATTGTTCAGTCCAAATATTACTTTAAAGCGGTGCAATGTCTTGAACCCAGCTACGTTACTACCCCTCCCTCAGGACAATGTGGAATTTGATCATAATTGCATTTTTGCCACTGAGGAAGAAACCAAGGGACGGGTAGACTTAACAGACACTCCCCTATCTGACCCACAGGGAGAGCTGTTTGTAGATGGGTCTTGCTTCAAGTTACCAGATGGTACGACCACTGCAGCCTATGCCGTCACCACAGTCAAAACAGTGGTTGAATCTCATAGAATCCCGCAAAATTCGGCACAGGCTGCAGAATTAATTGCCCTCACCAGAGCTTGTGAAATAAGTGAACATCTTAGTGTTAACATCTACACTGATAGCCAATATGCGTTTGGAGTAGCTCATAATTTTGGGCGACTCTGGGCGAATAGAGGCTTTATCACGTCACATGGCACTACCATTCAGCATGGCAACTTGATTGTGACACTTTTGACTGCTCTCAGCCTGCCCCGTCAGGTCGCAATCATTAAGTGTAGTGCCCACAAAAAAATTACTGATGATATAGGACGAGGAAATGCTTTTGCAGATGCTACAGCGAAAGCAACAGCACGAGCACCATTTGACAATGCATATGTTGAGAGTAGCATCAAGGGAGAGCCCCAGAACGAAGTACTAGAAAATACCATGCAGTGTGTGAGAGATATTCAAGCAGAAGCAACAGCAGAGGAAAGGGAACAGTGGGAGAAGAACGGTAGACTAGACAGTGAGGGTTGTTACACAGATGACACAGACAGAAGAAGATGGATGTTACCTAATTGTTATGTACACGCTATGGTTACTATGGCCCACAGTCCTGCACACATCAGTGCCCAAGGCATCAAGACAACTTTGGACCATGTTTGGAGTAATCCTCTGATATCCAAAGCTGCTAATAACCTGGTTAAAAGTTGTATGGTGTGTGCAGTGCACAATGCAGGAAAAGGGACCCCTACGCCCCCTGGCCACTTTGCCCCTCCTGATCTCCCCTTTGAAGCTATACAGATGGATTTTATCCACATGGAACCGTGTAACAAACTGAAATACGTGTTAGTGGTAGTATGCATGTTTTCAAAATGGATAGAGGCCTACCCATTAAAAGACAATGGTGCCCTCTCTACTGCAAAAATATTACTAAAAGAATATTTTCCTAGATACGCATTGCCACGATTAGTCTGGAGTGACAATGGCAGTCATTTTTCTAATGAGGTAATGGAGAAGGTCTGTATCGCCCTTAACATCAAACATCGATTTCATGCTGCAAATCACCCACAATCAGCGGGCCTTGTAGAAAGGTATAATTACACCTTGAAGAGCAAAATAGCTAAGATTTGTGCTGAGACCAACTTAAAATGGCCAGATGCTTTGCCCCTAGCATTAATGTCCATCAGGATGACTGCCAGTAGCAAGTCACGATTATCCCCCTATGAAGTTGTCATGGGGAGGCCAGCCAATATCTGGGGGGTACCACGACCGAAGAAGCTTTCTGAAGTGCAATATCCTTTGTTTGTAGATTACTGTAAACAATTGACTAAAGATTTGCGTTTGATCCACCAACAGGTCAAGGCCAGCCTACCGACTCCTCTTGAAGGCCCTGGTCACCCTTTTAAGCCAGGGGATTGGCTTATGACAAAGAATTTTCAAAGAACCAACAGTCTTCAGCCCAGGTGGCGGGGGCCAGCCCAGGTACTGCTTGCAACACAGACAGCGGTGAAAGTGGAAGGAAGGAAAAACTGGATACATGCTAGCCACTGTAAGCGTGCACCAATTCCACTACAAAGTACTCTAACAGCAGAATTACCATTGTCTCCTGATTACAGAAAAGTAGGGAGACAGGAAACACCTCCACAGGTTTCAAGTGCTACTTCTGCTCCTGAGGTGACACAGCAGCCCAGTGACGAAGAGTTACTGTTTGAAGATCAACAAACTCATCGATACAACCTGCGTCCTCGCCCATCTAAATGAACAGAATTTTGAAGGTGCGTAAGGTGGTGACCCCTACGAAAAGCTACATTTACATCACCCTGATAGCTCCTAGCTTGGAATTGCAAACTGAGGTTTTTTCTGAATGGCCAAGGAATCCTTTGCTCAGCAGAATACAGCACGCCTGCCTTCATGAAATACAGTTCCCCGCTTTCACCGCCACCGGCATTTCCGATGCCATTGATGTACCAGCATTAAAACGAGCTATCCTCACTGTTGTTACGCACACTTTGGGCGACGAGGTTGTAAATGACTGTGATGACTAAATTTTCAGCATGAACAGGAACACGGGTGACTAGCCTGTGCAACGACACCAGAACATTGGTTAGAACAATTGTCTCAACAAGAACACAAGCATAGTGGGATGCAGCTTGTGCAACGCTATTATCTGTGTTAAAAGCAGTGGGTAAATGGAGTTAACAGTTCTGTGACTGGCGAGAAAAACCAAGTACCAGTTCTACGGAAGCGGCCAGCCATTAGGGTTGGTGCGGTTTGTAGTCCCAGCGGTAAAAAAAAAAAAAAGGTGCCCTTTTCTGTTTAATACTCAAGCACATCATTGATTTGGTTGAAAATTGCTGGCCTCCGCCCTCATTTTTGCTGAGACACTGAACGAAACTGACAAACTATACTGAAGACGAACTTTTAAGTATCGCGACTTACTCACTGGGAGTTGAGACTCACCAGGAGTTAAAACTCGAAAAGGAGAAGATAAGGGACCTAGGATCAAGCCAACATCTATTGTCCTGTATTTGAAAAAAAACTTGTTCATGGACCAACCAGTGCAGCCTAACTGCTAGAGTGGAAAGCACGGCGGTGCTGAACCCTAGTGGGTGTGAACATTGAAGGAAAATTTACTTATCTGTATCTATACGTATATGATTATTAGTATAGTGATATCAATATTTTGCATTTACATATTTGGTAATTGTGTGGGTATATTTTTGAACACGCGTAGGCGGTTGAGACGAGTAAAACGGTATCATAGAAAGGTTGTAGGACCAAGGAGGAGAGCACAATAAAATTATGAAAATATATCCATTTGGCAGGACAAATATCCCTCTAGAGAATAGGGAAGAGTGGCCTTATAACTATTTCTACAAAACAACAATGAAGTACCTAGTGACCCTTATGTTAATATGTATAATGTCCAGTGGTGTTGCATCATTGTTGCAAAATCCTACCTTACATCCATTGATAAAGGTTCATGGAAAATTAGCGGAGACATTAAGTCTCACTGACTGCTGGATTTGCCGGCACTTGTCTAGACACCCCGAGGATCCTATAGGCCTTTATGAAGTACCAGTATCACCAAGCGAATATGAAAGAGGGGAAGTGTGTCTTGTACCAAATACCACTTGGAGATGTGACCAACAAGAATATCAATGGTACCCTAGGTGTGCGGTGCTCCCTAATACCCAGGCAGAATACAAGCTCTCCCCGATGCCTGGAGAGAATGCCACACTTAAAATGTTTCCCATATGTTTTGGTACCTATTTTTATGGGCAAAACCCAGAGGCAAAATACATGGGAAAGATCCCTCCTGAACAGTGTGTTTACACTTTGTTATTTGATATAAAAACAGGGAATTGGGATCTTGAAGGAGAGGAGAAAATAGACAGAAATTGGACAGCGTTAATTAATGGGACTCATCAAAATTACACTGTAAATTATTGGAACCTGACTGTGGGAGAAAATGAGATTCTAGTAGATCCAGAAGGATTGTTATATGATCCCTCCAGAGAACAAGATAGAAATGGGAAAAATTCACCTGTAATATTGTCCCGGGTTTTCCTTGGCCCCCTCTGGACGGCTAGATGTTCATATGTTGCACCCTGGGCAAATGTATCATTGCTAAATACAATCTGGGAAGATTACAAGTATTGCAATAATTCTGAGCATGACACCCCAGAGGGTGTAGGATTGCCCCGAATAAAATACAGCATTATAAATTCACAAATCCAGGGAGGCATGTACTTCGTATGTGGAAGAACTGCATATAAAGTACTACCTCTAAACTGGGAAGGGATATGTTCACTGGCATATTTGGCACCCAACATTACTGTGATATCAAATATATCATCTTCCCAGCCCCTTAACATGGGGAGTTTTGCACATAGGTACAAACGAGGGACACCCATACTGGAGGAGCGAAAGAACTGGGTATTTCAAGTGTTACATGTTCTTATTCCAGGATTTGGAATTTTCGATTTACAACTGGCAATGATGAATATGTCAGCTGAATTAGCCATTGCATTTAATGCCACCAGGGAGGCCATAGGAAGTGTACAGATAGAGATAAACTCTGCAGCCCAATTGGCGATACAAAATCGGCTTGCCCTAGACTTGATTACAGTACAACAAGGAGGAGTATGTGTTTTAATCCAACATCAGTACCAGCAAAAGTGCTGTTATTTTGTCAACAAGTCATCAGAGATAGAATTGGATATTGGGAAAATAAAAGAAGCAGTACAGGTATTTGAAAAGGGGGGCCAATATGAAGGAGGCGATTTGAGTTTATCATGGTTATGGTCTTGGTTTGGGGGGTGGGGCTGGTTGTTTAAAGACATACTTTTTATAATAATAGCTATTGTATTAAGTTGTTTATTAGTACAGTGCTTACCTGCTCTCTGTTCCTGTTTAAAATTGTGTAAACTTCCGCCAGTGAAAATACTAGAAACCAATCGAGCTATGATGCAGAGAGAAGAGATAAATTCTCTAATGGCTATTGACCCCACTATCCTCACTACAGATACTGGTTGCTCATACCCATCGGTTGTTTATGTCCCCATGAATGCAAATTACAAGGAAGTAGGAGTAAAATTCAACATATATGAGGAAATTTAGAACTATTCAAACGTTGATTATGTTCAGAAGAAAAAAAACTCAAAAAGGGTCGATTGTTAGAATCCATTTTGAATTGCTTCGTTCCTTTTACACGTGTAAGTTTGAGCTTTTGTTGTCTCTGAACGCACTGTCTATCACATATGTTATCTTATGTATATTTGTTTAGGTAAAATAAGCCTGGTTCCACGCCATAGGCTTGCAGCTGGTTTCTTTCCCTAACTGGGGCACTGTACTCATTATAATTGTGTGTTCAAATAACTAACTGACCTCGGCTGTGGTATTTTGGGGAGGGAAAGGCTGATATCTATACCTTTGAACCACGTAATCCTTTGAAGGGTCTCAAGAATGTGGGGAGTCAGGCAGCTGCAGAAGGGAGGCAAGGACAAAGCTGGGAATGGAACCGGTGTGTGGAAACTGATTAACTCCTTAAAATATCTGTATGACGTATATCATTATTTACACATTTTATGTATCCTTTGATGTATGAGTATAAATATCACTGTTAAACGCTTTATGCTAGCACACTTTACTTCGGGCCTGGGATGCCAGTGGTAAACCTGTCCTCTTTGCTGCAGCAAAAATAAACAGACCTTTGGTGATTGATTTTTCACTCCGGCTCTCCGTGTCAAAAACTCCTTTGTAAATGCATTTGTAAGTATCTGCAAATATGTGCATTTGACAGTCTTGTTTTTTAGGGTCGAGCCTGCGTCGCATGAGCTTGCGAGACGCTTTAGTAGTTAGAAAAGGGCTTGGAGCCCCGTACTTGTCACGTAAGTGTCTTTCATTGGTTCGTGGTCTTGCCTTTTAAAATCTGCTTGCTTTCATTAGTGGAAGGCATGCATACGTCATGCCTTTTCCGGTGGTGAGCCCTCCTCGAGCGCAGCTAAGAAGTACTGAAAACATACGAGACTCGCTGTTTTCCATCCGGTTTGTGGACTACTTTTTATCTTTTTTCGCAGCGCAATCTCACTTGGCAGAAGTCGAGCGCTTTGCATGCCATCGACACTGTTACATAGTTAATTGCACTTTTGCCGGATACGTAGATAGTTGCACTTTTGCTGATAGGTTTCACTACGAGTGAACTGTAGCAGTGCGATCGCGCTCTTTTTTACATTTAATGTGGCAAGAAAAATCCAGTTGGGCGTTTACAACTGCTAATAGCTCTAAGTCTGAGGAATGCAAGACCCGTTTCATTGTAAATGCTTGTTTGTTTTACAAAAGGGCAGAGTGGGAAAATAACCAATTAATGCAGTCTAGTTACCCCATCTTTTTAAAGATAGGATGGCACAATCTTACACAGAAGTGTTAGGTTGGATTTTACAAATTAGGACTTCATTTACTGGACTCAGCACGTTAAAAAAAAGACCAGATTTGACACGCAAAATATTCAGGAATGTGCCTCTTCTGTAGTCTAGAAGATACTGATTTCCAGGCAAGGTTATTGTTATCTTGCTGGCATGGCCAGTCAAGGAACACCTTCGCCACTACAAGGTGGCGGCCTGGTCTTAAAACGGATTACAGGGAATACTTTAAAGGCAAATGTTGTCTCTCTTCATTGGCTGGTGCTCTGCAAGTCAGTTACTGCATCCAAAGAAAATTCCCCGGCTGAGGGAGATTCCAGAATATTTTTCAAATATTTTAAACCATATATTTATAAGGACAAATAGACGGAGCATCTTTAAAGGAAGCTAAAATAGCATAGCCTTTCTAAGGGTATTTTTTCAAAATACGGCCACATCATTAAAATGTTATTTACAATAACTTAGCATCACAAGCCCGAACTTTGCTGCCTAAATATGAAGGAAAACATGCAGGACACGGAGTAGCATGCAGCAAAATAGTAGGGGTGGGTGAAATTTGTGTAAATATACAAAGTTTCAGAAAATGTATGTAAAACCAGCATCTAGCACTGTGGTTTACAATGAAAATCATCATTGCTTCCAAATGTTTTGTGCTAAAAACATAGCACACAAAAAAAAAAAAAAAAAAACACCACTGCAAACCGCAGCAACTCGCGTTCGGTTTGTTCACATTATTCTCCTGCACTCATGTTATGCCCTGAACCGAGTGTAATTATGTGATGTAAAAACACAATTTATGGATTTCACATATTGCTAAATTACAGAATTTACACAAGATTCCACCAGTGAAGCTGAAATGTTATCAGGCCTACAAACATAGGGAGCAGCTATGGAAAGCTGAAAACAGGAACACTGCTCGTTTAATAAGGCATCAGCTCACATATACCATCATGCTCTGGACTAGCATTTACTCAAGTGCCTCAGCTCTTTGTGTCAGATCCCGTGTCCACTGCAAACCTTTTAAGGACTCTTCATTTTCCAAAAACGCCTTTTGCACCACCGTTCATCCTCAGTCTCTCCATTACAGAAGATTATTCAGCCTGAAAAGTTATGTGCACGTACATCTCCAATTGCCAACAGGTGTGCTTCCTCAGAAACCTAAAATGACTGACAGCCCACAAAGATCTAAGACCTCGTGGTCGCCCACACTGATCCAAGCCAGCCACCAAATAACGATCGAGCATCTGCTAAAAATATGTGCAGACATGCTCTTGCTTCCCTTTGAAGACTGTGCAGGGGTTAGTGTGAGTAACTGCAGAAACCATGCAACTGACGATTCCAACAAGACCTCTTTTGCCTTTGTGCTTCTCTGCAACATCAGAATAACAGCAAGTCACCTGAACAATAATTAGCCTTCCTAACAAGAGACTCAAGAACATACCTGGCAGTAGTGTCTGCGCTGAGGAAGTGTAATGCTCCAGCTTCAGGAACTTTAATGCTTTCTGGCAGCAAACGCTCACGCTTTACCGGGAGAACGGTGTACGGTACAGTAGGAATGGGAGAGCATCCAATGCTGCAAAACTTTTGGATGTTATGAAATGACATTGTGGGAGTACATACAGCAGTTTTCTAAGGTCCTCCCGAAATAGAAATATAATTTCCTGGAGATCTTAAAATATGTCTTGCTATCAAGTTATTACAGACTTCCTTAACACAGCTGATCCGGTGATAATATCAACATGTGTACATCAAAATCAGGAACACCGTCTGGAATCCTGGAGGGGATGAGAGGTAAGAAGGAATAGGACACAACCACCCCTAACTATTTCCTCACTTGAAGTGTCCTACACGTATTGATCCATCTCAATGGAGGATTTTATTTTTCTGCAAAGTGAAGACCCTCACATACCCTATTGGTGTCATGCATCATGTTCGGGTTTCATCCTGGTCCCTTAAAATCTTGATGGGCTCAACCATATTCCAGGGAGCACAGAAGATAAATTCTCCTGCGGGGTGCTACAATAAAAATAACTCCAAAGATAAACCTTTTATTCATGGTGTTTCTGGTATGATTGAAAAGAGTTGTAATGGGGTCTCTATGGAAATGATGATCCTACGCCCTCTATGTTAATCGACATATTTCAGCCCATATTCTACTAGGGTGCAGGGCCAAGTCTTCTATCTGGACTAGCTATTTATTGCCCTGGAAACCATCTTATTCTACTTGTGTCCAGACAACAATATTTGGTCAATACTAACATGTAACACACTTTGAAGGACAGTTTGCCCTGGTTGCAGAAAGATAAGAAAAAAAGTCTCACATGCAATCATATACACCTAAATAAGGAATGATTGCCAAATTAAAAACCCGCCCTCCAAAAAAACAAAAAAATGTACATAACGAGTCATGGCCCTCAGACTCTGATGATACAGCTCCAACAACAGTGGAAGAAACAATCAAGGAAATGGAGAGAATAAAGTACAACGTCCCTTACTTCCAAAACACACCTACCCGTAACATGTACCTTCTGGTCTCATCTATAAAGACCTCCACCATCAATGGGCCCACCACCACCCATTTTTTTCCCTTCTTCAGGAAGAGGTGGATGGAGACTGAGGAGAGGAAATTGGAAAGTGTGTTGGGAAGAGCCAGAAATAAAAGGGAAAGGGGACAAGGAGCAAACCAAAGGAGCCACAACCAGGGGCAAACGCAACACCAGTCTAGTGGTTACTCTTACCCCAGAAACACTGACTATAAGTAAAATCAAGGTTATAAATAGAGGCCTCTGTTTTGTGCCCACTACTTTTATAAATAAATATGACTTACACTGCGAGTTGGTGGAATTTTCTTGTAAAATCAGGTTAAAAGCCTTTTTTCAAAACAGGCCTCCTGTAGACACAGGAAACTACACAGATTTGAAATGGAACAATTTTTAATCCCCCTAGCATTGCCATACCTCCACAGATTTTGTTTTTTGAAAAGCAGCCATAATAGATATTGAATCTGTAGACCCTAAGGGAATCACCTACCTTAACCTCTCCAGAGAGGAAAGAAAAGGTCTTACACTTTCAAAAACAAGAACCAAATGTATGAATAAAACAGACAAAGGTGGAGAAATAGTTATTCAAACTAAGAATGACTATCATGAGCATGCATGACTCAAGGGATGAACACGTTTACAGATCCCTCAATTATGATGCAACCATGCCATACAAAAAGATCAAGAGCCTCGTTGAAACAGCCAAAGAGAATGGGTGGATAACACATAAAGAGAGGGAATTTGCCTTAGCCACACACCCAAGAATTTCATACTTCTACACATTATCCAACAAAACATACTCCAGTGCCAGGGAGACCTACTGTCTCAGGCATTGGCTCTATTTTAGAACCTTTGTTGGGGTTTGTAGACTGCTTCTTACGTTTGTTCCACAGAAGCCATCTTACATAAAAGACAACAAGTCCCTATCAAAAACTCTGGAAAATGTAGATTTTGACCCTGATAAATTACGACTGAACACTCGAGGTGGTATCTCTCTACACAAGTACGCCAGGAGGAGAGTTTCCGTGTTATTGAGAATTTACTCTCTGAAAGGGAGTGAGATTTTAAAGCCACAAGAGATTGGCTAGTTAACCTAATGAGTTTGGCTTGACAAAAAACTTTTTTAAATACAATGGGACAATCTACCTGCAGCAACAGGGGACATCGATGGGTAGCAAATTTGCTCCCAAAACAGCATACATGTACACCAATTTAAAATGGATCATATATATGATCAAACAAACCTTTTAAAGATCATGTGATTGTCTGGCAGCAGTATATAGATGATATGCTCATCATCTGACAGGGTAGTGATGAGAAAGCAGAGCAGTTTCTGAGCTGGTTGAACACTGTTGTGTAATGGAATTCTCGGCATGCGACGCATGACGAGAATTCTACATTCGGGGGAGACGGTTGGGCTGGAGTTGGACGGAGGAGAAGTGACGGAGTTCGGCGAGGGATTCGCGTTTCTACTTACCGTGTTGTTGTGTACTAAATAAATGCTGGAAGACTTATACCAGCCTGAAGAGCCTCTTCTAACTTCATTACATTGGCGACGAGCGCCGATCTTAGTCTCTATGTCACGGAAGTACAAGGACGCGAGAGATTAGTACTCACGACTCCTGTGTTTCAGGTGAACAGCGTTCCTGATTACTTTTTCGTTCTTTGGGGGAAGTCTGTCGACTATCGTCCAGGCTGCATATTGGCGCACTGGTTTCTTTCTATAGTTATTGCGCGTGCAACTAACTTCATTTTTTTTTTTGTGCACTGGTCCGCGTGTGTTCATTTGAAACAACCCCCACCGTCTACGGAAAATACGTAAAGAAAAAAAAACGTGGCGGCCATATTGGGAGTAGCAAATACAGACTTTGTGTGTTGTCTACTTGGAATATCGATGTGTAGGAACTTTCCACATACAGAAAACACCCTCAAATGATATTTTAAAACTATTTGGTTGTAGGAAACCAAACAATATAAAGAAAGTATTTTCAACAATACAACAATTCATTGTGCACACTATATTTGGTGCAGAGTTCACCTTTGGAGCCTGTGTTTTTTTTGTGTGTGTGTTTTTGTACATTGTAAATTTACCCATGGCAACCAATGCACAAGGTATAGTTCCGCCCCCTCCATTTCTTTCTCATCTAGGGAATCCATCTATTCCTTGGGATGAATGGATTGACATTTCTGAAAATTATTTGGTGGCCCTAGATGGACAAGATTTGAGACCACCAAAGAAGAAAGCTATTCTTTTGAGCACACTGGACCAGGAGGGTCAACGCATATTTAAGTACTTACCTCCTATTCTGGGACAGGATGGTCAACCGGAAGCTGATGTGTACAGAGAAGCGAGGACAAGACTGTAAAAGAGATTCTCGAGAGAAGTCAATATTCTCATGGCGCGACATAAATTTTATACTCCGCCACAAAGATCAGAAAAGAGCATCGACGAATATTTGGTGTTTTGACAGAGTTGATATGTGATCAATTGATAGTACAGGGTTGCAGCAAGAAAATGCAGGAGAGATTATGGGCAGCTAAGAACCCATCTTTGAGGGATGCTATTGAAATAGCAAAAATCGTGGAACAATCTGAGTACTGTATGAGGGAGATGGAAAAGAAGGAGGGAGTGTTCACTGACAATTCAGACGTGAATACAAATTGGATTACGAAAGAAAGCAACGATGTGTTAGCAGGCACCAGGGGTGTGCGTGCGCAAACAAATAGTAGTAAGACTTATTAGCAATGCAAGCAAAACTCAAAGTAAAATATTTACGAGGTGTGGGAGCAAATTCCACAATACAGACTCTAAATCTTGTTTTGCTTTGGGTAAAGAATGTTTGAAATGCGGCAAAAAGGGGCATTTCGCACGTACGTGCAAGACCAACGGCAAATCTAGAGTGGGTGTCATATATGAAGAGAATTTTGAGGCGGGTGAGGAAGCAGAAGTAGATAGAGTTGTCTATAGAGAACATAAGTTTTGGGAAGAGCAATGTACCTAGACCGCCCAGGCCAACAGCAAATTTCATGGTGCGTGGGAAGAGTGTCCAACTAACTGACTCTGGTTTGTTATGCACAATTGTCCCTCAAAGTAGGTTTGCCAGAGAGTGGCCTAAAATACGTCTTTTGCCGAAAGATATTAATCCTGGTGGTTATCAGGGTGAAAAAATAGACATCATTGGTTTCATGTTGGCTAAAATAAAGTTTGGCAAGAGACAGATTGAAGGGAAAGTTTATGTGGCCACTAATGGTCCGCAAATTTTGGGTTGGCACCACCAATATGATCCGCACATCAGACTAGATCCCACGACGGATAGAGTTATGATGTTGCAAGACTACACCCTAGGTGACATTTTAGAGGAGAACAAAGAAGTTTTGACTGACAAGTTAGGAGAACTTAAAAGGGTATTCTCACAAGATTGTGGTTAAAAAGAATGCAATCCCAGTGCAACAAAAGTTAAGGAAAGTTCCTATTAAGGAAAGAAGTTAAGAAACTAATTTCTGATATGGTACAAGAGGGTATCATAGAACGTATTGAGACCTGGAGCTGGATTTCTCCAGTGGTTATCAAGAGCAAATCTGATGGTTCTTTAAGGTTTCACTTTGCCGAACATGAATGAGTTAATTCTACTTTTGGAGGGGTGGAAAGTACTTTTCAAAATTAGATCTGAGAAGTGCATATCACCAGATTAAGTTCCATGAGGAATCTAAAGAGTTGACGGCTTTTATCACAATGGATGGTGTGTTCCAATTCACTAGGATGCCGTTTGGGTTGGCCTATGCTGCGGGTGTGTTTCAGAGAATGATGAGTGATGTGTTTGAAGGGGTTGATAATGTGATTTATTTCCAGGATGACATCTGGAGTTTCGGGGACACTTTGGAAAGGCACAACCAAGTCCTGAAGTGTGCATTGGAAAGAGTTAAAAGAGCAGGTCTCACATTGAAGAAGGAGAAGTGTAAATTTTTAGTTAACGAAATTGAGTATTTGGGGTATACCCTTTCAGAGCATGGAGTAAAACCTAAGAAGAACCTGTTGGAGGCCATTGAGAAGGTCCCATCTCCCCAGGACAAAGAGCAATTGAGGTCATTTTTAGGACTCATCGAGTACTACTCCAAGTTCATAAAGAGTTTTGCTGATAAGACTGAAAGTATAAGGAAACTGCTACGCAAAGGACAAAAATTTCAATGGGAAGATGAACAAGAGTTTGCATTTCAGAATATAAAAAAAGAAATGTGTGAAACCAAAGTGTTAGTACCGTTAAATGTTGAAGCGAAAACCATTGTAACAGTGGATGCAAGTGCAACAGGGTTAGGACCTGTACTTTCACAAAATTATAATATGGGAGAAGTGACAGTAGCGTTTGCCTCACGTTCTTTGACTAAATCAGACCAGAATTACTCTGTCATCGAAAAAGAGACACTGGCTGCCGTGTGGGGTATTGAATATTTCAGGACTTACATTTGGGGGCGTGAGATAACACTCCGTACCGATCATAAACCATTGTTGAGGGTACTGTCACCAGGTGGTGCTAACAAGGTGTCGCCTCGTCTGGCAAGATTGGCTGCAAGGTTAGAAGAACATCAGTTTACCATTGAGTATATTACTGGATGGCGTAATGTTCAGGCAGATTGCTTGTCCCGTTTACCTTTGAATTGGCAGGATGTAGATAAACAACATGTACGAGAGTGTGAAGATGAGGGGGCGGTAGCAAGTGTTGAGGATGTTCTTGAGTGTACTCAAGGCATGGTGTCCCGCGAGGAGTGGTGTGAAGGAATGGAGAAAGATGAGTTGATGAAGGATGTCGTCAAATTGATTTTGGGAGAAGAGAGAGTGCATTGAATGTTCAGGTTCAACCATATGTGAAGGTTCTGGAGGAGTTGTCTCTTGTAACGAAGGACATTGTGGTGAGGGGTGATAGATTTGTCTCTCCGGAGGGTGTGAAATACAAGTTGTTTAAATTGGCTCATGAGGGTCATTTAGGGCAAACCTTAACAAAAAAAAGATTAAAGGAAACGTTTTGGTGGCCCGGGGTTGACAATGATGTTAATGCTTGGGTTGAGAGATGTGTTGATTGTGTGGAGAGTGAAAAGAGATCGAGAGTGGGCAAACAGTGTAATGGGTTCTAGACCTCATCCTGGTATAGGGTGGCATACCTTATGCATGGATTTCATCGGACCTTTAAATGGTGTTCCGTGGGATTTGAGATACGCCTTGGTAATTATCGATGTTCATTCCAAGTGATTGACGGTGAAATTTATGAAAGAAATCACCAATAAGGCTACTATTAAGATTATGGAGGAAATATTTCATGAGGAAGGATGTCCAGTAAAATTCATCACGGACAATGGAACACAATTAGTGTCCCATGAAATTGAGGAATTTCTTAAACAGTCAGGGATTCACCATTCCCGTACTGCATTGTACAATCCACAGGCCAATGGCATGGTGGAAAGCTGTAATCGGATGGTAAAGGGGGTCATTCATATGGCAATAAGAGGTGGCAAAAATAAATGGCGAATGATCTAGTGTGGGCTTATCGCACTACTGCACATAGTGTAACGGGGAAGATACCGTTTGAGGAAACGAGAGGTAGGAGAGTATGCACAAAGGTTAAGCCACTATGGATGTCATCAATGTTAAAGGAAGGAGGGTTAGGCAATAAGTGTGTTGGAACATCGCAGCCGTTGTGGGGAAAGGATGTTATGAAGGGAGATCTGGTGAAAATAAAAACAGGATGTGCAGGAAGTGGTGGTATGAAATTCCGTGGACCGTTTGTAGTTGCAGATGTACGTGAATTTCATATTGTGTTGAGTAATGGGGAACAATGGAACAAGAGGACAGTGGCTTTGTATCGCGGATGTGATGGAAAGGGTGGACCCTCCAGGTGGTGATAGTGTTTTTTTTTTTTTTTTACTCGTGGGTGATGAGGATCTGTTAGCAAATAGAAGGAATGGTGTACAACAGAGTGTTCAGTTGCAATCTGAACATGGACAAGAGACAGAAGCAGATCTGAGTATGGGAGTGAATGCAAGGAGTGTTCATGCTAAGAGAATAGGTCTGAGGGTCCGTAAACCCCCAGGGTATTTACGGGATTATGTTATGTAGTGCCTTATGGTTTATCTTTAGTATTCAATAAAAAAAAAAAAAGTGTAACCCCGAGTATAGATATTGTTGCAATTCGTGAACTTTGTTTTGGTGCCATACAAAGTGTTTTGTAAAAACGTGCTTTGCAGAATTTTCATTTTGGTTATTTCTTGTTTGCATTATTCATTTCTTTTTCTTGTTTTTTTTTTTGTAAAGGAGGGGGATGTGTTGTGTAATGGAATTCTCAGCATGCAACGCATGTCGAGAATTCTACATTCGGGGGAGGCGGTTGGGCTGGAGTTGGATGGAGGAGAAGTGTCGGAGGTCGGCGAGGGATTTGCATTTCTACTTACCGTGTTGTTGTGTACTAAATAAATGCTGGAAGACTTATACCAGCCTGAAGAGCCTCTTCTAACTTCATTACAAACACCTGCAACCATTATTTGAAATTTACCATGACTACCAATCACGAGATACCAGTTCTTGACATTTAAATATCTGGAGCAGGAGGTCAACTGAAGGGAGGCCTGTATAGAAAACCTAGAGATAGGAACAGCTTCTTGGACTTTGAGAGCTCCCAACCACGTTCTCTCAGAGAGAACCTGCCTATAGGACAGTTTTTAAGGATCTGGAGAAATTGCTCCAGATATCACAGAGTATAAGAGAAGCAGCTCGCCTATCAAGGAAATTGATAGCCCATCATTACCCTAAAAGAATCATAGGTAGGGCTAATAAAAGGGCATGAAACGATCACAGAGAGGCCTAGACGATAGACAATCAACTCAACCACAGTTAACTCGTGTTAGCAAATATAATAATAATAAACAGTTCATTTTTGTGGATCTGTTTACTAGAACAAACTCATTGACATAGTTGACAATATAAGTTCATAAGCGTGAAGAAGGGGTCCGAAAGGAAGTACACAGTCATTGTCCTTATATAATAGGTGAAAAAAATATATATATAATAATAATAATAATAAAACACACACACACACACACACACACACACACACACACACTATAGATAGCCGAAATAAACATGGCACGTAGAAACTAACGAGACCAGAGGTAGATTAATACACTTCCAATGGGACGAGAGGTTTCGTCTAATGTCCCATCCAGTGTATCACAAAGGGATCAAAATTCAAATAAAACACACTCTATTTAGAGTTTCCATTCTTAACGATACACAAAGGGTCTGAGTAGACAAATGAAGCAAAGATAAGGAATATAAGTCATCAAAAAAGAAGTAAACAGTAAATAAGTTTTGCACAAGAAGTGTGCATCAGATACTACGTTTCCCATCAGCCCAACAGGGAAGCGCTGAACATGCGAGCGCCATGTCATAGCACCGAGTTGGGTCCCTGCGCTTCGGAATGGACAAATGGTATTAGTCCGGCACCTCGCAGCATCAACAGGGAGGTGAAAAGCGAGGACCAAGTAGCTTGAAGTTGAGGAAGTTAGACTTAAGTAGACAATTCCTCACTAGGGATGACCTACACACACTTCTTAATACTCTAGGCAAGCTACTAATGTATATTTCTGTCTGTCTCCCTCTCTCCTTCCATATGTGTGGTGTGTCATCTACACTTGATCACCATTATTAAGTGTGTGACTGCAGAGGTATGCTCCGCACTCCTCACATATAGCCAGTAGGCATCACTGCAAGGGTAGGTTTTTACTTGACAGTGACTAGTTTGATAAGTAAAACGCTGTACATTTTGCAGAATGACAGTGGGATGAAGGAAAATCACGGAAGAATGGCATAGGTGAAACAAATCATGACAAGCAATAGAAAAATATATTTTTGTCTTTTTTCCTCTTTAGAGGAACCCAAAAGTGAGGAACCCTGCACAAAACGAGGGCAAAAACTGTCCTTTAAAGCATGTTATGTGTATTGCATGTTGTTTGTCTTGTCTTAACTGAAAAGTGTTGTTTGGACATAAGCAGAATTAATACGTTTTCCGGGGCAAGAGATAAATCTTTATAGTCCTGATAAAAGCTCCGGACCCTTTGGCCTAGTAGAATAGGGGTTGAAATATGTAAATTAACACAGAGAAGGCGTAGGATCATCATTTCCATAGACACCCTATTATAACTTCTTTTAATCATACCAGAAACACCATGAACAAAGGGGATACCTTTGGAGTTTTCTAGGTATTTTTATTTTAAGACCCTGGCAGGAGAAAATATTCTAAGTGCTCGGTGTATTATTGTTGAGCCCATCCTGTTTTTTAGGGACGAGGATGAGACCAGAGGATGAAGCATGACACCAATAGGGTGCATCTAACAACACTAAGTGATGTCCTTGCTGAGGAGATCTTCACTCGGCAGAAAAATAAAACCCTCCGCTGAGATGGGAGATATGACACTAAGATTTTTTAATATTTGCTATTGTTCGCCACTATGGATATCTTTGCAGCTACACTGAAGATCTCTCAAGCATGACATTCAATTGAAGATTATGAACTCTCCTTTCATAGATGTGTTCTTTTCCATCTTCATATAGATAATATTAAAAAAAAAAACGCAGTAATGTAAAGACTGAAACAATTAAGCCAGCAGGCCTTGAAGAAAATGAAAAAAAACATCCAACTCCCTTCATAAACCAAAGAAGGGACAGTAATAACAGCAGAGTTCAAACCCTTGGATGGCACCATCAACAGAACCGTCAGTCCTAGAGCAGAGGTAGCATCTCCATACCCAGTGGTGTCCGTAGGGAAGCTCCTGCCACAAAAAAGAAATAAACTAACTTTCCCCCCCGCAATGCGAAATTACCAAGGAATGTGGGTGGGTGGGGGTAGGAACAGGTCCCATACATCTCAATAATGATGCATACCCACAGACAAACGTGGATGTTTTTACGCTAAATTTCACATCATCCCACCAAATGGATCATCTGTATAGAAATGAGCAGGTTTCTGCAGAAAAGTGGCAGTGCCCCAAAACCCTGCACATCTAATACTAGCCCCAGATTACGATAGTATACTTAATTCACAGAAGGAAAAAGCATGAAACAGGTGCCATATCGGTGTAACCACCCTGCCACAAGTAGAAGGCTGGCCTGGCGAGCCAGAGCTGGGACTAGTAAAACAAACAAGCAATACACACTGAACAAGTAGTAATGCAGTCCATTAAAGTGTCCAAAGTAGGTTTTATTGCATAGGAAGTCAGGAAACCGTATTTTTTCAACAGTGCAACTGCCGCCACGTGTTAAGTCCAATGGACTTTATCAAGGCTGCAAACGTTCAATACACAACCAGTTGGTATTCAACTCTTTACATTCAAAGTAGAAAATAATTGCAAACAGAGATACCCTAAATCCATTGATACAATACTGTGGTGTGCAAGTAAGTCAAACTCTGCACTTTTATAGTGAGACCAAAAATCAACATAAGGCCAAGGACATGTGTGTGCCACATGCACATATATGGTGACAGTCATGTGGTCATTTGTAAAACACTTTCATACATACCTTTCTAGATTTTGACAATGTACTACTGCCCTGACTGCCTGAGTAAATACCATGGTATGTGAAGCAGCATCGAAGAATTTATTTATGAACTGATATTACATATGTCACCCCCCACCATGTTCCATATTCCAGCCTGTTCATGACCGAAAAGTTATTGTTGAGTTCCTGACTATTAACGAAGAGTCTGCAATGTAGAAAGAAACGCTGCATGCCTGCAATCTTGGTCTTCAGAATCTTCATCAGATCACAAACCCACTCAGTTCCCGGGCATAGATTTCAGAATAGTTAAAAGCACTTAGGCGAGAATCCACAAGCTTGTCACAAATGACTAAGGCTCTGAAGCAACTGCCAATACAAAATATAAGGACCTATGGAAGCTTCAATCCCCTTAAAGGAGTGCTAGCTTTTTCTGCTGTCCATGGCATGGTTTACCACCATTTCCTACAGGTTTTCTTTCACACATGTATGCAGAAAGGTTAAGGTATTTGCTGCGCTGTTTTAAATTAAATCATACTATTTTTAAAGAGAATCAAACGTAACGTGAAAACTGTGCCTTAGATAACCTACAGCAGCTGACATACACACACACACACGCGTATGTATGTATGTATGTATATGATTTATATACACTGAAAAAATGTTCTGGGACCAAGCACATGGTTGGTTGGGACTATTCTAACTTTTATGACTTAAAACAAAATGTCAACTAGGATTATAAGTATGCTTTTTATTTTTCAAGAAGTCTGCCAAAATGTACCACTGTTGGTAAAAAGCTGCTGATGGCGCACCTGTGAGATGAGGTGAAGTTCAGATCGCAAAAGAATAAAATATTCAAGAATCTGGCTCCATTGTACCAGACACATCATTACTGAGGACTTGTGTAGCAAAACAAAATGAGATCTGAAACAGATTCCAACAGGGAAAATATCTTGTCAAGAATTTTAAGGGCAAACATACAAGTTTTTTTTGATGAAGGCAATATTAAGGAAGGAAAGTAACAAAGCTCTGGAAACCGTACTCATCTGAACAGTTAGATTACACGAAGGTCTAGCACTGATATTTTAAGGAGAACTGAGTTATCTTTCACTTAAGAACAATTTAGTAAGCTCTTCGTGAGTTCCTTGTTAATATTTAGGTTTTCACTGTATTTTTTCAGATTTAAATTTTTCAGATATCCTGTTTAGTTAGCATGTTTCAGTTCAAGACTTGTTTGTACCTGCCATAGATAAAAAATATATATATATTTTTGGTCTTTAGACAAACCATGGGCACCTTTTCTGGGTCGCTTTTTCCCTCTTTGTGATGGACTTGTTCCTGACTGGGCTTGGAATATTTTGTTTTGTACTAATAATCTGAAGTATTCTTATTAGCACTATTAAAGCATGGGAAAAGGTGATAAGAAATGAACAAAGCTTACTTCGGTGGCCATCCTTTCCATTTCACCAAATACTCCACTTTTCCCTGGAAAAAGAAAAAGAAAGTATAAAATGGAGGTTATTGAAGGCAACTGTCATCACATGCTGTAAGTGGATACAAAGGCATGCAACTGGGATTGGAACTCGAACTAGGGTGAAACCCGAATATGGTGGTTTGAGCCCATTCCTCATTTGGCCCTCTCCATCTGACTGACCAACCCATTATATATATATATATATATATATATATATATATATATATATATATATATATATATATATATATATATATAGAGAGAGAGAGAGCGAGACTGTCTTTCCTCCTCAAAATGTATGCATTTCTCTGGTTCATCCACTGACTGACCAACCCATTATATATATATATATATATATATATATATATATATATAGAGAGAGAGAGAGAGAGAGAGAGCGAGCGAGACTGTCTTTCCTCCTCAAAATTTATGCATTTCTCGGGTTCATCCACTGATGGTGGGGACGCCCTGCCTTGCCCACATGAGCTAGGGTACACTTGTCATGAGTTTTTAAAGTACTGCACTGAGAGAAAGAGAAAGAAAGTGTGGAGAGAGAGAGAAAGAAAGTGTGGAGAGAGAGAGAGAGAAAGAAAGTGTGGAGAGAGAGTGTCTTTCCTCCTCAGCACTGATGTATTTCTCGGGTTCATCCGCTGATGGGGAAGCCCTGCTTTGCCCACAGGAGCTAGGGTACACTCGTCATGAGTTTTTTTAAGTACTGCACTGAGAGAAAGAAAAAGAGAGAGAGAGAAAGAAAGTGGAGAGAGAGAGAGAGAGAGAGAAAGAAAGTGGAGAGAGAGAGAGAGAGAAAGAGAAAGAGAAAAAGAAAGAGAGAGAAAAAGAAAGAGAGAGAAAGAGAAAGAGAAAAAGAAAGAGAGAGAAAAAGAAAGAGAGAGAAAGAGAGAGAGAGAAAGTGGAGAGAAAAAGAGAGAGAGAGAAAGAGAGAGAGAGAGAGAGAGAAAAAGAGAGAGAGAGAAAAAGAGAGAGAGAGAAAAAGAGAGAGAGAGAAGAGAGAGAGAGAGAGAAAGAGAGAGAGAGAGAAAGAGAGAGAAAGAGAGAGAAAGAGAGAGAAAGAGAGAGAAAGAGAGAGAAAGAGAGAGAAAGAGAGAGAAAGAGAGAGAAAGAGAGAGAAAGAGAGAGAAAGAGAGAGAAAGAGAGAGAAAAAGAGAGAAAAAGAGAGAGAGAAAGAGAGAGAGAAAGAGAGAGAGAAAGAGAGAGAGAAAGAGAGAGAGAAAGAGAGAGAGAAAGAGAGAGAGAAAGAGAGAGAGAGAGAGAGAGAGAGAGAGACTTTCCTCCTCAGCACTGATGTATTTCTCGGGTTCATCCACTGATGGGGACGCCCTGCTTTGCCCACAGGAGCTAGGGTACACTCGTCATGAGTTTTTTTAAGTACTGCACTGGTGGACGGAGTTTTGCTTTGGCTAACCCTCTAGTACATGTCTTAAACCAAGATCAATGCATCGAAGCAATCTACTCCAATCCCATGGCGGGGGATACAACTCTTGTGCATTTCGTCAATCCATCTCGCAAAGATGAGATCACCTTGTGAAGCACTCATGGGCCTATAATAATATACTCCTTTGCCATCATGACAATCCTCAAGCTCTAGGAAAGAGACAGTGGTGTGGCACAAGCATTCAGGATCAGTAGCAAAACTGTGTTTAGGTTTTTCTGAACTAAATTATATACAATGTCGAAGTCGACCTAATGAAAAAGCAGGCAGGAGATGGGATGTATACACCTGGATTCAACTAGGGAGAACGAGGACGGAAACCGCATACGAGAGAAGACAGAACCGTAGGTGCAACTTCAACTCAACCACTAAACAGGGATTGGTTGTCTGATTATTTCAATGCATATAAGTAATTTAACATTCTCTGGAGCGTAATAAGGAATCAGCCCTTGTTGCATTTCTACTTCTATTTCAGATGAACAAAAGTTATACATTTGTGAGGTTTTACCCCCCCCCCACCCAGGAAATGGCAGTCTAGCATTACCTACAGAGGTGTGTTTCCTTTCTTCCATTTTTCACCCAAGTGTATGCATTTGTATATCTACTTTTTCTTTAACCCCTTATTCGCCAAGGATGTAACGGTTATGTCCTTGAAGCGCTAGCGCTCCCCCATGAGGGGGGGGGGCTCTATTTTTTTTAGGTCAGACTGGAAGCCAGGGATTGTTTTTCTGTTTGTGTTTCCCCGGGTAGATCAGCCTATTTTGTTTAGGTCCATCTGCCCCCAAGGTGGGCAGAAACCCCTTTGTGCCAGGGATCTTGGGTGTGGGAGGGTGTGTTTGTGTGTGTTGGGGGGGGGGTGGCCTCATGGGCAAGGCTTACTCCCCCCCCCAAAAAAAGGGGGGGGGGGAGGGTGGTCAATATTTTTTACACCACATCTGCCCCATTTGGGGGCAGAAACCACGATGACACCAGGGATTGTTTACTTTTGTTTATTTGTGTGTGGGGGGGGGGGGGCAGCCCCTTGGGTTAGGGTCGCCCCCCCCCCCCCCAAACCAAAGGGGGCACAGCACTGTATGCCATTTCTGCCCTCCTTGGGGGCAGATTGGCCTTTTTATTTTTTAGGCCCATCTGCCACTGAGCCACTAAGGCACCAGGGGAAGTTTCAAAATGTTTGGTGGCGGAGTGTTTGTCGACTAGCAAAGTATTTGCATTTGTGATAATAATGCTTTATTTCTCCTTTTTTTCCTAGTTCAAAGCTTTGGTTCAGTTCCTGTGACTACTTGCGGTTTTGTCAGTGGTTGAGCAGTAGTTTGCGTAGTTGCATGTTTTAGGTAAGAAAAAACAATTTGCTCCAAATGACTATTGTTACCATGCATGAAATATATTTTGTGAGTGGTGTATTAAATGCAGGATGTGTGAAATTGTCCTTAGATTAGTGCATGATGATATTTGTGTTGACTTATGTGTAATTTTATTTTATTTTTAGTGGGATATCATTGGTGATAGCTTTGGCTGCGCAGATTAGTTGCTGGCGAGTCTAGCTTTTTCAGGCAAGTGAGTGGTATAGTTTTTGAATGTATAACTCTTAGTGATAAAGCCACACTTTATTACTTATCTGACACAGTGCCGGTTGTTGGTGGTGCATTTGTCCAGTTACTTTTCTTAGGAAGGATCATGGATAGATGTAGGACGACCGCTCAGCAGGTTGCTGATGTGCTTTTTGAGTCATCTTCTGACCATGATTAGGAGACTGGCTCTGCATCTGAGGCAGAGGAGAAAGTGCAAGATTCTGGAAGTGAATTTTCTGTCAGAGAGGAATCGTATGATGATGAAACCACTCAGCGCTGATGAGGTGCTGGTTTTAGAGGACACTGATGTGCCAATAGTGCAGCAGCCAGCCGCTGAAAGGCTTCCCATTGAAAGACATGACCTCTGAGTTGCTCCGAACATGGAGCAGCTGGAGTTGCCTGCCTTTATTGGTGTCCCAGGGTGTAGTGAATACAGAAAACTCTTTGCCTGTCAATTTCTTTCAGTTGTTTATGGATGATGTATTTTTGGAAAAATTGTTGAGCAGACTAATCTGTATGCTGAGCAGTATTTGAGGGACAACGCTGCCAGACTTAGGCCACACCCTAGAGCTAGCCGGTGGATTCCCACAAATCTGGAAGAGTTTAAAAAGTTCTTGGGTTTAACTTTTTTGATGGGGCTGATAAGGAAGCCATCACTGTCTTAATATTGGTCTACTAGTCCCTTGATTGCAACTGCTATATTTCCTGCAACCATGAGTCTTAACCGGTATGAGATTCTTCTTCAGATGCTACATTTTGCTGATAATGCTTTAGCCTTGCCACGAGATCACCCTGAATCTGACCGTCTTTTTAAGATTAGCCCTGTCCTTAATCATTTTGTAGATCTGTTTTCGAAGGTCTATGTTCCAGGCAAAGAAATATATGTGGACAAGTCTTTGGTCCTGTTCAAGGGTCGCTTGGTTTTTAGGCAGTACATTCCTAGCAAGAGGGCACAGCAAGGAATTCAACTGTATATGCTGTCTGAAAGTAGTACAGGATAGGTTTATAATTTCCGGGTCTACACTGGTAGGGATTCCAGTATTGACCCCCCCCCCCGCTTGTCTGCCCACTTTTGGGAGTTAGCGAGAAAATTGTTAGGGAACTTGGTAGAAGACTGTTTAACAAAGGTCACCATTTGTACGTAGATAACTTCTACACTGGAGTGCAGTTGTTCAAGGAATTGTTCAGAGTGGACACTGTTGCTTGTGGCACAATCCCTTTTAACCTGAAAGGACATCCAAGGGAACATGTCTGTTTAAAAAAAAAAAAAAAAAAAAAAACTTGAGAGGACAGTGCAGTGCCTTGCGGAAAGATGAGCTAACTCTGAAATTTGCAGACAGAAGGGATGTCTACATGCTAACTAGTATCCATGAGAGTACTTCCCCTGTGACTGTTTGGGGTCAGGTTGCCGAAGTGCACAAACCTTTTTGGAGTACAATAAGCACATGGGTGGTGTTGATAAAGTAGATCAGTGGTTGGAACCTTACACTGCTGCTCGTAAAGCTTATGTTTGGTACAAGAAATTAGCGGTTCACCTGTTCCATTTGGTAACTTTTAATGCTTTTGTTGTGTTCAATAGTTATCCAGAGTCAAGGATGACATTTGTGAAATTTCTGGAGTCTGTCATAGCGAGCCTTGTTGTGCTGGAACAGGCAAGAGTTCCTAGAGAACCAGTGGTGAAGGATGTGGCTAGATTGAAAGATCGCTACTTTGCTGAGCACATTCCTCCCACGGCGAAAAAAAGACTTTCCTGCAAAAAAATGTAGAGTCTGTGCTTGAAAGGTGTCCGGAAGGAAACTCTGATGTACTACCCCGATTGTCCTTCAAAGCCTGGGCTGTGTGTGTGTGGCTGTTTCAGGAGTTACACTCAAAGAAATTGGGAATTACTGTGAGCGCAAACTGGCTGTTTTATATTTTCATATGTTTAGTTTCACGGTTGGCATTACCGTCTTGTGTTTAGAGCTTTTGTGTTTGTAGTTTTGTGCCTCTTTCTAATTAGTTAGTGGTTTCTTTGTTGTTTAAAATAAAGTGATGGCCGTGTGCATGGAGTGGCACTTGGCTGGTGGTGTGCGTGGAGTGGTGTAAATAGCGACTTGCTGTTGGCCACTGCAACACACTGCTAGCCAAACGCCAGTCCACACACTCCCATCAGATGGTGTGATTGCTGTGTCAGGCATGTGAGCGTATGAAAGTGATGGGCCCTTGAATGGCGCTGTCTGTTGATGTGAGTGTTGTAATGTGCTGGGAAGGACATTTGTGACTCTTCTTAGATTCCAGAACTTTCCATCACTGAAATGGGAGGAAAGTGTTCCCCACAAGTCACCCCATTCTGGATTCCCCTAGGTGTCTACTTTCCATAAATGTATAGGTTTACTAGGTTTCCCTAGGTGCTGGCTGAGCTAGATAGAAGCCAAAACCCACAGCTAGACACTTTTCAAAAAACACATCAGATTTCAATGTAAAAATGTGATGTGTCCATGTTGAGTTTCCTGTTGCGGGCATTAGGCCTACCCACGCAAGTGAGGTACCGTGTTTATCGGGAAACCTGGTGTGGAACACAGAATAGAAGAACAAGTGTTATTGCTCCTTGTCTTTCTCTACATTTTTTCCTTCCAAATGTAAGACTGTGTGTAAAAAAAGACATCTTCTTGAGAAATGCCCTGTAATTCACATGCTAGTATGGGGACCCCATAATCAAGAGATGTGCAAATAACCACTGCTTCTCAACATCTTATCTTGTGCCCATTTTGGAAATACAAAGGATTCCTTGATACCTATTTTTCACCCCTTGTATTTCACCAAATGAATTGCTGTATACCCAGTATAAAATGAAAACCCTTTGCAAGGTGCTCCTTTATTGGCTCAGAGTACCTAGGGTTCTTGATGAACCTACAACCCCTATATATCCCTGCAACCAGAAGCGTCCAGCAGATTTAACGGTATATTGCAGATTTCCTCGTGTTTTTCAACATCCCTCATGTTTTAAATTAATAAATTATGAATGTCTATTTACAGAGGTGAGCACCTGCACACACACACATATATATATATATATATACATATATATACAGACACACACACACACACACATTGAAAAACACCAGTGAAAGCTGTATAATGCAACAAACCACTGCAATTACTGGTTATTGTTACCAAAGAACAACACAAAAGAACTTACGCCACCTGACATTGTAGTTTCTTCCTTTCTCTTTCTGTTGTTAATGGACTGTTTGCAAATGGGAGTTTTGGGAATGAAGGTCAACAAGTTATGGTGTGTGTTGTGCACGTTGGAAACCTTAACTGGCGAATGTCAGTGGCTTGTCACGTTTGAAGCGCAACCATAAACAGCTTTTAACTGTCTTTATTTCAGCGAACCTCAGTGTCTTTAAAAAAAAAAAAAAGTTAACAATTTCCAACCCCTGCTTCACACTGACTTTACCCGTGTGCCTCAGAACTTGGCTCCCACATCCAACCTCCCATGAGCAGCCAATCCTCTCGGTTCATTACCTTTGTGTGCAGTAGGGTGTGGCACAGCTAGGCCAATGTTAAGTCCCCTTAAATTGTTGCGCAGCAGGAGCTAAGCAGAGGGCCAGGTTCTGCACCCCTCTCTACAGATGGACAACCCCGCTGTGCATGGCTTGCCATGCATACCTACAGTGTGACACAGGTCTTGGCTCACTGCATGGTCCTGCGCCCTCCCCTTACCTATAGCCTACCCGCGTATAATGCACAGCACATGAGCAGGCCCAGTAGGCTCGCGTAAGGGCTTTATCTTTGCTTGCGATCAGACACTTTTTAAGCATTAGGCTTTATAAAAAATAAAAAAAACACACACAACATGAAACTCTTAAGTCAGAAGTGATTCGAGAGTTGACCACAGAATGGTGGCAGATTCAGGCACCTAAAAGGGCAACACACATGACTCCTGATCTTTAGTGACTTGAATCGCTCGCTAATCTAGGTATTTGTCCTAGTGTGCGAGCCAGTTTTCCACTCCTCTCAGAACCCCTTAATCCACTCCTAGAGCCAGGCACCTGTGAAGGCGGACCCTCATGGATGTGCATTTTTTTTTATAGCACAATGCTCGAGTCACTTCAGAGTTGGCTCAAGAGTTTCAAGATAGCGGAAAAAGGTTTCAGACCTTTTTAAGTCAATCACATTTCTTTAAAAATTCTTAATGTGATAACCAGAAATGATTCAGGTTATAAAGACAGAGATATACAAAAGTATTAACCCTTTAAAGTTTGCTAAACAAAATTGTAAATGATATTATCTCAAAAACTACCCGAAATGTCCCCGTTCAGTTCCACAGCAGAAGACCATGCTGCTAAGCCAGTTTAAAACACTAGGAATTAGGATGTGTAGATCTGCACCAATAGAGTCGTTAAAACCGCGGAACATGATGCTGAATATCCGACTGGTGCAGTTTATTGTCATTTTTAATGAACTGGTTAAGACCAAGAACTCAGTTCAGGGTGCTGGTTAGCCCAAGGTTGATACCCCTGGAGGGGGTGGTGGTGATTTACAAGTGGGTTGAAAAGAGGTGTGGCAGGAATAATAACATATTAACCTCCTTTCCCGTCGTATGCCAAAGGTGGTCTGCTAGGAGGGTAAGTAAGAATTCTAATGGCTGGCCTAATCCCCCGCCCCGCCAGTATGTGCTTCAGCACTCATGCAGTGAGTAGTTAGCCCAGCTTGGGACAAGGTGGGCTCCTAAGGGTGTAGCAAGTTTTATAATCTTTTAAACTCCCATCCTGCACTACTGTGCGCCCATTTTATTTGGAGGCCTTATATATGCACCCTGGTACTTTACATATAGTGGCTTCCCCACTTTGCTTGGGTTATGGGTGGATTGCTAGAGGCACACCAAAGAGCAACACCGTTCCAGTCCCTAATTCTGCTTGGTTAAAGTTTGGGCAATATTTTAGTTGACATGCACAGAGCACTTTATACTTAAGGGTCCTCATCACACAGTAACGAGGTCAGGTCCATTTGCAGTGGCAGCATCTAATAATAAGCTATCCCATGGTTAGCCTAGTGAGATTGGTACCCTGCAGCAATATAGGTTAAAGAAACGTGTAGTGCTTTAGCCCCCCCCCCTCCTCTTATGATTACAGGTGTTTTTTTATGTGACTTTTTAATGTTTTTTTTATATTACTTCCTGCAGCAATATAAGCTAAGGCAGAGAAATGTGTGGTTTACTAGGTTCCACGAGCTTGTTATTAGGGTGTGTGTGTGTTTTTTTTATGTGATGTTTATCCTTTTACTACCCCACTCTCTTTCTTATAATTACAATTACTGAAGGTATGTTGAATGTAAGTTTTGCAATGTTTATGGTTTTATTGACTAATAAACTATTACTACTTTCTGTACTGAAGAGTTAAACTAAATCAGCAAAACACACTTTTTGGTAGTTATACTGTCACGCTAACTCTGGTGTAAATCCTTTCAGCAGTTCGGGCTGTAGGCGCAAGCTAGTATTTTTGTGGGAGACAACATAGGAAATATCTTTTTTCCCCCAGTCCCCACCTTTAACTTTGTTTCCCTACACTCATCTGCACAAAAACTGACATGTCGGATTCACGCGATTAAACTCGTGATTTGCCAAATTGAGAAAATTCATCCACAGGATCCGAAGTCATGAGAGAAACAAAAAGCAATGACTTTCAAAGGAAGTGCAGCCATAACTGCACAGTGGCAAGTGACATTGCGTAATGCATTATTTACACACTCATATTATCAATTTACATATTACAAATAGTAATCTTACCCTTTACACCTTTTGACATGTCTGTCTTCCCAACAAGTCATTGTTTCCAATTTGTGGTCCGCTATTTTTGCATTACAATGGTTTTTAAACTGAAATAATTATATCACCCAGTGAGGTCCTATTTCAGCGCAGCTGCAAAGTAATCCCAGTAGTACTATTAAATCTCAACAGCAAATAATTCTAGGAAATGTAATCTCATGTGGCCTGGAATTACCCGTCTAGGATTTTTTCGAGGGCAGAGTTAAGACTGCTGCCTTCCAATGTATTACCTGGTCCACCCTTAGGGTACATTTCGATATCATCCCATCTGAGAGCTAGTGAACATCTTAGCCGACTGAAGTCATGGGCTGCTTGAGCTATAGCAGTGAACGCCTTAAGAAAGTCATGGGCTGCTTGAGCTATAGCAGTGAAATCCTTAAGTCCTACACACGGAAGTACAGCACATCCAACAATAAACCAAATCTAGATATCCTCTATCCACATTGTTACCTGGGTCGTGAACGCTCAGGTACATGCAAGAATCCTGTAACTTGTGGCAACTGCAGATGGGTTAGCAGAATCTGTCGCACAAGTCAAGCAAACGACACTACAATCCTCATGCCAATGCCTTTAAAGACAAATATTTAAGCCTCTTTCCAAAATCTCCCAGGGAGAACAAGACTGTAAGTATGACTGAGATGAATAAGCATGCCGAAAGTTCATAATGAGAGCAGTATGCGAGACCTTTTCAACCAAAAAGGCTGTGCGGGTGAACAGATATACTGACTTTAATATACCACAAGTAAAAATGTAGGGGTAGCGGGATAGCGTGCGAATGATCTAAGTAGTGCGGCTCGTAGCTGGTGAAGGACGTGTGGTGCTAGTGACTGTAACACCATGCTCCACTGGGACAAAGGAGAGGAGATAGCCTGGCTCATCACTGAAGGTTGTCACACGCCGTGACTGGAGTATGGCAAAAGCGAGGTCATACGTGAAGGGGAAGGGAGGCACAGGAAGGGGGTAAATTCATCCATTGGGCATGTATGAAGAGAAAGGTTGCGGGAACTGGAGCTTGCAATGTTATGGGTGTGGCTATGTTCTAAATGTCTACAATAGGGGTATGAAGGGGAAGTCCATGTCAAGGGCCTCTTCAAGCAATAGCCACAAGCTGCAAATCGCCTGGGAAGATGAAGCCCCATGTAAAGACGGGAGTAGGGCACAGGAAGAAAGGAGATTATTGATCCACTAGCACTTCAGTGACCAAGAGAGGGAAATAGTAGGATTTCCGAAAAAAGCGAAGGCTCCTAAAGGCATGCGCACCGCTTCTTCCTCACCTTCCTGATGCGCTTCTTTCGGATGTTTTCCACAGCGAAGACCTGCTCTCCGATGGCTGACAGCTCCATGCACCAGTCGGGGCTGGCGGCCCGGGGCGGTGGAAGGGGCTCGGCACGGGGCCCCGCGAAGGTAGTGAGGGCCCTGAAGGGCTGGAATAGGCTCAGCGGTTCAATCGTGCAGGGTGGCTGCCGCGAGCAGGGGAGAAGGGTAGGTGCGGACGGCGGCAGCAGCACAGGGCAGAGCCCCGCTAGAGCAAGGGCCGCAATCTTCAGCTCGTGGTGGGACGCCCTCTTCCACTATCCTGACGGCCTGCAGCCGTCTATTCGCTGAGAAACACCCACGCAAGGCCCCTGCAAAACCTTAAATCTGTGTGCCTTTATTCACTAACCACCATATCAAGCTAAAGTGCAATCCTAGTGTGTGCGCCCTCGAATGCTTGTTGTTGGTTGTTGCACTCACTTGCAGTGTGCATGTGCAGTTAACCCTAAAACGTTAGCAACCCTTTCTCACTGTGCCTTACTACACTAGTTGAATACAGTGCTGCATCACATTCAACACTATTTCTTTAGATGTACCTCGACTCTCCTCGTTGTATTAAACTGATAAAGTCTCTTTTCAGTGTAAACAATATATATCAGTACTATTTTTATCCTATACTTTGACCACGCCCTTTGTCATGCAGTGTGCACGCACCGCATACACCTCTCATTACACTGCACCAAACTATCCTTGCAGTCTTTCCTCCCTTTTATACGATGTGCAATCTACATCACATCAAGTGTAGAGCAATCAGTGAGCCTCCCCTAGTGCTTCCAATAAAACCCACCAGCTCACGTGTTTGAAGCGCACCCCTTTCCAGTGTAGTCAGACACACCCCCTTTAGCAGCGTGCATAGCTACGCATATAAATACACTGCGAACTACACCCCTTCATTTCAATGCAAGAACCCAAACAACCCGTACAACGAGATAATCGCTTGCTTAATTCCTGCAGAATAATAACATCCGAGGAAAGCGAAACACGCCAACCCCACGGTGCAGTGATAGCGAAGAGCCTCTGTGTAGGGCGCCCCGTCCCTCCGCAGTGCCTAGAAACTCACAGCTTCCTCTCCAGTATTTGCAATGACAGTTAATAGTGAGGTGCAGTGATGACGCAGAAGATGCGTTCGTGATGTAATTTGGAGTAAATGACGCAGTCGCCTGAACAGCTGCTGCAACCCCGACGTTTGCGACGGAGCCACCGCTGCAGCAGCTAAGCACCACGCTACCGAGTAACGCAACCCCGGGCTAATAACGCAGCTCTTCGGTGAGTGACGCAGTCCAGCTGCCGCCCCTGCACAGGTCTGCCTTGCTCTTCCCGCTTCTGGAAAACAAGCTGCGCAACGTTTTCGCACCACGCCTGCGCGTTGCTGACTCACCGCCCTCACGCAGGCTCGTAAACACCCACGTGTCTACGTCAAAACAGTGGCCATCTTGGAACGGCATTCACTAGGCGGTGGACGACTTCTAGTCGTCGTTCTGAAAGTATTAAAGGAGAGACAATAGTAAGGGCAAGTTGTGTAGGTATTCCACAGTTGACAGTATGTAAGCTACGCGTTCTTGTTGGCATGGCAACTTGCAGTCAACTTTGTTTTTAGGACGCTGCGGCCATCTAGCGGTACATCTATAAAATATGCACAAAGAAGCATCCATTTTGGAATAGGAAAGAGGGGACCACTTCAAATGAATATTTAGTCACATTCAGAAAACCCCAACCTTAGGACCTCCCTTCCAATAAGTGGCTGAACGTAAACACATAGCTGCCAAGTTTTCACACTGCTAATGTGTGACATTTCCATGATTTCTGTGAACTTGGGAGTGACATTCTACAGTCAAATGCGCGACACTGAGTAATAAGTATCTTTTATCGTCAGTAAAAAAATAAAGACTTGCACAGTCAAAGTACTTTTGCAGTTGCACGGTGGGCCCGTGTACCGGGGAAAGAAGTTATTCCTTGCTCCGACAGCCAGGATTCTTTTCTGTTGCACGCTGGTTACACACGGAAAGACATCTGCAGAGGGACTGCATTAACCAATAGAGTTTCCCAGTGCAAAATAGTGCATTTCCCACTCATAAGTTGAACTTGCATCGTTTATTTAAATTGTACGTGTTCCAACAAGAATTATTTCGTACTTTTATCCACGTTTATGCCCCCACCCATTCCCACAGTCTAAGACTGCCTCATTGCACCGAGTTTAGTGCACTGCTGCTGGACTTATCTCTGCCACTCAGAAGTAGTTGCCAGTGCAGGTTAAGACTCAGCCAGCAGAGAACATCTTGGATCTGGATCGTGCTGGTGGGCGGCACTGAATTCATACTGTGTGCGACTGTTCACTCCCCCGAGTACAGACGAGCTACTAACAGGCTCTGGTGGAATCACGGTCATAATGTCATCAGCGCTGCTCAGAGGAGAAACCTGTGACAGCTGAGGGCTGCCGGTATCAGACCTGACTATAGACCCAGACACGAGACTGGAGGCAGGAGGGAAGACGTGGCCTACAACTTGTTGACTTTCAGGTTTACAGCATCCAGCAGTATGTCCGAAGGTCTTGAGGGGCTGGCTGGAGCAGAGAGGAGAAACAATGTCTTGTAGTTAAGAAAACATCTTGCACAGCCCCCACCTGGCCACTAGCCTGATTACCTGCACAAGTGCCGCACAGGGGTCATACGGCACCACCATGACAGGCAGGCAGAGCTGAAAAACAAACTCCCAACCTAAACCAATCATTAATCGTTGAATGCCAGATAAAGCACCAGCCACGTGTTGAAACAGTTTAACACACAGTTACTAATCCACAAAAGTTTACCTCTCCCGGCCAGGATGAGTTAGTGATGAGGTGACAATAATTGCAGCTGGTTAAGCCGGAGCGTGACTGCGTTCTATAATCGGAGCACCCCTTATAATGTTGGTATTGGTATCTAAAAACTAAAATGAAGTTAAAAACCTGTGCGTCGGGTCTTTACAGAGAGTTAAACACACCAATACAGTGTTTGCTCAGTTGATTCTAGGCCGACCTAGCACTACAAAATAATTTTTACTCTCTGAAATTGCTAATACACCACCCTTTGAAAGTGTGCTTAGAAATACATTCAAATCAGCGCTAATGTACTACTTGTAAAACAGCGACTGCATGTAGCTTTAACAGGGACTGAAGGGAGTGCACAGTCAGCTACAGACAACTCATGTATAAATATAGCGTTTAGACTCTGAATGACACTCCAAGGATAACTATACCTTTACATAGCAGTTTGTTTATAACAGTGTCATTCTCTCTCTGCTGTGCCTGCTTCAAATACATACAAACTATGCACCGAACGAGATCCACATATTACAGCCCAATCTCAATATCACTTCTGTTTGAGCGATTGACTGAGTCAGTGATGAGCTGATAACGATAACTGCGGCTGGGCAAGCCAGAGCATGAAGAGTATTGACTCCCTTATAAGAACGCAGTACCGCTTATAATGTTTATCCCAGGGGAGTGAACAGGAGCGCAGCGGGGAAGAGGGGAGACTACAAGCCCTAGAACCGACTTGGCGGCCCACCCATAATGCTCCTCGCGCTTAAAGGCGCTACTTTGTTCCAACACTGCTCCCACTGTGCACTAGTGAAGAGCACAGCGGGGCAGAGGAGGAGGCTACAAGCCCCAGAACTGCTGCCCGCGCCCAGAGGTGCTACTTAGTTTCAACACTGCTCCCGCTATGCGGGAGTGAAGCGGAGCACAGAGAGGGAGACTACAAGCCCCAAAACCGACTTGGCGACCTGCCCACAGTGCTGCTCGCACCAGGAAGTGCTACTTAGTTCCAACCCTGCTCCCACTGTTTGAGAGATTGACTGAGTCAGTGGTGAGCTGATAACTGCGGCTGCGCAAGCCAGAGCATGAAGAGCACTGACTCTCTTATAGGACTGCAGCACCACTTATAATGTTGGTCCCAGGAGATATATAAAAAAAGCATGACTAACGCATTGTAGCGCAGTGATGAGGCCACCAGCACTAAAATGCATTTGTCTAACCTCTGATGCATTGTACTTGTCAGGGCTGTAAAAGTATCTTTTAAACAATACATTAAGGATCACTGTGTGAGAACGTGCTTGCCAGCTTACTGAGACAAAGCGGTTATACGACCACCAATTAGCACTCTGATGACATTACTGAAAATCATATTACATGACCATAGGCCAGATCATGACAGTGTGGAAAAAATCTCATCCTATAGGTGACACTGACGAAGTGGCAGTATGGCTTTGGACCCAGATGAGATCAACATACTTGAAAACTGCTGCAAAACATTGTCAATGCAAGATTGAACAATCGAATGTCAAACAACAACAACTAGCAAAAGACTAAACCTAAAACACTATTGCAGTGGTGAATTATGCTCTTTACCAATCTTCCCTGGCACCAATACACACATCACAGTTTTGTAGGCTCAAACTAGCTGGTTTCACTTTAGAGTGCTTTATACATTGGCGGCCCTTGCATGGCAGCATGTGCTGCATCTGTTCTAGACAAGGACATCATAGTTATGTTGCAGGTTCTCCAAATAAAACATAACCTCTAAACTAGGGATAGGTTCAAGAATAGGGATGCTAGCATGTTCAGCTGCTGCTCACACCCTTCTTGTGATGCTTTTTAGCATTCAAGGTTCTTTTTTCTGAGAAGTGTTATAGTTAGCCCATTGGCAGTAAGGTGCGTGCTTCTGCATTTGAAAGGCTACTGTCTAAATCGGTTGGCTTGGCAGGTATGTAAAACATAATGGTACTTCAAAACACATTAGGGGGACAATATGAGAACATCATGCAACAGTAAACCAGCTCCTATGGAGTTAAAAGATAATATCGATAACATCAGAATTCATGTCTGCCATTTTTCTCTTGTCCACAGTACCAGGAAGGAAAAAAACAGACCGCCCTGGCGAGCTGGAAAGTTCTGAGAGAATCAAGGTAAATGGCTTCTTCTTTTGAAAACATAAAAATGCTGACCAGTACCAGCATTCTGTTTTTTACTTTTTGCCAAATTTGCTTTGGCAATATGGCAGGAGCCATTTCATCAAAGAAACATGATGTGTTATGTTCTGATACGCCCAGGGATCAGGTCTGAAAAACATTTTAATACCAGTCTCGAATTGAAACAAGCTAGTGAACACATCAGACCAACTCCCGGAAGTTTTATTTTAAACAGAGGCTAAACAATTGATTTTACAAAACAGATTCCAAAAATGATATCAACTCACATGCTTTACAGGTTTTTCTGAAGGAAAACTCTCGAACTGGTCCACGGGGAAATAGCCACGAGCATTACTCCTCTGTGGCAGCAAATCACACAGGTGCCTATGAGAAAAGTGAGATTCTCACTTCTCGCTCTTTTGAAGGTTGCATAGGCTAAAGCCTCAACAGAACGGAAAGCATCCCAGCTTTCCAGGATTTTTCACTGCATCCCATGTTGCGACCCCATCCTCAACTGATGCTGGATCCTACTGCAGAGAAAGGGCCCAATTGTGTTTCAATGAAAATATCAAATGGTAAGAAAAATATTGAGAAACATTCTGTCTAAAGCCATTTTCCTTTGCTGTAGTGAAAGGAAGCTAGGTCAGTCACTTAGGAAGTGCCTATAGGTGATGGCGGGGAGTGAAACAAAGCCCAGAAACATATCCGCACAATCACCCACACTATTTTCAATGCATCAAAACACTGTTTTCTGTTTTATTCCTTTAATTTTTCAACCAAGAAATACGTTCAGAATTTTGATCATCAGCATAAACATAAAAGGAAGGCAGACAGCATCCCAAAAGATAAAGATTACACGTTAGTCTCTAGAAACGCCCACCAAATGCGTATTCCAAGGGTGCTTTAAATCAGCCTTTAGAAGTCAGAAAAATAGTGGAAGAACTGCGCACACTTGCTAAAAAAATCCACAACTACTTCTTTAGAAGTAAAATCTGAATATCCTGTAGAAGGTTTAATTGACGCTTCCGCAGAAAAATACATACAATTATGTCCTAAAGTTCAATAGATTCTTTAGGGAGAATAGAGTTGTGTGCATCTTCAATAGATAGAACGTGTACACTATTCTGTTTGTTTCTCACAGAAAAATGTACACAACTCAATAGAATATGTGCAGCAAAAATGTAATGAATGGAAATGAGTAAATCAATTTCGACTACTGGAATTACCTCTAGGTGACATGGTATTTCATTGTTTTTCAGCTCACTGGTGGCATAACAGGCAGATCAACCACATGGCTTCTCTTCACCTCAAAATCAGTAGTTCTTTAACAGAAAACGAGCACAATTCTCTACCTTTTGAGAGCTGCAGATTATTCAATAAACAACAAATTATTGTTCTATACTCGCCTGAAACTGTTTTGTCAGTTTCGATATACAACAGACAACAATCAGCACACCTTCTGTGGATCTCCTAAACAATATAAAACAGAAGTGATATAAAGGCTCGCCAAGCGTCCAGCCAGATAGTAAAATTCAGCCGAGCTTTCAGAATGACTAAAAAATATTCTCAATTGAAAATCACTGTATGTACATTCACTTCTTACTTAGATGTTTTGGATACCCTGTAAACCCGATTGCATTTTACTATTCAGTGGGTCCATTGCCCAGCTTTGTTCTATACATATAAAGCACAATTCAGCTGATGTTGCACCGGGAAATTATTACTTCTACAGAATATTCTACAGGAAACAAACAGAATTCGGCAAATAGTCCACAAGAGCTATGCAGACAGAGCTACAGAAAAAAATGCAGAAACTTCGAGTCTGATAAACAAGTGTATACAAAATAAAATGAATTCTGGACATCATCTTTGTTTAAATGGAAATTACAACGAATTCTGTACATCGTCTGTAGTCACAAATACCCATCCGAATTCTGAAATCTGGCTGAAAATTCCATGAATGTCTATTAAACATTGTCTCATAATTCCATTTTAGACGTTTCCATAGAAATACACGGAATTCTATGCATTTTCCAGAGTTATATCAAGGTCTCAATGCAAAGTCAACTGAACTATATACATTTTATAGAATTCCACGGAAAGTAAACCCAATTTTGAACACACACTTGTTCCACCCATAATTCTAGGGGAGAGCAGGTGGAGGGCGAAGCACACTCAATTTCATAGACACTCAGCTGACTGACATACCTTACATGTATCTGGTTTTCAAAAAATGCCCTTGATAAACAGTACTCCACACTGGCTTGCGCAAGAGTTCAAAGGTCAATTCTGGTAATGGGGAGGCTAGCAGACACATTTAACGTATCACAGCCCCTGCTATCCAGGAACCCCCACAGGCGGATTCTCTTGGCCACACAAGACCTGGCCAGGTTTCTGGAAGTTTCTGGTGCTTCGCTTGGCCTGATAGGATGTTGGTGATGCAGAGCCACGACCAGTACTCTTCTTAACATCTGGTTTCCCATCCTGGATCTGGCCGCTGGCGGCCTGCCAAGCTTCAGATAGCTTCAAACTTCCCATAGCCCCCCCCAAAAAAGTAAAGCCTCCATCCCCACTAGTAACGTCCCGCTGAGCTACAGCATTGGGCTGTGACCGGCAAGATGAGGCATAATGTCCCCGCTTCTGACATTTGCGGCACTCTATGTCCCGTGCTGGGCACTCAGTCCAGGAGTGTGGAGGGTAGCGGCCACATCGGTTGCAGGACTTCTTGTGGCCATCTTTGTTGTTGGTGTAGAGGCGGGATGGTGTGTTCTGTACAGGCCCGTGTGGCGATGGGCCACCTGGTTGGCCTTTCTTTTTGTAATCAAAGTTCCTAGCTGAATCTGGGTGGCCTGGCAGTGGATATCTGTCATTTCCCTGGCCCCGAGGACCATCGGATGGCCTTCTAACACTCTCCTGCTGCCGCACCAGGGTCACCGCCTTGGCTAAGGTGAGGTTGGCATCACGCTGCAGTCGTTCTGACAGCCGTAGGTCTCGGATCCCCACCACTATTCGGTCCCTGATGAGCTCCTCTTTCATGGCACCAAACTTGCATCTCTCAGCCAGGCCGTGCACCGCCTTAACAAAAGACTCAGCTGGCTCGCCAGGCTCCTGCACTCGCTGGTTAAAGCGGGCCCGCTCCAGCACCACATTGTGACGCCCTACAAAGTGACTCTCCAGTGCTTCTCGCACTGTTTCATAGCGCTCCTTGTCAGCATCAGAGAGTGGTAGAGAGGCTAGGATATCATCTGCTTCATCGCCCATGGCATAGATCAGCGAGTTTATTTGGAAGGCCTCTGGCTTCCCATCAAGGCCCGATACCACACGAAAGCGCTCCCAACGTCGGATCCAGCGGGGCCAAGATTGTGTTTCAGCAAAGTTAAATGCTTCGGGGGGCTCCACGTGGAAAGGTGCAGACGACATCCTGAAGCTAGTGCTCTTCTGTGCTCCACAAACAGCAAGTGGACTTATGAGAAAAATTGTGAATAGAAGCACTTTCAGTTGCTACCCAGACTAGGTGCAAGGGTAGATGAAGAACTATAACAGTTGTGTTTCTCACCTTTTTGAGTAGATACGTCAGTTGTGTTTTCATTGTGCATTGGCACACGAGTTACACCATTCCCTAATGAACAACCCAACTTGATGTTCTCAGTTAACATTTATCACCTGTATTCCAGATTCTGAGTGGTGGCCTCTATTCCTTGGACTAAGCGGGTTGTATGCTTGGTCGTCCTATTCCTAGCATACATTAGCAGGGTAGACTTGCCACAATTCTTTTACTTCAGCTGACTATCTTCATGATAACAGTCCTTCCTTTTGGCAGCTTCTTTATCAAAACAGCTATTCTGACACTTCGGTCTCGACATTTGGGTAGTTTATAACAGCAGTTTTACAACCTCTACTGAAAGGCCAGTGCCTTTATTGTGAGCTAAGCTGGCAGAACTGGTTTAGTTACAACCCCCCACTGTTGTTCACAGCACTAGCACCCTAACCTTACTGTCCAAGAGCCACTTTTGCAAACGTCTTTGTTCACGAACTACCTATCGCCTTTCCGGTACAGCTTGTTCTTCCCTTACTGTTGCACTCAAGAATTTACCAGTACAACTGCCTCTTTTGTACGGCTTGTCACCTACATCTTTCAACTGCATCTCTTTAGTTCGTCATTTGTCCCGTCTTCTGCAACCAACGACTTTCTTTCATCTGTGAATTTTATTAAGTTTTTGAGCCACTTTTACGCATTTATTCCTCTATCGACTGTGTAACTGCGCGTCTTTTATGGCCACACTGCCCCCGTTGTACGTGCATCGGTGCCCATTTTTCAGTGCCTCATGCCACCGTCTCTGACTGAGGATTATTCCTCTGCTTGTTTTGATGGGTATA